>NC_069388.1:135367977-135701727 GCF_027475565.1 Acinonyx jubatus | reverse complement strand
AGCTACAGGGGTTCAAAGTCATGAACCGCAAGATCATGACCTGAGCCGAAGTCGGACGCTCCACCGACTGAGCCCCCCAGGTGCCCCATGTCTTATCTTGATGAAGATATTCAGTGTGTGATTTGAGAGCAGGCTCTGACTGCCCCAAGAGTTCTGTTCCTCTGCTATTTCTCTTTCCTGACGTTGGTGTCCCCAAATGTCTGCACGTTCTTGGTGGTGAGTTCATCCTGTTAGTTGGTATTTCCCACTGGTCTCTCAATGTGTCTCCAAGAATTGCTGTTGTAATAATTTCCTCTCTGAAGAAAGACAAGCGACTCAGAGATTTAAGGGCCACGCATGTGTGCTAGGCTTATGTCAGCACACCCTTCACCGGGGGGCTGGCCAGAGCCTTCCTGGCTGTGGCACGGAGGTGACGGTGACATGCCAGCTCTGTCTTCTAGTTTTTGTTGGCACTCGCTTTGCTTGTCTCTTTGTTTACTTAAATTTTAAAAATATTTTGGCTTATTTATTTATTTTGAGAGAGAGAGAGAAAGAGCACAAGCAAGCAGGGGAGGGGCAGAGAGAGAAGGAGAGAGAGAATCCCAGCAGGCTCTGCAGTCAGCACAGAGCCCAATGTGGGGCTCGAACCCACGAACCGTGAGATCGTGACCTGAGCCAAAATCAAGAGTCTGACGCTTAACCGACTGGGCCACCCAGGCGCCCTCTCTTCGTTTACTTAAATTTAAATGGAACGTCCCCTCCTTCCAGCCAGATGATCAGTTTTGGGAATCCCGCTGGGGAACCTGTAACCCAGTTAAGCGTCTCCCCATGTGTGAGTGCCTAGGAGAGTCGCAGAGGACCAGAGTTACGCAGACGCTGGCGGGCATGGTGCACACCTGGGCAGGTGCCCCGTCCGCAGGCGGCACCCATGTGCTCTCATAGGAGGAACACCACCCCGATTAGGTGGACGAGCCACATAAAAATGGCTGGGATGTGGCACGAGGTCCCGGCCTCCGGAGAGAAGAGGCAGCTGGTGAGGGAACTGGGGGTGCAAACTGGAGAGTCAGGTGAGAAGGTGGCCGTCAACGCGGGGGCTACAGACCTACTGGGGATGACGGCTTTAGAAACGGGACGTTATTTGTAACCACATTCAGCTTGTTGTTGGTTTTGGGAAGGGAAATAACATCATCGGATCTGTGTTTTAGGTGTGGGTTGGGGGGGGTGGGGGAGGACTGGGGGGACCCTGATGTCCCCCCAACATTGGGACCCTGTCCTCTGCTCCAGCCACGCCTGCACCGCTCCTTCCGGGTGCCTCCGCGTCCTGTGCCCGTCTGTCCTGCATGGGCAGCCTGAGGGCAGTCACCAGGGCCAGTCTGACGGGGACAGAACACGGACAGGACAGGGAGTGGGCCAGTTAGACCTCACAGACCCGGGCGGGGGTTGCATTTAGCTGATGAGGGACACAGAAAAGCAGAAGTGACAGCTGGGCCCGGGCTTGCAGTCTGGGAGCATCAGTGTGGCCACCGGAACTAGGAAAGTTGTAGGACGGACTCATCCCTGGGGAAAAGCCATCGGGTCCATTTGTGGCCAGTGTGGGGTCTCAGGAGACTTTACAGCCCATCTCCCTGTTTCAGTTCCGAATGAAATCAGCAACAGATAAAAGAACAGCGGGTGACTGCCACCAAAACATGCCCGGACCCGTGATAAAGGCGGGGGCATGTAGTGTGGGGGGAGAGCAGGACACATCTGGGGGCACACAGAGTGACTGAGAGCAGGACCCACCTTGATAACGAACTGAATCAGGCGGATGTGCCCACCTGGTCACAGGTGCCCGGCCCCCAAGCAGGAGCATGTGCTGTGGGGGTGGAGGTGGCGGGGTGGGGGTGGGGGGCTTGTGCTGAAGGGACCAGGCGGTGCTGACATGGGCACCTGATTATTCTTCCCGGGTGCATCAGCCAGACGCAGGGTGGGTGGCCAGAAGGACACCTGGCCATGGGGGATCCGAGAGACCCCTGGGCCCCTCAAGTGGCCGTGGGGGCGGAGGGGCAGCTGGGCAGTCAGAGAGGGTCTCAGAGAGGGCTGTGCACCAGAGAGCGAGCTGGCCCGGAGGCATGACTGGAGAGAGGGACACGCAACATCCCCGGAGGGAAGGTGGGGGGCGGAGGCAGAGCCCACACAGGTTTGGGGCGGGGCAACTTGAGATCTCGTGATGGGGGCCTGGAGGAGGGGTGAAGGCCTGTGGGGGTGGGAGATGGTCGGAATGAGAGATGAAATCTCCTGGGGGCTGGGGTGGGGGAGAGGAGGCCACGGGGCCTGGCTGGTAGCTCAGATACGGTGACAAGCCGTCTGTTGTCAGTCCTCTCCATGTCACACTGCAGCGTGAGCCCAGAACGAGGTCCTAAATGCGGTGACTTCTTCCACAGGGGATGCCGGACAGAAGGGGGACAAAGGTGCACCCGGACGGCCCGGAAGAGTCGGCCCCACGGGAGAGAAAGGTACCCGCCCCTTCCCCCCTCCCTCCCCCAGGTCTGGCCCTTCTCGGCCCCTCAGAGATCTGCCCGAGAGGAAACAGCTGGTGCTCTGGCTCCTGCAGGAGCCACGGGGTGGGGGGTGGGGGGTGGGGAGTGGGGGGGCGGGGATTCGAAAGGAATTCGACACCTTGGAGTGAACCAGGGTGCAAGAGTGCCCCTTCCCACATAATAGGGTGGTTACGTGCATGGAAATTCAGTCCTGGCCTAGCCCCTCACCAGCGTCCTCTGCAAAATGGGGATCATTTGTGAACATCACACATATAAGTGCAATTGTGAGACTGTGCAACGGTTATGGAGAAATGCACGCAGTGACGGAGGTGTGCCAAAAGTTATGGAGGATTTCAAGCAGTTTTGTGGAGGTGTGTGAGCAGATAAGGAGGCGTGCGAGCAGTGATGGCGGTGTGCAAAGGACCAAGTGGACAGACTTGGCTGGTGTGTGTGGGGCTACACAGTGGCTCCCCCACCTTGGCTAAAAGACCCTAGTTGCAGACTCTGCTTCCTTCTTAGTACAGCAGTGGCATTGTCCCTATCCCCCGGGGGCCGTGCTGAGTCCTACAGGAAATAGATCGTACCCGCAAAGTCGCTGCCCAGTAAACGGGGTAGAGGCGCGTGCCAGCGTATACCCACTGTGCTCTGGGAATTACGCTGCCATCCGCCCAGCTGGTCTCCCAGTCGATCCCGTAACACTGGAGAGCTAGGTGGTTTCCAGTTTTCAAAGTTATTACAACATGCAGATAAAGGCCATTGAGCATATACAGTAAAACCTTGGATCGCGAGTAACTTGTTCTGCGAGTGTTCCACAAGACGAGCAAGCATTTCCAATAAATTTTAACTTGATAAACGAGCGATGTCTTGCAATACGGGCGGTACGTGACACTGGATGTCACGTGATCACATCCGAGCCAATGGTTCTTGAAACTCGCTTTGATATACGAGCGCTTTGGATTACAAGCGTGATTCTCGGACAAATTATGCTCACAAACCAAGGCTTTACTGTGTGTTCAAGCATATGCACTACTTTTTCACTTTTTTGAGGTATGATTTCTGGACATGCTCCTTTTGATGCACGAGTCATGAGTAGGACGGCTGCACACACCTGGGAAGCCCCTGGTCACGTTCAAGACCCAGAGTATTTTGGTCACGTTGCCTCCATCATCCCTGATGATGTTTATTTCTTGTTTTCTCCTTCACTCCTAACAAATTAGTTAAAAAAATAAATGAACTATTCTCATAGTTCAAAGTTCAAAGCCTACTCCTTCTCAAAGTTCAAAGAAACTCCATGCTCCCTGGCACCGTCCCCCCCACTGGGTTGATTTCTCTTTTCAGAGATAGTCCGCGAATCGAATCGGCAAGCACGTGTACGCTCTATTCCTGCCTCCTTTTGTGCAGACGGTTACACTGTACACGTATTGATCTGCATTTCCCTCTTTCACTTAACAATATGTCCCCGAGATCATTCTATGCGGGCACGGACGTGTTTCCCGCCTCCTCCCCCGTGGTGACGTGGGATTCCGCGTGTGGACTCATCCTGCTTCAACTGGGCTCCATTCCTGGAGGGGGGTTTGCTGCAGAGAATGATCCAGTATGTGTCCTTTTTAAGCGTGTATGAGTACGGCTTGAAGGTGAATTTCTAACAGTGTGATCGTCAGGTCAGCGTGCTCAAGCATTTGACATTTTGGTCGATCTTGCCCTCCCAAAGGATGGAGGCAATGCGCCCTCTCACGGTCAACACAAAGAACCGTCGCCCGACGCCCTCGCTGAGGTGGGAAAGCTGTCAGTCTGACCGTAGGAAAATGCCGCCTTAGGAGGCTTCACTTTGCTTCTCTTATTATGAATGAAGCAGAGTCACTTTTCGTGTATTTAAAAGCCATTTGTATTTCTTTTCTTTTGGTTCTTCTGTTGTGTCTTTTTCAGCCTTTAAAAAATGCTTTTGGGTTCTTTTTCTTCTTGATGTGTAAGATACTTTTCCTACCTCTGAATATCTCCTTAGAATACGTTTCCTCAGAATACTTCAAAAAGGCTATCCGTGCGTACCTCTCTGTGCACTCTTCCCGTTTTCTGGAGCACTCCATCCGTGGAGCGGGAGTGAGGGAGGCAGGAGCCCCTCTCCTGGGGCCCCTGCAGGATGCCAGCCCAGCTGACCGGGAGGAGAGCCGGCCCCGGGGGGCGGGCGGGGCGGGCTCCGTGGTCAGCTTGTGCTTCGCGAAGTGCTTGGGTTGTGGTAACAATCTCAGAACTACAGGGCTTGCTGTTTTTAGTTCATTACCATACTTCTCAGGAAAGTCGAAAGTGCTGTACATGTACCTCTAATTTTATTACTGAACTAGTGATGAAATTTACACAGTGGTAAGAGGATGTTTCTCTGCTTCTTTGTGGGGACGATTCTATATTGTGCAGCCGGGAAGTGGGCTAGCTCCCCAATCCTAGATGCTCACAAATTCATCTCACGATCCCGTTTCACTGATGTGTCTTCCAAGTCACCGTGTTTGAGCTCAACAGGCAAGTGGCAGTGAAGTCCTGCCTTCATGAAGTAACTGCCCTGTTTCAGCTCTCTCCAACGCACAGCAGTAACAGGTGCTCTGATAGAAGGTTCATGCATACCGGAAGTGAGAAAGTCAGCCATACTAAAATCACCCAGAGACTGCTACTTATTTTCGGTAGGTTTCCTTTTTTCGTGCTTTTGTTTGCTTTGTTGTGATTACGTTGTTCACATAAATTTGCATGCTATTTCTTTTGTTTACCTTGAGAGAGAGAGTGAGTGGGACAGGGGCAGAGAGAGAGAGAGAGAGCTACAGAGGAGCTGACAGAGAGGGAGAGAGAGAATCCAAGCAGGCTCCATACTGTCAGCACAGAGCCCGACGTGAGGCTCGAAACCACAAACCACGAGCTCATGACCTGAGCTGAAGTCAGATGCTTAACCGACTGAGCCACCCAGGCGCCCCTTCCTCGTTCCTTCCATATTTTTGGTATTCTGGACAAAGACCAGGAGCTGATTTTTGATGTTGGCGCGTTTTATAAAGGTGGCTGGACCTACAGCAGGTGTCCCTGGGGTGAGGGTTTGTAGTCTCTGGCCTCCTGCAGATACCCCGCGTGCTGACAGCACGCTCACGGTCTGCGCTGGACGCGGAGAGAGCTGTGGGCGACCTCGGAAGTGCCAGGCCCGGCTCCCCTGTAGCAAAGCTCCCAGGAAGGATGAGCACAGCTCCCGGGGCCTCCACAGACCCCCTCCCCCCGGCCTCTGTGCAGCACGGGGTGGCAGCCGCTCAGGGCCTGAGGGTCCTCCCACCCTCTTTCCCGCCCTCCCCTCCTGTCCGGGAGGGTTTTGGTGGCTCACAGCCACGGCTCGGCCACACCCTTCCTGGTGCCTGGTCTCCAACACCTGTAGCTTCCAGAAGGCTCTTCTCTCCCGCGGAGATGCACGCGGACAGCAGCGAGCATTGCAGGAACCGCGGGTCCGGGACGTGTCTGCTCTTAGCACTCCGGGCACCACCTGGGCGTGGGCAAAGGGACCGCCGCCTTTTTTCATTTCTCGGAATCATTTTTTTCCGTGTAAATATTACTGGACTCCTTGAGAAGTATAAAAAGTTTATTAGTTTTTAAATCTCTATCACACTCTACTGGTGACCGGTGCTGCCGTTCCGAGCTTTCACCCGGTTGCCCCGACGCCGGCTTCCTGCCCACAGCACCGCCCTGCAGCTTCCTCAGCTGTGACCTGGCTGTGCCAGGTGGGGCGCCGTCCGGGCCTCAGGGGTGGGGTCCTCCGCCCTTCTCGGGGTGCTCCCGCTTGCACACGTGTCGTCCACCTGCCTCACGGTGGCTGCTGAGGGTCCCCAGAGCCTCTCTCCAGCACCTGGTCCAACCGCTGCCAGGAGGTTCACGTGCAGAGCCTCGCCCTCAACTTTCCAACCCACTTTCTCATCTGAGGCTCCGCAGCCTTGGGTCTCGTGAGTGCTGATGACACCCTGAGCCTCCTGTCCTTCTGGCTCAGTGTCTGGGCGAGTCCCTCCCCTCCTCTCTGTTCACCACTGCAGGGTGGGTCCCTTCCCCGACGAGTCATTTTCCACAAGTGCGCCACAGCAGGGCTTCCTCCCTTTGGGGAAGTCCCGGGACTGGATGGATCTATGGTCCCAACGCTGCCTATGGGGCTCAGCCCCTCCTTCACATCTTGGGCAGATCGCTAGGAGCCGCTGATGGGGGCCTGCTGCCCCCCACAGTGGAGAGAGTGCCCCTCACCCCCGGGGCTGCTGCTGGAAGTGCGGGAGGGACCCTTACATCGCCCTTTGCCTCCGCGGCTAATCCGCTAATCTCTCTCCCTCCCCTTCTCCCCATTCTGTTTTGTTTCATGGCATGTTTAAAATACAACATACTACGTTTCAGCTAAGGTAGAAAATTTTGGACACCACAAAATACGTATGGATAACATGAGATTGTTACATAAAATTTTATTTTAGAGAGAGTGCACGCATCTGCAGAGAAAAGGGGGGCAGAGAGAGAGGGGGTCAGAGGATGCCAAGCAGGCTCCGTGCTGTCAGAGCAGAGCCCGACGCGGGGCTCGAACCCACGAACTGGGAGCTCCTAACCTGAGCCAAAGTCAAGAGTGGGACGCTCAACCGACTGGACCACCCAGGAGCCCCCGGATGAGGTTATCTGGATGAAATTCACGCAGCGAGGTCCTCTGCCTTCGGTCAGGTGACCCGCCAAGACGGCTCCACAGTTCTCACATCAGTGCCAGAAGGATGACACAGACACTTAGGTCAGCGACTCTCAAACTTCCTCTCTTTGTGAAGCAGCGCGAGTGTCCCTAGCGTGGAGCACCTGTAGGCGGAGGGGGTCCTGCGGGCTCCGGGACGTCGTGGGCCCTCCCGCCCCCCCCAGGCTGCCGCCTACTCTCAGGGCTTTGCAGGTCCCGAAGACCATGGGACTCGGGCTCCATCTGGCGAAACACGCGAGCTGCTCACGCTTGCAAACTGCCTCTGGCATCGAGGCCTGAGGGGCATTTCTCCTGGGGTCCTTCGGAAGAGGCCCCGCTGGTGACTGGCCTTTAATGGCAAGTCCGCCCCGTGCGTGGTGGGCGTGACCCACCCGCTTTCATCTTGGTCTCACGCGAGACCGGCGCTTGGAAAGACCTCGATCAACCGAAAAATAGTTTGAAATTCAGCCTCTTCAAATATCTTTGAAATCTGCGGTGACCCTGTCCGCTGCGCCGAGGGCCCCAGGGGTGCAGACGTGGGTCTGTGGGTCTGTGGCCAAGGATCGGGCCACGCAGAGCTGGGTTCCTCTTACTGGCTCTGCTCCGCTGCTGCTTCTCAAACCGTGGTGCACAAGGGAACCAGCCGGGCCCTCGTTACAGTGCTTCCGTTCCGGAGGCGGCTGAGACGCGGGCACCCGTCGGCAGGCGCCCAGGCGGTGCCGTTCCTGCGTGGAACAGCGTTCCAGCGTCTGCACTGCAGGTCGGTCGTGAACATCTGCTCGCCCTCACCTGGGTGCCCTGCTCATCTCGGATCCCGTAAAGTGCAACCGCGTCCCGTGGGGCCTCTGGCGGATTTGCTGTGTGCTGGGGCGGGGGGAGGGGCTCGGGTGGGCACACGGAGCGGCCCCCCTGCCAGGGGGACTCAAACAGGAGAAAGTGCCCGCCAGCCGATGGATGCCTTTTCTGAAATAACAGAGTCCAGCCGAAGGAGCTTCAGAAACCTCCTGCTGTCCTTTGTCCTTTACTGAAGTAAGCGTAATTTGCACATTTCTAGCCTGCACAGCGAGGTGGAAACCGTACAAGGCTGGCTCTGCTGACACGGCCTGCTAAGTGTGTCATCCACGTTTTGAAGGCGCCCTGCTAGGAGGACAAGATTAGGGGGCCCCCCGGGCCGCTCCCCTTGGAAGCCAGGGCCCTCCTGGCACGCCAAGGTGGAGGGTGACCCTGTGTCGGTGACAGGCTTTCTGGGCTCTGCAACGTGCACATTACCCTTCGTTAAAAATCGCTGAGGAAGTGAATTCCGAGTGCCCTCTCTCCCGTCTCCACTTCAAAGGACTGTGTGAGATCTTCATTAAAATTAATCAGAATCACGTGCCTGCTGTGCTCTGCTCCCGCTCCTTCGTTCCTCCTGTGTGTCTAGAGGACAGACACGCTCTTGTACGCTTCTCATTAGTGGGACGGGACGAGGGAGGGACATCACGTCAGCTCCCGGCTCCCTGGGGAGCCTCCGCCAGCTCTTCAAACTTACGGGGACGGGATCCAAGTGCGTCTGGTGCATTTCCAATCACCTCCTACATCCGAGGCAGGGAAATTTGTTTGCTTTTTGCAAAAAGCTTCTTGTCGTTTGGAGGGCAAGAAAACCTTCCCGGAAGCAGGCAAAAAGGCCAAGAGCTCTCGTTCTCATCGGTGCTCCCGTGAGAGCCTCCGGGCTTATTACCACACTATTTCTCCGCCCAAGAAACGTCTGCGAGTGAAAACAAGTCAGCTGCACAAACCGCCCGGGATCGCTATGGAGAATGTGCTGACCATCTCGGGGGAGTTTAATGGTTCTTACCTTTGTGTCTCCAACACACCCAAGACACAGAACGTTCCTCTTGGGAACGGTAGCCACCCCAGGGATAGGTCAGTGCACAGGGGCTGTGGCAGGGGGCGAGTGTGCAGGGGGCCTCCTGGGTGCCCTGGTGGTCTGGGTTCAAGCCCAGCCAGTGCTTACCAGCTTCACAACCTCGAGAGGTGTGAGGATAAAAGATACGTTTGTGTTCGTGCACTTGTGCACACACACGGGTGTATGGGTTGTGCGTATGCTTCTACGTGTGTACGTATGTTGGAATAGGCATGTGTATGTTGGCACGTATGTGTGTGCACACAAGGACACGCGTTTACACCTGCATTTATGTTGGCACGTATGGGTGCGTGCTTGCACGAGTGTGTCATTTGTGTATATGTGCACACGCGTGTGCACACACATACTTGCACACTTGTGTATATGCACGTGTGTGCGTTTGTTCGTGTGTGCATCGCCCAGCACCGGCAAAGGATGGCTCTGCTCATTCTGCCCAGTGAAAGCAGGTCTGCAGCGGGTGGGAGCCGTGCATGGAGGTGTGGAGTCTCTGACCGGCACTCGGGCCTGGTGGTCCCCAGGGCCGGCCCTTCCCCACACCGGCCCTCCTGTAAGGTTGTTGCGGTGTGTGGCACGACCGGGTTTTGCCACGTCTCAGGGCCTGTGGAGGGGGGCCCGGTGGAAGAGGACATTGTTGAGGGCAAAAGGGACAGTCTGGCGATAGGTAAGGCGGGGCCAACTGGCAGCTGTCCTGGGTCCCCATGGCCAGGTGTCCTCAGCCTCGGCCGAGGCAGCCCGGGGTGGGGGGTGGTGTTTGTCTTCCCATAAGTCCGTGGCATACTTTCAGCCCCGCTCGCTCGTGGCAGTGTAGCCTTCCGGGTGTGACTGGCTCCACGGGAGCCTCTCTGGCCCCTGCCCCTCAGCCGAGGTGGGGCTGGAGAAGGAGACCTCAGTCTGAGCGGAACGCACGTCACCATGTGCTCAGCGACCCAGGGTCCGCTTTACAGAGAGGACCCAGAGGCTCAGAGAGGACCGTAACTTGTCCCAGCTTGCATGGGCAAAGGACTGCGATCGGGGTTCCATGTGCTGGGTCCGTGCTCCAGGCCACTGACCAACAGGCCTGCCCGGCTCGCTGTGTGACTCGAGGTGGGTGGCGTTGCCTCCCTGAATCCCAGTTTCGCTGGGGGCAGAGAAAGCGTACTGGACTGTTAGCGCTGCCGCGACAAATACCACGGGCCCGGGGCTGTAAACAGCAGCTGTTTACTCTCCCGCGGCTCCGGAGGCTGATGTCTGAGACCCGGGTGCCAGCGTGCCGAGGGCCCCATGACCACCTCTGTCACCCTGCTCCGTGAGCTGCGCGATGCCCCTCCTGGCACCCATTTTCCTCAGAGCCCCCAAGGCACGGTCCCACACTTCTCCAAGGGCAGGGGCCGGGGGGGCACGTGACAGCAGCGACCTTAAATCGGCGTTAACGTTGGCCGTGCCATTCGGAGCTGGGCCAAGAGCCAAATGCTCTCAAGTTACTGCCGGGTTTTAAGTTACCCAGAAGGCAGGATGTGTGCGGACCCTCAGGGCGCGTTTTCCGCTGATGAAATCAATCGGTAATTAATCGTTCTGTGGAGGTGGGGAAAACACTTCGCGGCCACGCACCTGCAGGCAGGCACTCTCCTCTGGCTCTCCCCACCCCTTCCCTGTGCGGGAGGGAGGCGAGCCGTCTGGATGGGGGCAGAGGGCCAGGTGTTGTTTTCAGTTTCTCTGTGCGGGGCAGGGGGGGCGGGGGTAGGGCTCAGGGAGAATCCCCTCCCACATTTCGGGGTGGGATCTTCCCAGCGGCCAGCAGGCTCTTCAGTCACGTGATGGGGCCGCACTCACGTCCAGTCTGTGCTCTACTGTGGCTCCCAGTCTCCTCTGTCGTGTTCGGGCTTTTGAACAGGAAGGCGCACTCCATCATCCTCTGGGATCTGGCGGCCCTGCCCCTGTGTCGGGGGATTCAGCGGGGGCCCAGCCGGTTAGCGCAGGCGCAAGCCTCCGGGTCTCTCTGGGCCTCTGCCTTCCCATCTGGAGACAGGGTTCGGTCGGGCGGTCTCCACCGAGACGTCCTGCTCTGGACGCTGCCTTCGTGGGAGTGCCGTTCGAGCTTGTGTGGTGTTTAGTGGGCCTGACCTTCCCCGTGAGGACGAGACACCGAATGTCCCAGCAGACTGCTGTCACGGCTGACCGCTGAGTGAAAACAAGCAAAACAACCTTAGGTGTGGGGGACTCTCGACAGTTACAGAGGCACACCATCCTGACACCTGTCCTGCGGCCCAGCCCAGCTTCTCCGGCACTCGAGATCCCTCCCGGGGCCCCAGGAAGGGGGCCCCGTGGAGAGTTGGGGGACAGCTAGGTTAGCCTTTGGAAGGGAGGCCTGGGGAATGAGGCCGGCAGCGGGCGCACAGGCCGTGCGCAGCACTAACACTGTCGCCTCCCAGGGAACGTTGATGTTTCCGCAGCACGCTCTTTGCAAGAGGCTGAGTGGACACGCCACAGTCACCAGGAATTAATTCCTCCCGGTGCCGGAGGCTGGACGTCCAGATCCGGCTGCCTCTGGTGAGGACCTCGTCCCCGGCGGGGGACGGCGCTCTTTCCCCCACCTGTATCTCTCCTTCCTACCAGGGCCCCACCCTCCTGCCCTCATCTAAGCCCGGTCACCTCCCAAGGCCCACCTGCAGCCCCCGGTTAGGGGTTAGGGCTTCAGCAGCGGACACTGGAGCGGGGGGGGGGGGGCACACTTCAGTTCCCTGCGGAGGTGATGGTCGGGCCGTGCTGGGACACTCTGCCTGGGGGGGGGGGGGGTTTCATCGCTAGACGAACAAAGACAGAACGGCCGTGCTCAGAGGAAGAGGCGGCCGTTCCAGCGAGAACTGAAACGTCAGGGGCGCGGCCTGGGGGAAGACGAATGTCGGGCGTGTTTCACCGCGGGCTGTGCGGAGAGTGACGCGGTGCGGGCGGCGCTGTCTGGTGCGGGATCACCGGGCGGGCACGTGCGGGGCTGACTGCTGGCCTGAGACCTGTTCTTGGCCGTCTTCCTTTGCTGCCCTGGCGGCTCGCGGTTGGGGTTGATGAAGGTGAGCCTGTCCTGTGGACCCCGTCGGCAGGATAGGCCGGCCTGGTGACCGGAGTGTGGCCGGGCGACTCAGGGTCGTCTGGCTGAGGACGGGAGGCAGGGCTGGCGACTCACGGGACAGAGCAGCGCAGATAGCGCTCAGCGGCACACGGACCGCTGTGCCCCAGGCTGGCGCAGTGGGGGCTGCCCCGCACTAGGGGGCGCCATCTCCGCACCCACCCTTTGTTGCTGCCCCACTGGGACCCCCACCCCACCCACCCCGGGCCTCATGCTCTCGCCCCGTCCCACCTGTCTCACTGGGCTCTGACCCTGCGGGCCCCCTCCTGCAGTGGGGTCCCCGGGGCCCGTCCCCTCGGGGCGACATCACCAGGCTGCCTGTTGCCAGTAACCGCGAACGCACCGGCGGGGGGCCCTCGAGGCACACTGAGTCATGGCCAGCCTTGCCCCACACCCCAGCTGCGCGGTCCAGGGGACCGCGCCCTTTCCCTGCCCTCCCCGACCTCCGCGTGCCCTGGGGGGTAGGGTCCCCTGCTGCCGTTGTCACCCCTCACATGGGCTGTCCATGACGTTTGGTACTGCTGCTCCCGCACCGTCCCGCCGGGGCCTGCTCCCCCGACCCTGTGTCTGCGCCCCCTTCCAGCCCCTTTGCGGGCCAAGCACCAATGGCATCCTGTCACTCTCCTCCCTGACTCCCACCCCCCTCCATCCTTCCTCCACCCTGGTCCATGGGTTCAGGCCCCTCTCAGGGCTTACTCACACCCTCTCTGGTTATTACACCCGTTACAGGTGTCTGATCGCCCCCAGATCTTCCCCGCAGGTCTCAGTCCTGTCGCCCGTGTCCCTGGCACCAGGCACAGCACGCAGTCCGCAGGACCTGTGGCCTGAGTCGCCTCTGTGGTGGCTGGGCCAGCCTGGCCTCGGTTTCTGTGGCGTCCCCCGCCTCCCGTGGGGTCTCAGATCTGCGGTCACAGCTCGGTCCTGGCTGTGTGTACCCCGGGCGCTTGACCCGGACAAGCCACTCAGGTCCTCTGCGTCTCCTCTGTGTCGTGAGTCACTCGTGTAAGAGAACGGGCCTGAGTGTGCTTCCTGTGTGAGCCTCAGCCAGCTGTGTGTGTGACGGGTGTGTTTCCGTTTGAGCTGCAGCTCGTCCGAAGCCTCTGGTCTCTGTCCCGAACTTAGGGAATATCGCAAAACTAAGAGCTCTTGGCTGGGAAGTCCTCAGGTTAAAGGAGAGGGTGGGCGTCAGGACAGCAGGACAAAGCCTCATCTGCGTCACACACAGTCCTTCCGACCACGTCTCTCCTACCGAGCTGCTTATGCTGAGTTTCATGTAGTTTCAGATTCTTAAATTAAAGCCGATCTTGTGTTTCTTCTACCGAATGTTCTGCGTGTTTGTTTGACGCTGGCCGGCTTGGCTTGTGGTCTGTGGCGATCACCAGCGGACAGGCAGGTATGGCTGCTGACAGTTTCAGGACACTTTCTGGGAGAAAGTCTGAGTGTTGAGAAAATCCCCCCGCTGACGTGATTGGTTCCGTGAATGGGTGAGGAGGGCCGTTCATGGTCTTAGTGAGCTGGTCGGCGAGGACGGTCGCATGGGGACTGTTACGAAGACGTCACTGGGGTCATGGCGTGAGGAGCAGTCACCGGGCCAGCCTGCGGTGATGGGAAGTATGGAGGAGGTGAGGGGCAGCACTGGTGACCCCCCCCAAGCTCTGGTGATGGGACTGCAGGTGGTGTGCAAGCCGGCCTCGCTGGAAGACTAGTGACCCTATGAGCATTCCCAGGATCCTCCTCGCCCTCTTCCTTGCCTTCCTTCTCCCCCACCAGCGGGTGGTGGAGGGTGACCCGTGTGCCCCTTTGCAGGAGTGTGGTCTGCTCAACTTGGTCTGGGGCCAGGTGCAGGAAGACGGGCTGGGACGGAGGACAGACAACCTTGTCCATGGACGTAACTGGAGGGGCCTCGACTGAGTTCAGGATTAGGGATGCACCGCGGGCCCCCTTCGTTCCATAGTGTGTGTGACTTTTAGGCGAGGAAAACATATCAACAGCGACCTGTGAAGAACCTTCCAGGGTCCGTCACATACGTGACCTTGAAGAGACTAAGAGGACAGATGTACGTTTTCCATCTTCTCTTGTGCGTGTGTGCGTGTGCGATGTTGAACAGGAGGCATGCCGGATTACCTACGCACCAACCAACTTTGATCTTGTTGTTTTCTACAGGAGACATGGGTGACAAAGGACAGAAGGGCAGTGTGGGTCGCCATGGAAAAATTGGTCCCATTGGTTCTAAAGGTATTTGCGACGCACTTCTTGCCCTATTCCTTCCCGGGCTCAGGGTGCGGGAGCTCGAGGATGGTTGCAGACTGGCCAGTCCCGCCTGGCGGCTGTGCTTCTGTGTGCTTTCTAACCCTAACCCTAACGTTTCAGTTCTCGCTGGAACGGCCGCCTCTTCCTCTGAGCACAGCCGTTCTGTCTTTGTTCGTCTAGCAATGAAACCCCCCCCCCCCCCCCCAGGCAGAGTGTCCCAGCACGGCCCGACCATCACCTCCGCAGGGAACTGAAGTGTGCCCCCCCCCGCTCCAGTGTCCGCTGCTGAAGCCCTAACCCCTAACCGGGGGCTGCAGGTGGGCCTTGGGAGGTGACCGGGCTTAGATGAGGGCAGGAGGGTGGGGCCCTGGTAGGAAGGAGAGACACAGGTGGGGGAAAGAGCGCCGTCCCCCGCCGGGGACGAGGTCCTCACCAGAGGCAGCCGGATCTGGACGTCCAGCCTCCGGCACCGGGAGGAATTAATTCCTGGTGACTGTGGCGTGTCCACTCAGCCTCTTGCAAAGAGCGTGCTGCGGAAACATCAACGTTCCCTGGGAGGCGACAGTGTTAGTGCTGCGCACGGCCTGTGCGCCCGCTGCCGGCCTCATTCCCCAGGCCTCCCTTCCAAAGGCTAACCTAGCTGTCCCCCAACTCTCCACGGGGTCCCCTTCCTGGGGCCCCGGGAGGGATCTCGAGTGCCGGAGAAGCTGGGCTGGGCCGCAGGACAGGTGTCAGGACAGGGCTCAGGAATGACAGACAGGTCAGCCTGACGAGCACATAAACTGTGGTCTCAGGGTTTGCAGCGGGCAGTGGTGGTCAGACTCACCTGCTGGCTGTGCGCCCACCAGGGCGGGGCGAGGGCTCCTGTCCTGGAGGGCGCACAGGGCACCCGGGAGGGGGATCCAGGGCTGGTGTGCTTGGCAGGACGGTCACTACCACTTCCGTAACCAGTTTAACGAGACGCCGGAGCCCCGTTTGACTGATGGAAGGATGGTGTTCTGGAAACGCTGTCTGTCCACCTCCAGCTCTGGTGATTTTTTGAAACTGTGGGGTGTCTCTGAGTGCGAACGGGGCCCAGGAAGGCAACAGCCAGTGAGGGCAGCCCTCTAGTGACGAGATGCCTGCACTTGCCTGGGTCCGTGTCGAGACCTCCTCTGACCGTACGGCCCTGCAGGGGCGGGCAGGTCAGGATGTGGCCTTGAGCCACACAGCCCCTCTGTCTCTCTCAGTCAGCAAACCCTCCCTGGGCCCCTGGTGTGCCCTGTGCTCTCAGTAAGCAAGGCCACGGGGGTCTCCCCACCTCCCCCAAGGGTGCTAATGAGGCGGCCGAGGCTGGGGACGACCAGAGCTTGGCAACGTGAGGGTGGGGCGCAGGGGGCGGGTCTGTGTGGTCTGCCCAACTCTGGTGCCGGGTTTCTTCTGCCTCAGTAACCTGCCTCGGGGGTTTGGGCTACGAGTGGGTTCGGGTGGTTTGTTCTGATCAGTGGTCACGCACCTCCCCCGGCCTCAGCCCGTCCCCGGCAGGTTCTCGGCCAGGAGTGTGACGGACGCTGCGGCCAGCTCAGCGGAGCTCAGGTGCTCCGGGGAGCACCTGTTCAGGATGGCCCACTCCTTACGTAAAGGGCACATAGATAGATACGCGTGGCACAGAGAGAGACGTGTGCTTTGCAAAGGCTCTGAAAAATCGCGGTAAAGCATTCCTAGTATAAGATCTGCCATGTGAGCTATTTTCAGGCGTACAAGTCAGTGGGATGAAGTACCTTTGTGATGTACCACCTTCACCACCGTTTGCAAAATGTTCTCATGGCCCCGGAGAGAAACTCGGTCATCGTGAGGCAGCGTCCCCCGGTCCCCTCCCTCAGCCGTGGTCACCACTACTCTTGGGGCCCATGACTTTGTGTGCTCTAGGTTCTAGGTCATTCACGTAAATGGAATCCTACTAGATTTGTCATCTGTGTCTGAGTTATGTCACAGAGTGTAACGTGTTCTAGGCTCCTCTGTGTTGTAGCTAGGTCAGCATTTCCTTCCTTTTTAAGGCTGAATAGTGGCCACACCGCATCTTACTTATTCACGTGTCTGTCGGCAGAGATTCAGGCTGTTTCCACCCGTTAGGTCCTGGTAGGTGCTGCGCAGAGCACCATGGATGTTGGCATACGAGTAGGGGTGTGTGTGCTTTTCACGTACAGCGTGTGCTCTGAATAAATGTCTGTGTCTCACCGCGGGACAGCTTGCCAGCAAGCCCCTCGTGCAGCTTAGTTTATGTGCTCGTCAGGCTGACCTGTCTGTCATTCCTGAGCCCTGATGCTGGTGAGAGTCACAGGGGTCGTCTGGATGGACCTGGCGCGCTCTCCCCCCTCTCCCCCCCCCCCCGACAGAATGTGCTGAGACTGCACAGAGGGAGGGGACACTGGTCCTCCACCGCCCACGCCAGCTGGATGTTTAGGCTCTCAGGGAGGAGAAGGCGCTGTAGGAGTGCTCACGCGCCTTTGTACATTCGTTGTGTATTTTATTGTTTTATTTTATATTTATTTTATCTATTTTATTTTTTTAAAGTTTATTCATTTTAGGGTAGCCAGGATGCTTGGTGGCCATGGTGGTGTCCAACCCCTTTCCTTTTTAAACAACATTTTTTTTTAACATTTATTTTTGAGAGAGCAAGACAGAGCACGAGTGGAGCAGGGGCAGAGAGAGAGAGAGGGGACACAGAATCCAAAGCAGGCTCCAGGCTCTGAGCTGTCAGCACAGAGCCCGACACAGGGCTTGAACTCACAGACTGTGAGATCATGACCTAAGCTGAAGTCGGACACCTAACCGACTGAGCTACCCAGGCGCCCCCCACCCCCCACCTTTCCTTTATAAGCTGCGGGGCAAGGTTGGGCAGGAGGGCTGCATGGCACATCCTGTCTCCAGGAGGCAGCGTGACAGGCCAGGTGGGGGCCCTGGTGCCCTTGGAGAGGGCTCAGGAAGGACTCTCTACTCCATTGGGGTGAGACTGTCCCCAGGTCCACCCCAGTGCCCACATGACACGTTCTCCCTGAGTTTCCCTGCCATCATGAGGGCACAGGTAGGAGTCAGGGTTAGTTGTTACTGACCCAGGGGGTTAAAGGTTCACGACATGAACCTACAAATTGTTCTATGAGACATCTGGGGTTTTTGGAGTCGATTTAAAGAAGGATCGTCTGGCAGTCTCTGAAATCTAGTGATAGGCCTGTGTCCCATGTCACATCGAGAGAGCTTGAAGAATTAGAGATCTATAGAATACAACTCTCTGTATTCACAGCAAAAAGAGGGTCCAGGGGAAACTCCTAGGATGTTACCATGGAAGAAACAACACTGTTATCCAGGGGAAGATCCTAGGACACGACACACGGAATGTTGTTAACCCTGATAATTCTGAACTTGAGTGACGTGTCCCAGTTCCACTTGGTGATTTTGACTTTGCTTGCCTTTTTCAGGTGAAAAAGGAGATTCTGGTGACATAGGGCCCCCCGGCCCTAATGGAGAACCAGGTATGGCGCAGAGGGCCCAAGGGTTTGTAAAAAAAAATGTATTAAAACTTGCACTTTCTCCCAATCTCATTGAAAAATAATGACATACCTCCCTGGAGAAGGTTAAGACGTACAGCACGACGGTTTGATTCACAGATACCGCAAAGCGGCCACAATAGGTTCCACTAACATCCATCTTCTCGTGTAGACACAATAAAAAGAAAAGACGGAAGAAAGCAGGACTTGCGAGGAGAGCTCTGGGGACTGGGTCTCTCGGCAGCCTCCTGTGTGCTACAGAGCAGTGTTAACTTTGTGTATCGGATCCCTGGTGGGCATTTATCTTAGCCGGGGTGGGGGTGGGGCGTCTGCACCGTCTGACCCCCTGCCTCCAGCTCCCCTCCCCCACCACACATGTAAGTGAGGTCCTGCAGGATTTGTCATTCTCTGCCTGGCTCACCTCACACGGCAAGAATGCCTTCAGGTCCATCCATGGACAAGGGAGGGGCAGGGAGAGAGGGAAAGACAGGGAATCCCAAGCAGGCGCGCTCCTGGGCCCTCATCTCCTCGGATGTTCTGGCTTCTCTGCTTCCGCACAGTCGCCGTCCCCAACCCCACAGTCTGAGTTGCTGCCACAAGGCCACCCTCCACCCACCTCCCCTCTTCCTTCCCACGACAACAGAGCCCGATTTTAAAACAGGTGGGTCTCTGGGGCACCTGGGTGGCTCCGTCGGCTATGCCTCTGATTCTTGGTTCCGGCTCAGGTCATAGTCTCACGGTATGTGAGTGTGGGCTCCACACAGACAGCATGGAGCCTGCTTGGGATTCTCTCTTTCTCTCTCTCTCTCTGTCGTCCTCCGCCCCTCCCCCACTTATGCGCTATCTTAATAAATACACTTTAAGGTACAAATAAAATAAAACAGGTCGGGCTTGGTCCTGTCCTGCTGAAGTTCCCGCACCCCTCCCCTCGCCTTGGGGAGGAAGCCCGCAATCTGGGTGTCCCGGCCTCCAAGGCCCGGCTTGCTCCTCACCGAATGCGCTTTGTATCTGGGCGGGGGGCTGCTACCCCGGGCACGGTCCCGTCCGGTCTCACTAACACAGGGGCCGGCGTCCGCAGGCATCCCGTGTGAGTGCAGCCAGCTGAGGAAGGCCATCGGGGAGACGGACAACCAGGTCAGCCAGCTGACGGCGGAGCTGAAATTCATAAAAAATGGTACGCGCAACCCCAGCCCAGGGGGGCGGGGCGGAGGGAGTACGGAGGGACTCGGGCGGCCGTGTCCCCACGTCCGCGTCCCGCGGGTGTGCGCGTGCGGCGCCCCGAGTGTGCTTACAGAACGCGAGCGCTCACTTTCCAGCACTGCCCCCCCCCGCAGCTGTCGCCGGCGTGCGCGAGACCGACAGCAAGATCTACCTGTTGGTGAAGGAGGAGAAACGCTACGTGGACGCGCAGCTGTCGTGCCAGGGCCGCGGGGGCACGCTGGGCATGCCCAAGGACGAGGCCGCCAACGGGCTGATGGCCGCCTACATCGCGCAGGCCGGCCTGGCCCGCGTCTTCATCGGCATCAACGACCTGGAGAGGGAGGGCACGTTCGTGTACTCGGACCGCTCGCCCATGCAGACCTTCAACAAGTGGCGCAGCGGCGAGCCCAACAACGCGTACGACGAGGAGGACTGCGTGGAGATGGTGGCCTCGGGCGGCTGGAACGACGTGGCCTGCCACGTCACCATGCACTTCCTGTGCGAGTTTGACAAGGAGCACGTGTGAGCGCGCCGCGCACGTGGCCCCAGTGGAGCAGTGCGCACGCGCGCGGGCCCCGATGCACCTGCCGCCTGCGCGGGGCGGGGCGGGGCGGGGCGGGGCGGGGTGGGGCCCCACTGGGGGGCGGGGCGACGGCAGCCTCTGAACCGCCGACGAGCGCCCGGGAGGAAAGAGGTTTCCGGGGGTTATTTCTCAAGTGAGGTTTTATCACTTGTATTGTAGCCAAGTCTCATTATGGAATCATTACTCAGAATTGCTCTTGCCTCTGTCCCGACTATAAAATAAAAGCTTAAACATGATAATCGTCAAGTACCAACGATGGTAGTGGGCTCTTGAATCACTGTCTTCCTTTGAATTTCTGTCTGGAAAAGAACCCACGTGACTCCAGCCAATAGTTCTGTAAGTGACAATAAAATCTATGTTCCTTTCCACTACTGTCCAAGCAGGGACATTTTGCTTGCTGCAAACGCAGGTTTCGGGGAAAGGAAAAGTTCTCTAGACCTGACAGGTGAGCGCCTGGTGTTATTGTGTCCAGGTTTCTCCAGGAGCTTCAGGTGTTACTGCCCAAACTTACCCCGAACCTAGTGTCTTGCGAAAACAAATATTAAGTGTCTCACGCTTCCCGTGGATGAGGACTTTTTTGGGGGGTTTAGCCAGACCCTCGTGCCTATGGGCAGGATCCGGCTCTTTGTCCCCTGGGCCCCTCTGCTGGGCAGCTCTCAACACAACGGCTGGCTGTGTCAGAGTCGCGAGGAAGGGCCAGAGCAGGACCGTGATGGTCCTTTGTGACCTGGTCCGGGAAGTGATGTGCCGTCCCATCACTGTATTCTGTTCACAAGGAGTGAGCCACCATGTCTAGTCCAGCTTGGGGAGGGGATTTCACAGGACGGGGAGGCAAGGTCCACTGGGAGCCATTCCAGAACTTTCTGCGATGGTCACCTGTGCTGCTTCTCCGCTCTGTGCATCAGAATCCCTAGTAAAAAGTAAACCTCTTCCTGTTTCGAGAATACAACACGTGAGCACATACAGAAGACCCAGCTGAGGCTGTGGGATCAGTTCTCCAGGGGCCTCCAGGGTTCCTTGTGTCTCGTGGGTGAGGCCGGCCAGTGTTCTGGACCATGTTTTTATTTTTTAAATCAAGTATTATTTTTTAATGTTTATTTTTGAGACAGAGAGAGACAGAGTATGAGCGGGGAAGGGGCAGAGAGAGGAAGACACAGAATCTGTAGCTGGCTCCAGGCTCTGAGCTGTCAGCCCAGAGCCCAGTGTGGGGCTCTAGCTCATGACCTGAGCTGAAGTCAGATGCTTAGCCGACTGAGCCACCTAGGTGCTCCAAATTAATTAATTCTTTAATGTTTATTTAGTTTTAAGAGAGAGAGGGAGAGAGAGAGCATGAGCAAGTGGGGCAGGGGCAGAGAGAGAGAGAAACAGAAGATCTGAAGTGTGCTCTGTGCTGACAGCAGAGAGCCTGACATGGGGCTTGAACCCATGAGCCGTGAGATCATGACCTGAGCCGACGTGGGATGCCCAACAGACTGAGCCCCCAGGCGCCCCTGGACCATGTTTTTGAGGATGTTTGCCTAGAGCCTTCCAGAACAATGGGCAGGCACAGTTACAAGCCAGCAGGATGGAGGTGATGTCCCCCTCCAGAGGGAGGGGTGGCAGCTTCCTGCCCACTCAAGGGGGCTTGGGTTCCCTAAATTCACAGGTCCTATCCTGGAACCACCTGCTGCACACAAAGGTGTTACCTGGGCCTCGTGACTTGCTCTGTGGGGACTGGAGCTTGGGACTCAGACCCATGCCAACACTGGCCGCTGCTTAACTGTAGGTCTGGGGGGGGGCAGGCAATGCAGCAGACCCCTGCTGGAGGCCCCCCTGCCATCCGCAGGGTCGGGAAGATGTGGGGCATCTCAGTGCGCGGACCCCCCCTTGTGCCCGGGGCAGATCCAGTCCTTGGGGTCCTGTGGCTGTGGCTGGGCAGGGCCCTGCAGGGGCCCCAAGCCTTCAGGTGCACAGCCTCACGGCCATTGTCGCTGCCCCAAGACTGTTTTCCGAACCTGCAAGGAGCCCCTGTTCTGTCAGCCGGACGGTGGGTGAGACGCGTGCACCTGCCTTCCTTCCATGGGCTCTTCTGGCCCCTGCGTAGTCCATGCTGAGCCCCGGCACCCCTCGGGGCCTCCGTTTCCTCACTTGGAGGTAAGGAGGGCGGGGGTCAACACCTCTGTGCTCTCACGTGGCCTCCAAGTCTCCCGAAGTTAGGGGGAGCTCAGCAGGTCCAGCCCTCCTGTCACCTCCCGCACTCAGCTGTCCTCAGACAGCCGGGGAAGGCACACCGGCCTTGGGCCTTCATACCTGCTCCTGCGGGATTACGATCGGTGCAGAGCACATCTGATAGGATGTCAACCCCCGGGCGTGAAGTCAGAACCACTGCCCCTAATTGAATCCCCCGACTTTTCAAGAAGGGGCCTCTTGTGCAGACTGCAGAGTCTGATTTGCAATGTGTGGGGTGGGGGGGCGGTGTGGTTGAGGACAGAGCCGGGATTGATGAGGTGCCGCACTGAGGCGTGACCATGGAGCTGCGGCGCAGTCTCCTCGGGGGCCCTGCGAGAGGCTGGGCGGAGACGGGGCGGGGGGAGCAGAGCGCGGCCCGGATCCGCGTGTCCACACTGCCATCCAGCGTCCGTCGCAAGCAGCGCAGGCAGGAGCTCTTTAGGATGGTGAGCGCGTGTGTGCGTGTACATGCGTGTGCATGCGTGTGCGTGTGTATCAGGGAGGGGAGGGAAGCGGAAGGAGGGGAGGGGAAGAGAGGGGAGAGGAGGGAGGGCGGGGGAAGAGAGGAGAGGAGAGGGGAGGGAAGGGGGAGGGGACAGAGGGGAAGGGAGAGGAGGGGAGGGGTGAGCCGTGAGAGGCAGGGGTGGGGGGTTGGAGATGCTGCGGAACAAAGGCTGGCAGGCAGGGGGGGAAAGGAGGGGCTGCGGTCCCCAGAGGTGCTGTGCCCTTCAGAAAATCCTCCACCACGTGATTCATCCACGTGACTCCTCCTCCGCCGGCGTCCCCAGGTCCCCAGGGCGGTGGCGGCCATCTAGAGCCGCCAGACAAAAGCCCAGTCAGAAGAATGGGTGGTTCTGAGTGTTGGAGGAGGATAAGCTCTAGGCCTGGGATGCGGTTCATCTCTGGTCTCGAGGTCCCGGAAGCACCTGCACAGAGCTTGGTCCAGGACCAACGGGAGGGTGACTGGGGTGTTTCTGCGGGGCAGCTGGGGTTCCTGTCCACGGTCCCTCTCCCCGGGCAGCCCCGTGTCACGTTCCTGCCTCTCTCATGCCTGCACAGCCGCTCTCGCTCTCCACCCACGCGGGTGGCTACCCCTGGAGACTGTTTGGATGGCGGGCCCACCTTGCTTCCTGGGGGGAGTGGGTGGCAGGTGAGGACCAAGGTTGGTCACCAGGCACAACCCAGTTTAATCCAGGAAATCCAAACCGAGGGTGCGAGGTGTTTCTTAGCCATAAGCAAGAGCATGTGAGTCTCTCTAATTTAAGCAGAGAGGGGATTCGTTGAAAGGTTTTTGGGAGTTCGCAGGAATTTTGGAAAGACTGGAGAACCATCCTGGGGGCTGCGTGGAAGGGAACGGAGCCCACAGATCATGCTACAGATGGGCCTGCTGGGTCCGTCCGTGGCTGGCAGCTGCCGCCATGGGCGCCGTGCAAGCAGGCTGTAGCCACTGCGTTGGTACCTCACTAGCTCCCCATCCAGAGTCTGGAGGGGCAGGTCTGCTCGGGTACCTAGTGTTCTGGGGCCAGCTTGTGTGTCTGCACAGGTTGTGCACTGCACAAATCCAGAGGCACCATTCATGGAACGTGGTGGCTGGCATGTGTCTGTGCTATGAAGCTATGAAGGGGGCTGGGAAGGTGCAAGGCTCTCAGGGTCTCTGGCGGGAGCCATACTGCTTTCCAAGGATGAGCGTGTACCAAACACACACATCGGTTAGCTTCTGCTTGTGCGGCGGCCCACCCCAAAGCTTAGTGCCTCTAAGCAGTGACCAAGTCTTTCCCCATTAACTGTGATTCTAGGGGTCAGCAGTTTGGGCTGAGACCAGCTGGATGGGTCTTCTG
Organism: Acinonyx jubatus; assembly: GCF_027475565.1. Classification (NCBI taxonomy): domain Eukaryota; kingdom Metazoa; phylum Chordata; class Mammalia; order Carnivora; family Felidae; genus Acinonyx; species Acinonyx jubatus. Next base: position 135,677,921 of record NC_069388.1, on the reverse strand, counting down.
GTCATGGCTGGGCTCACACGTCTCCCGGCAGCTGCCGCAGTGGCTGGGGTGGCTGGTCTAGGACGCCTTGGCCAGCGGGCTTGCTCGCTCTGCAACCGGTTCTCATCCCCGAGGGACCAGCCTGAGCGTGTTCCCCAGGTGGCCGTTCCAAAAAGCAAGAGTGGCCCACAGGCTTTCCTGAGGCCTAAGCGTCAAGCCGGAACAACATGGCTCTGTCGCTGTCTAAGGCCAAGTGGTCGGAAGGTGCGTCCAGATTCAAGGGGAGGGTTGCCCGGAGGAGCTGTGAACAGGTGTAGAGGATTGTGGCTGCGTCTGCCGTCTGCCGCCCGCAGGGAAGCGGCCAGATGTGGCCCAAAATAAGGGCCGAGGTCCATGATGGCGGGGGAGGGGGGAGAAGGAAGGGCATGGCAGGGGGTCAGCGTGGGATCCAGCCCGTGAGGGCAGAAGGGACAGCACGGGAGGAGACCAGCAAGCTGGACGCTGGATCTGTTCCTTTGTCCCTTTCTCTGAAGGTCCAGCAGGCACTGGGGCAGGGCCTGTGCTCAGAAACCTCTCCGGGGCCTGGGAGGCGGTGGGGGCATGAGGCGGGTCTCAAGGCAGAAGTTTCTAGCATTGCCCGGGGCTCAGGCACAGCGGGCTGCTCCTGGTGACAGTGTCCTGCCCCCCGCCCCCACCCCATCAGGCCGTGGTGCGCCAAGCCCTGGTGGCCCCGAGGGGCACCTCGCCTCCTCGACAGACGGCACTGAAGCAGCGTCCGAGGCCGGGGTGCCGTTTCTCCAGTCCCCCTTCGCACCGCCTCTGGGCCGGTCGCCCCGATCCCAAACCTGTCTCACCCGTCACCCCCGGGAGGCTCCCCTGCCGGGATCAGCCCTCCATCACCGTGTGACAAATCACCCTACGCTTCAGCAGCTCGTGTATGTGGTCTCGCACAGTTTCTGTGGCCCAGGAGCGTGGGGGCAGCTGAGCGCGGTGGTTCTGGCCAGGGCTCCTCCTGGGTGGCCCTCGAGCCTCTGGGGGAAGGAGCTGCGGTCGCCCGCATGCGGGGCCCCTGCCGGGCTCGTCGCTGGCTGGGGGCTGGTCTGGCACCACCGCTCTCCCTGCTCTTGCTGTCCTCACCCCCCAGCAGAGCCGACTGCAATCGCGTGCGCCGTGGTGGACGAGGCTCTGGGCTGCCACACGTGGCCACCGAGCACGTGGAATTTAGCTAGTGAGACAGAGGATGTAAATTTAAAATTTCATCGAACTTGTATTAAAAACATTTAAATGTTTTTCCAAAGTTTGTTTATTTTTGAGAACAAGAGAGCGTGCGTGTATGGGCCAGAGCCAGCGGGGGAGGGACAGAGAGGGAGAGAGAGAGTCCCAAGCAGGCTCCACACCGCCAGCCCGGGGCTCGAACTCACAGACCCGGAAATCATGACCTGAGCGGAAGTCAAGAGTCCAATGCTCAACTGACCGAGCCACCCAGGCACCCCGTGACTTTAAATTTTAGGTATGATTTTAGGTAACCGGAGGTTGGATGCTGCGGCCTGTAGACCCTCGCCCTCCAGGTGTGGTCGCCGACCTGCCCTCCAAGCATCGCCTGCTGCGCGTCAAGGTCCCGGCGCCTCTCGAATCTGCAGTCAAAACTCGCCTTTGAGCAGACTCCCCAGTGGCCTGGACGCACAGCAGACTTGGGGAGCCGGGCTCCAGGCGTGGACGGGTGGGTCGGGCGGCCTTGGCCAGCCCCTGAGCATCCCTCTTGGCCGTTCTCTGTGCCGGGGCCTAGACTCAGGTAATGGGTAAAGGGATTATCAGGACAGGGTCCCAGGGTCACATCTGTGAATTTGATGCACCATCTGCTACGTACAGAGGGACAGGATGTGGCCCGTGTTCTTAAGAATCGCTTCCAGAAGGGTAGACAGACGTGTCAGCACGGACCTGAGGACGTGGGCACTGGGGAGAGGCCGGGAGCTTCCCGGAGGTTCCATCAGGGAGAGCTGGGGGGCAGGAAGGCAGAAGGGCAGGCCAAGCCTGGTGAAGAAAACCAAGGACCGTGACAGACTCCCACACCGCACTACCCGCCCCCCGGGCCTCCCAGGCCACGTGATTGGGACCCCCCTCCCCGGACACTCTGAGCTCCTGCTCCCGTTCCCTGGCTCAGGACTCCAGTGGCCTTGGATAGATCTTCTTCCTCCGGAGCTCAGTTTCTGCACCTGTGAGGCAGGACCCGCCTGCTGTCCAGGGTGGCGTGGCCACGAGGGCCAGCCGCCATGTACCTGTGCTGTTCCCGCCTCACGGAGACCTCTTCCTCCAGACCGTGGGCTCCAGGGCAGGGACCTGAGTCTGCCGCCGGCCACCAGGGGCAGCACCGCTTATCAAGGTCCACGAGGTCACATGAAAACTCCGGGGGCGCCTGCATTTTCCTAGGGCCGAGAGACCTTCCCCTCTGACGAATCCCCCAAAGGCTGTCATCTCCAGAAGCATTGCCGGGTGTGCAGAGTAAATGCATTTGCACGAACCTTCTAGAGACAAGACTGAGTGATAGCTGGCCAGGCCAGGAGCGGGAGGCCACTCACTAGGCACGGTGGGGGTGGGTGTTTGTGGGAGGGACTGGGATGTGGGTCTCCAGCAAGGCTCCGTGAGACTCCTTGGCTTCTCCAGGAAGAGTGCTCCACCTCCCAGCCGCCTCCCCCCGTTGCCCTTATGACATCACACAAGCTCGGCCAACCTCCAGAAAGTTCTGTCTTGCTAGGTGAGGGCCCTATAATTCTCTCCTGCGGGCACCAGACCACCACGGGACCTGGGCTGGCTTGTGGGGAGCAAGAAATCCAGCCCTAAACACTGGACTTCGGATTCCGAGGTGAGGGTAGGGTCCCCTTTGTACATAACTTCCCATTTTAACGCTGTCCTTGCCACGGTTTGGGGGACGAATGGCACCATGGGCATCTGCCAGCTGGAAGTAAGGGCGGGGGTGGGTCCCCAAACCCTGTGGACCCGGGGCCGGGCGTGGGGGGCTGGCCAGACACCAGGTGGTGTTTCCAGTGAGGTGCCAGGCTGGACCCTGCTCCCCTGCTGTTCGTCCTCTCCCCACCTCACATTTAAAAAAAATTTTATTGGGGCTCCTGGTGGGGGAGGTCAGCCAGTTAAGCATCTGACTCTCAATCTAGGCTCAAGTCATGATCTCATGGTTCATGGGTTTGAGCCCTGTGTCAGGCTCTGTGCTGACCGGGCAGAGCCTGCTTGGAATTTTCTCTGTCTCTTTCTCTCTCTGCCCCTCCCCTCCTCCTCTTTCTCTCTCTCTCTCTCTCTCAAAATAAATAAATAAACTTAAACAAATTTTATTTATTTATTTTAAGTCCAGTGTAGTTAACATACAGTGTAATATTGGTTTCGGGTGTATGATACCGTGATTCGTCACCTGCAGACGACAGCCAGGGCTCATCACAAGTGCCCTCCTCAATGGCCATCTCCCGCCTAGCCCACCCTCCGCCCAGCTCCCATCTGGTAACCATCGGTTTGTCCTCCATACGTAAGAGTCTGTCTCGTGGTTCCTCTCCCTCTCTCTTTTTCCCTTTACTCATTTGTTTCTTAAATTCCACGTATAAGTGAAGTCATGTGGTTTTTAACTTTCTCCCACTGTCTTCACTTAGCATTACACTCTGGCTCCATCCGTGTTGTTGCAAGTGGGGAGATTTCATTCTTTCTCACGGCCGAGTGATATTCCGTTGTGTGTGTGTGTGTGTGTGTGCATCAGTCCATGGACACCTGGGCTCTTTCCCTATCTTGGCTGCTGCAAATAACGCCGCTATGAACGTCGGGGTGCCCGTGCCCCTTTGAATTAAGTGTTTCTGTACCCCTGGGCAAATACCTGGTAGTGTGATTGGGCCTCGTGGGGTGCATTCTTGTCTGTGGTGGGAGACTCTTCACGCCATGGGCTCCGAGACTGTGGGGGGAACAGACAGACACCAGTCGTGCGGCTCCGGGGGAGACAGTGAAGACTTCACTGTTTTCTTGATGGGTAATGGACGGGCGGGGCTGTGCTCTGACACAGGGGCCGGGGCGGCCTCCCTGGAAACGCGTCCCCTCCCTTGCGTGACCGTGTGACCCTGCCTCTCCGGGCTTCTCTGCGGCGGGTACAATCGTGTGTCACTCTCTGGCTGGCGTGAGGAAGGCACGAGGACCGGAGTGGAGATTCGGGGCTGAGGCTTGCAGACCTCTTTTCTCTTCCGTGTGCCTGTCTCACGTGGTGATGCTTACTTGATGGAAAGCCTGGCGGGACACCGCCCAGAGCCAGACCCAGACTTCCCCCAGAGGCCCCAGCTTGCACGCAGGCCTCACTGGGCTATGTGAGTTAAAGCCGGCCTGGCTGGACCCGCCGAGAGGCCGGCACAGCCTGAGCGCGGTCAGCAGGGCATCTGGGGGGCTGAGGGCCGGGCGCCCCCAGACACACAGGCCAGCCTGAGGTCCCCAGCGGTGACAGCGAACGTCCTGTGTGCGCCCCCGCGAGTCCCTTATAACGGGCACAGGCGATGAGGCCACAGCCTCTGGCCCCCGGGACCCGAGGGGCCTCGTCGTCCGTCCCAGAAGGCGAAAGCCCGCTGTGCCTCTCTGACCTCGTGTGTCGTGAAGTCCGAATAGAGAACTCTGGGGTGTGTCAGGTTGTTGTCACACACCCTCAGGGTCTCCACGCAGATTTGTTATCTTACGGTCTGCAGCTCAGAAGTCCGGCTGGGCTCGGCTGGCTGCTCTGCTGGGTTTCACAGGCGGAGTCAGAGTGCCAGCCTGTGTGCAGGAGGCTCTGGGGAGGGGAGGGGAGGGGAGGGGAGGGAAGAGGCCGCGTCCGTGCTTGCAGGGCTGAGGTTCTTGGTTCCTTGCTGGGGCCAGCGGCCGCCGCCTATGGGTCCTCCAGGGCTCCGTCCAGCCCTCGCACGCTTCCGGCCAGAGAAAGGTCTCTGCTCGCACCCTGTCTCCTGAGATTAGACGGCGGACTCACCTGGATTGTTCAGGAGCCCCTCCCCCTCTCAGGGTCGGTCGACACACTCGCATCTGCAGAGTCCCCGTTGCCGGGTGAGGTCGCACGGTCACAGGGGCCGGCAAAACTTGGTTTTGCACCGTTGCTGGCGCTTTCCTGGCATTGCTGAGAGGCTGCTAGAGAGTTCTAAGATCATTCCTGAACATTGGCCTTATGTCTAACTAAGGTCATTAATGAAAATGGAAACAGTGGTGCCCTCCTGCAACGTGCACGGATGGCCAGATCCTGCTCCAGCAATAGAAATCTCTCTCCTGTGCTACCAGCCCCACCTGGCTTCCGAGCGCCTAAAATATGGCGAGTGTGACCACGAAACTGACTTTTCTTTTGCATCGGATTAAACCTACATACCCATGAGGCAAGGGCTAGCATCTTCGGGCTGGGCCACCGTCACGCCCTTTGCGTGCTCAGTACCTCATGGGGAGAGTCTCTGCTCTTTGCAGACCTGACTGCTTTGTGGAAAGTGGTGGAAAGGGGTGGGAGTGGCAGCAGAGGGAATTGTGGCTGAATTTTACCTGCATCCCCCCCGCCCCCGGCTGGTTCCGTTAAATTGCACCGGGAGATTCATGCTCCTCTCGGATTTGTCTCTGGTGGCGCCTCTGGTATTTTACAAGGCCTGTTTGTTTCTCTTTTATCGCGGTGAAGCACCTTCTGACCCGCTGCAGTGGCAGGGGCTTGGCCACAGTTGGAGCCTTAGCAGGAGAATGATGAAGTGACTGTGTCCCAGGAGCCGCCGCGAGGGTCCCTTCACGGCGCCCCGTCCCCCGTGGGGCTCACAGGCTAGGGGTCAGCCAGGGGTGGGGGGCTGCGGACGAAGCTCGCGGAGAAATCTCTGCCCCAAAGCGATTCACTTCTGCCAATTCCAACAGATGTGTCCAAGCACTAGGTTTCATTTGGAAAGACGAACATCGGCCTCGAGGCCTGGCTTCGCGGTGCTTTTCAGGGAATACACGCGCGTTTCGAGGAGCTTGGGGAAAGCATGTTCATCCGGTTTGAGGAACGGGCTGGATTATGTCACCCCGAGTGCCACCTGCACCTCGGAGGCCGGGACGGGAAACGTCCTGCCTGCTTTACAGCGTCAGCCTCAGAGGGCACCGCTACCCTGACTGATGTTTTCTGAAGACGAGCTTCCCATTTATTGATTTGCTAAATGGAAACATTCATTTCCAGAAGGGAGCAGTCTTTTTTTTAACTTTTATTTATTATCATTATTTTTTTAAATATGAAATTTATTGTCAAATCGGTTTCCATACAACACCCAGTGCTCATCCGAACAGGTGCCCTCCTCAATGCCCCTCACCCACCCTTCCCTCCCTCCCGCCCCCCCCCCCCAACCCTCAGTTTGTTCTCAGTTTTTAATAAGAGTCTCTTATGTTTTGGCTCCCTCCCTTCCTCTCTAACCTCTTTTTTTTTTTTCCTTCCCCTTCCCCATGGTCTTCTGTTAAGTTTCTCAGGATCCACATAAGAGTGAAAACATATGGTATCTTTCTCTGTATGACTTATTTCACTTAGCACAACACTCTCCGGTTCCATCCACGTTGCTAGAGCATTCTTTTTTTAAAAGGAAGAGCAGAAGTGGCTTATTGTCTGATGGAGGGTGGAGCCTAAAAACCGGATGGCTTGAGACTGGTCCCTGGGAGAAGCATGTCAGACGCCTCCCTGGCCAGCTCTCCCTCCCGCGCACCTGCAGCACGCACTGCCTGGTGGAGGTGATGGGAGGCGCATGGAAGAGAAAGATGAAAGACGGCAAGGATGGCCAGAGCTTCCCCCTCCCGCTGCTCTCTGGCCAGCGGGGAGGCTGGACCGCAGGACCCCGCCCCACGTTGCCGTGACACCTTGCTTTTTCCACCAAACCCGGTAGCTGGGAGAAGGGGCGTTAAATCGGTGGCTTTGGCAAACTGTTAGAATGCTCCGTCCTGGTGCATAGGGAGCTCGCTGCAACTGCCCGGGGAAAAACATCGGGCCTTTTCAAAAGAACGACCGGGTAAATCAAATGTTTTGTGATCAAGACGATGAAATACCCAGCAAGGCTTTGAGGTGTGTCCGTGACTGGCCTGGCACTGTGTCACCTCGTCCAGGATACAGGTCGGTTACTAAGCTGTTGTTGTTGGGGGGAAAGCCTGCAGCGACCCACAGGCTTGGCCAGGCCCCCGTCTTGGCACCTGTCGGGCTGGCCCTGAGCTCTGCGCTCCTGAGCCCGCGTGCTGCCTGCTGGAGAGGCCGCCGAGCCCGAGCTGGGACACGGCAGACCGCCGGTGTCTCGGCCTTGACGGGTTGACCTGGCAGGAGAGCTCTACGCAGAAGCCCTGTGACGTCAGCCTGTGTGTAGGGCGCGTGTCTGTCCTGTGGTGCAGTGTCCGTGGTAGTGTTAGTCTACATGGCGGTGGGGGGCTGGGCTCTTGCGCCCTCGTTGCTCAGTGCTTTCCCCGCACAGTTGAATAAAACTTCCTGGGACGGAAGGTGCTGCGTGTGCTCTGTCCACTACGGAAGCCACGTGTGATTCCTGAGCACCGACACGTGGCTAGTGGCAGGGAAAATGACATTCGTAATTTTATTTAATTTCGATTAAACTTCCACGTGTTAAATAGCCACGCATGGCCTGTGGCTTCTCGGTTGGACAGCGTAGGTGCAGACGAATGTCGACCTCTTCTTCCGTGGCCCCCGTGGCCTGTCCCGCCCGCACGCCTGGCACGTGCTGTCTCCCTTGTCCCTTCTTCTCCTCGAGTCCCAGCTCAGGCGTCCGCTCCGGCAGGGAGCTCCGGAGCCCCGGCGGTCGCGCTGCGAGTCCGCCACTGGATCTTGATCAGCACCGCCGGCCGTGTCTGCGACCTGCCCTCCGCGTGAGCCCGCCGCGCAGGTGGGACCCGGTGCCGTCACAGCACTGCCCAGTCGCGGGCCGGTCGACCTGCATGCCGTGCGCATGTGCCCGGGGCTCTTGCGTGTCAGTCTCGTCTGGGTGGATCCGGGTCGGAAATGTGGTTCGCGTTCCGGCTGCGTGGTTTATACGGGCTATGTGAGCTCCCAGAGGTGCGTTGCCTCCATTTGTAAGATGTGAATAACATAAAATCGCAGGGTTGTTGTGGATCAAAGACATAAAATATGTGGACTGCGCACGACGTCGTTGCAAACTCACGATCAGCGTTACCAGTTTTCTTCTGGACCTTTTCACCCTCAGGAAGATTCTAGTTCAATGAGGGAACCAGTATTTTATCTATTTATGTATGTATTTTTTTTGAGAGAGAGCGAGTGCGTACGTGAATGGGGGAGGGGCAGAGAGAGAGGGAGACCCAGAATCGGAAGCAGGCTCCAGGCTCCGAGCCGTCAGCACAGAGCCCGATGCAGGGCTCGAACTCCTGGACCGCGAGATCATGGCCTGAGCCACCCAGGCGCCCCTAAACTTCTCTAAGTTTTTTTAATGTTTATTCATTTTTGAGAGAGAGAGAGAGAGAGACAGAGCATGAGCAGGGGAGGGGAAGAGAGAGGGGGAGACACAGAATCCGAAGCTCCAGGCTCCAAGCTGTCAGCACAGAGCCCGTCGCGGGGCTCGAACTCGTGAACCGCGAGATCGTGACCTGAGCCGAAGTCGGAGGCTTAACCGACTGAGCCACCCAGGCGCCCCTAAACTTCTCTAAGTTTTTTTAATGTTTATTCATTTTTGAGAGAGAGAGAGAGAGCGAGCATGAGCAGGGGAGGGGCAAAGAGAGGGGGAGACACAGAATCCGAAGCTCCAGGCTCCGAGCTGGCAGCACAGAGCCCGACACGGGGCTCGAACCCACAAACTGTGAGATCATGACCTGAGCCGAAGTCGGACGCTTAACCGACTGAGCCACCCAAGTGCCCCATGGGAACTAGTATTCTCAAACAGAAAATGAGTTAGAAAACATTATTCACTCACCCGTTTAATGGACAAATAATTACTGTGCAGCCTGTGTGTAGCAGGCAGGGTTCCATGCCCTGGGGAGACACCAGTGGACCCAACAGATTATTGTCCTCATGGAGCACACGTCTAGTTGGGAAAGACAGATGATAATAAACCAGCAGATCATACCGTGTGTCCGCCTGTCACTCTACCTGGGGGTCAGAGCGGGCCTTCCTGAGAAGGTGATGGTGGAGCACGGGCTTGAAGGGAGGGGAGGGCGTGTGCCACACAGAAGGGGGGGAAGAGCCTCCCAGCAGAGCCACGGAGGTGGGACATGCCCGTGGCACTGGTGGGGGGGGGTCAGGGAGGCGTAGGGGGCCCTGGATGGGCTGGTGGGGGAGGGCCCTGTGGACCTCGGAAGGACACCAGCTCCTCCTCTGTTTGGGAAACCACACAGGGTCTTAACTTTTGACTCTACTTAGCAAAAGGTTGGTCTGGTGTCTCGCTGAGGACAGATGGCTGCAGAGAGGGAAGGACGGACACAGGGAGGGCCCCTGGGGGTGTTTTCATGACGCAGGAGAGAGACGATGATGCCTCCCCCCACTTTGTCTCTCTTCATGCGTGTGGACAGTGCGTGTAAGACGTATAATTTTACCGTGAACGATTTCATCATGTACAGAAGCAGTTGATCTTTGGACCCCTCACGTACCCATCACCACTGACACGGTTATCGAGTCCTGGCCAGACTGTTTCATCCACGTGTTGAAGTACTTCCTCTCCTTCTCGGATAATCGGAAGGAAATTCCATACGTCATATCATGTCAGGGTTCTGAATCCAACTTCAGACTGGATTCGAGGTGTAAGGGGAAGAGGAGACAAATGAAAGGTGACCCTGAGGCTGTTTGGGCGGCTTGAGGACGACGTGAGTCCAGCGGGGGAGGGGAGCCCGAGTCCGGGAGGACCTCGCACGTGGGGCACGCATCCCGGGGACAGCTGGGGTTGGCAGGTGGAAATCCAGGAAGGCGATATGTATTTGGGGACAACCAGCATGCGGGTGACGTTAGGGGCCCGGGGACCGTGTGGGGCCACTGGGGTGAGAGGACGCAGCAGAGACAGGGACCCTCCAGCATGAAGAGCTTGTGGGGGAACTGCCTGTTCTTTGAGTTATTACAAGATCATCACAGACAGTGTTCCAATTCACATTCCTGACAGCAGATGGTGGGTGTCTGTTTGTTACAAAAAAGTGTCCATTTCATGAGGAAAAATGTCATATTATGAAGAATCACGTTCTTGTGATTTCAAGGAGAGCTGACTTCTCATGTGCATTGACCATTTGTGTTTCTCCCATTGTGAATAATTCTTTCTTTAAATGTTTGTTTATTTTTGAGAGAGAGAACCAGCAGGGGAGGGGCCAAGAGAGAAGGGGGGGCACAGAATCTGAAGCAGGATCCAGGCTCTGAGCAGACACCAGCGAGCCTGTCGCGGGGTTTAAACTCACAAACTGTGAGATCGTGACCTGAGCCCAAGTCAGATGCTCAACCGACTGAGCCACCCAAGTGCCCCCTTATTGTGACTAATTCTTTTCTTTTATTATCTTGTTTTATTTTTTATTTTTTAAAATTTACATCCAAGTTAGCATCTAATGCAACAATGATTTCAGGAGTAGATTCCTTAGTGCCCCTCCCCCATTTAACCCATCCCCCCCCACAACCCCTCCCGCAACCCTCAGTTTGTTCTCCATATTTATGAGTGTCTTCTGTTTTGTCCCCCTCCCTGTTTTTATATTATTTTTGCTTCCCTTCCCTTGTGTTCATCTGTTCTGTGCCTTAAAGTCCTCCTATGAGTGAAGTCATAGGATTTTTGTCTTTCTCTGACTAATTTCACTTAGCATAATAGCCTCCAGTTCCATCCACGTACTTGCAAATGGCAAGAGTTCATTCTTTTTGATTGCCGAGTAATACTCCATTGTATCTATAGACCACATCTTCCTTATCCATGCATCCATCGAGGGACATTTGGGCTCTTTCCATACTTTGGCTACTGTTGATAGTGCTGCTATAATCATGGGGGTGCGTGTGTCCCTTCAAAACAGCACACCTGTATCCCTTGGATAAATGCCTAGTAGTGCAATTGCTGGGTCGTAGGGTGGTTCTATTTTTAGTTTTTTGAGGAACCTCCGTACCGTTTTCCAGAGTGGCATCAACAATGCAAAAGAGATCCTCTTTCTCCGCATCCTGGCCAACATCTGTTGTGCCTGAGTTGTTAATGTGGGCCATTCTGACAGGTGTCAGGTGGTATCTCATTGTGGTTTTGATTTGTGTGAATAATTCTTAATGAGATGTTTTTTGTGTAGTTTTCTCTTTTTACCACGAGGGGTAGGAAAAAAGGTAGGAACGAAGGTCATCTGTTGGCTTAGGAGTGGGGCGACCTCTAGGCCGTCCCCGAGTCCCCCGGCCTCCTTCCATGCCTCTCCCCCTTCTCCAAATCTCTGCTTTCTCAACTTCAAAATAAGGGTGTGGCGGGGCGTGGGGGGCTGGGTTAAGTTACGCCAGCCCCACTGGTGATACCACAAACGGTTCTGGATGCTCCTGGATGGAGCCATCTCCGTGCTGTGGTCTCGGATGGTTCCAGAGCATTGCTCTGCATGGGTGTCTGGGGCATCGGTCTCCCCCATGGGGGAGTCCGTGTGGGCAGGGCATGCATTCTCCTGTGTACCCCATTTCTAGCCAGGGCCTGCCAGCTAGTTGCTCAAGAAGTGATTTTTGAATGGATCTAAACAGTAAAAACAAATTATTCCTTTCTAAACTAGAAAAATTTTCCCCTTTAAAAAATAAAAAAGGGGCGCCTGGGTGGCTCAGTCGGTTGAGCGTCTGACTTCGGCTCAGGTCACGATCTCGTGGTTCGTGGGTTCGAGCCCTGCGTCGGGCTCTGTGCTGACAGCTCGGAGCCTGGAGCCTGCTTCGGATTCTGTGTCTCCCTCTCTCTCTGCCCCTCCCCCGCTTGTCCTCTGTCTCTATCTTTCAAAAATAACTAAACGTTAGGAAAAAAGTTTAAAAAATGAAATAAAATTGCAGTTTGAGACAGTGGGATTTGTGTATTTGGTGGAACTTTGTTCTTACGTAGTTCAGAGGGAGTGTGCTCTCATTCACTCCCGGTTCAGTGTTTGCGCAAAGTCACAACCTGGAGTTGGGGACCCTGGAGTGCGTGGGCACCCGCCACGTCCACTGGACAATATGTGTGTTGTCAAGTGTCTCAGACCTTGGTTTGGGGGACCCGGGTGAGGGCCTCGCTTGCTCACGCGGGTTCTGCTACCCCCTACGCCCGAGGCTGACCGAGCCTCCCTTCTCGTTGCTAGGAACCATGGCCAACTCTCCCAGGGAGGGAAAACCGGCCAGGTCTCTGGACTTCACCCGGCTGGTTGACATGGCCTCTGAGTCCGTAGGAGGAGAGGTAAGTGGGGGTCTCATGGCAAGGAGAACACTGCAGGAACCTAGTTAGAATGGCCAGAATCGGGCCGAAAGTCCAGCCCGTTATCGCAAAAGGCTTCTGAAGAATTTTTAAGAAACTGGGGACAATTCTAGCAAAGGCAGTATTGCTTTAAGCTTAGAACAAAAAGACATCCTGCACCTGTGACGAGTCTTCCGTCCCTCTGTGTTTTCTCACGGTATAGATCAGTGGTCCTCAAATGTCAGTGTGGGGATTACCTGGAACAGTTGTTGACAAGCACAGGGCACTGCGATACCGGTAAAGTGCAGAGGCACTGAGCGCCAGCACCTCACAGGTGCGTCGTCCGGTACAGACGGGGCTGAGGGGGCGTCCTGCCCTCCAGAGGCTCCTGCTCCCCCAGGGAGACAGGTGCTGCGGGAGCCGGGGGCCGTGAGTGGGGCGGGAGGTGCTGGGAAAGGCTGTGCGGCCCCTGTCTGCACAGGGGGTCTTCAAGTGGGAGAGGGAGCCGGCGAGGAAAAGGGGCGAGGGGCCGCTTCGGTCAGGACGCCGGGGGAGGCAGCGAGGCGTGCCCCAGCTGGTTGAGTGTTTCTGGAAGTCATCAGGGGCTTGCTGGGGGGCATGGGCCCGGGGAGGTCGGAGAGGCCCCGGGTGCCCCGTGAGGGTTTCTGCCGAGGCGCCAGCGACGGGCCTGGACGCGTTCCCGCGTGTCCGCTCCGCTCACCCGGGCTTGGCCCTTGCAGACTCTCAGCGGGCGGGTCGGCCCCGACACAGCCGCGATCCCCTCCACTCTGCCTCCGCGACAGTCATCCGCAGCAGAACAGCGAGGTCTCCCCTGACCTGTAGGTTGTGGGCTGGGGTCCGAGGACGGTAGTGTCATTAGAGGCGAATTATGCTCGGAGGCTGAGACTGGCTTTGCCAACGATAGTTCAGCAACTAATAGCCTGCACGATCACGATTCCTAGACAACACGCCCAAACCCGCGACACTAACTACACTCGTGGTCCAGGCAGCGGGGAGAGGAGATCAATGAAGTCTGGGGCTAGGCGAGGTGTCCTTCTCTACAAGCTGGTTCTCCGTAGAGTCAGTCCTTCCAGCCCAGAGCTGGGGGCCGGCTGCCGGCCCGGGTCCCTCGTGGCTGCTGGAGGCGGCACCGGGGCACGCGGGCAGGGCGGCTGCTCCGATGGCTGGCACCGCGGGGCCGTCACGCGGCTCGCACCGCCACCCACGAGGAGCGGCCTCAGCAGGGCAGGGGCAGGGGTCCCTTCTGCCGAGACCATGGCCCGGGTCAACCAGTGCCGCCTGAGGAGGCTCGGCCCCGGCAGCCGCGGTGTGTCGAGATCTCCGGAGAGCTACTCACATCAGCAAAGTGGAGCCTTGCCCAGAGCGGACCCTCTGCGTAGACCCCACAGAGTCCCGGTAGTGGGAGTTTCAGTGTCCCTTCTGCGAAGCCGCTGTGCCCGTCAGTGCTCGAGCTGCTGAGCCCTCGCGACAGGTGCCGGTGACAGCGTCCTGACACGGCTTCCTCCACGTAAACAAATGCCCCCTGATGAACACACCTCACTTCAGCCACAGACGAATGGCCTTGCAACCGTCACCGGCTAATTCCCGACTCCAGTGCCCGGGGTCCCCTCCCGACGGCAGCTGTCACGAGGGTCTGGCTTCGGTCGGTGGGGCCGTGGCCCGTTTTGTCCAGAAAAGTCCATTTACACCTGTTTTCTTGGGGTGATGAGTAGCAACCCCCTCCCTCTCACAAACGTCCTGCTTTGGCTGGTGAATTACCAGGGCCCCCCTCCTGCAGGGCGTCCGACAGTGAGACAGCCGAACCACAGGCATGGCCCAGGGTGGTGTTTTTGGGCCATCGCTCTGTGTGCGAGCGAGTCACAAAGCCCAGTGTCCTCCATTCGTGAAAAGGGGGGGTTGGTGTAGTTTCTTCCTGAGTGTAAGAAGTCAGCACGTCCCCATCCAGATGGCCAAGGGGTGCAGAGTACAGGCTGGAACGAGCTGAGGCAGGCCACGAAGTCTAGACGTGTCAAACGCATAGCGGCTTCATTGCATAGCGTTCTCTCCCCCTGGCAATTCCACGTTTCTTTCTACCGTGTCTTGCAAAATGAAATAAAATCGTTTTTAACTTATGGCTCTTTTATCTTTACTTCTTTCTTTCTTTGTCTAGATTTTATTTGCAACGGATGATTTTTTTGCTCCTGCGGAAAACCTCATAAAGGTATTGCCAGCGGGCATCCCGCACCGTAAAGGTATCGTAAGTGGGCATCCCGCACCATGAAGCGTTGGGGTAGAGCCATGTGTGCCGACACGGCAATTAGAATCTGCCCGGATGTTTGAGATGGGAGTCCTGGAGTGTGGACCAGTAACCGGCACGTTGGAACGGTAGAAACATGTAGAGATCCACACCGGCTCGTGCTAAGACACATTGAGACAGACGGGCATCGGACACAGGGACGTGGGGGGCCGCGTGGCTTTATGGGAAAGTCGCTGAGATCCTTGCGTACTGTCCTCTGTCTCACGCAGAGCTCGTAACCTGGGCCAGGAAGAAATCTGGCACACACGTTGAACTTTGGGGAAGCGTCTTACCTGCCTAATTGCAAAAGTGTAGGACGTGCTTATTAACAAAACAAGAGAAAAAACAAACCTGAAAATACAGGGAAGAAAGGAACCTCGGCTGGAATCCTGCTACCTTGCTATGCCGGCCGTGGGGTGTGAGTTCTCGTGAGTGGGCAGCGTGCTGTCCTCCACCGTGGTTACCGGCCATGTCGTCACCCTGGTGACCAGGCCCCTCTTTCCGGGCAGGACCTGGCCAGGTCGAGAGCATGTTAAAGTATGACATTCCAAGGACATCTTACATACATTAACTTACTCCTCAGAGAACAATAGGATGAGGAACAGAGATGTTGATTTACTTGTTCTAGGTCACACAGCTGATAGATGTCAAAGCTCTTTTCATTTTACCATATGTCTGTCTATAGAAAACTTAAATGCCTACACACTTTGACCTGTTATTCCACGGGTTTATATTATTTGCAAAAGTAGGCAAAGATGTGTAGAAGATATTCATCCCAGTGTTGTTTGGAGGGGAAAGAGCCAATCCAACCGTCCATTGATGGGACCCATATATGAACTTCCATATATGAGACACTGTGTAGCCACTAAAAGGAATAGGCTAGCTGTCTACACACGGAGCAGCTCCGAGGGCCGGGGTCCAAGGGTACAGCTGGGCCTCAGCATCCCGCCTACGCCTCATGCGCTTGGGCCGGATTCCTTGTTAAGCAGTCTTTTCTGGGTTGCCTGGGAGACGTACCCTTTCTGGCTCTTTCTTTCAGGATGCCGTAGGCTGCCTTGGGGGGGCTGCGCCGTTTGTGGGGCCACGGAATTCACTGCGATGGGGTTTCAGCTGTCGCTACCGCCAGTTAATTCTATGCATCGAGGGCCGCAGAGAAGCAGGATTTCTTTCTCTGGAGGTGTCGCAAAATGGGGCGGCCTCTCCTGATCTGGAACGGGTTACCCGAGTGCGAGGGTCATGGCAGGCACCCCCATGCCGGCCGGGGATTCCCTCCGAGTCCCCGTTGGCGTGGGTCTCCTGTCCCTCGGGGGGACAAAACAGGCCAGGCCCTCGCAGGGATGGCAACCACCCCCTTGTCTCTGTCTCTGCTTTAGACTAAAAGCCCAAGCTTCAGAGAAGACGAATACACGGAGTTTGGGAAGTGGATGGATGGATGGGAGACCAGAAGGAAAAGGATTCCAGGTACTGAGACCGCTCCTTGTGGCAACGCGGCGAAGCTTAAACGCGGGTGTTGGGAAGCCGGGGTGCGTTCTGGCAGCTCCCTCCCGGGTCCCCGGACCTCACGTGACCCTTCCGAACATCAGGCTCGGAGGGTTTAGGAAGGGGTCGTCTGTGCGCCATCAGGTGGAAAGGAGGATGTGCTGCTGGGACAGCGGGGGTGTTGGTGAGGCTGCGGGGGGCGGGGCGCACCTCCCCGAGCGGGGTGGCAACGTCACAGGGTGGCGTGCGTGTGTGCGTTGCGTCTACACGGTTCTCTGAAGAGGGTGCTCTGGTCCCTCCTTGACTGCTGTGTAGACGGGCTCGCCCACGCAGCCCCCGTCCGGTCACCAGTGAGAAGGGCCGGCTTTTATTCGTTGCTCCTCACCAGGCTCAATGAAAATACACCTGTTAAAGCTGCAGACGCGCCTGTGAGAGCAAACTAAATCGGCATTGTAACCGGGTTCTTATCCAGCTGATAACTGGGTTCTTCGGCTGCGTCAAGTGCTACAGAGGTCCTGGATATTTCCCAGGTCCATTAGCAGCTGCTGTTGAATCTGGGCATTTCCAGGCCGGGTCTACACGTGACCACAAGTAGCCAGGAAGTACCGGGTGACCTGTGGCTTGTAGACTTCTTGCACTTTAGCAGCCGCGGGGAGGGGGCAGCTGGGCCCTGCAGAGTCCGAGGCGACGGCGAGCAAGCGGTTTGCCGGAGGCTCAGCCGTGCGCCAAGCACCTGCCGAGCGGGGCGGGCTGTTCTCTACCCTGGACACAGTCACATTTGAGTTTTGGAAGCTGATCTCGTCCCTGATTCACAGTCGAAGAAGCGAGGCTCGCAGGGGCCGGTTTTCAACCGGAATCGGGTCTCCCTGGATCCAAGGCCCGTGGCTGGGGCGGAGGGCTGTCGTGGGGGCACGGGGCGTGCGTGGCCGCGCCGAGGGCATCTTTACGTCACAGCCTAGAGTGACCCTGCGTGCCCTTTTCTGGGATGGGAGGGGGTGTCGCTGAGTCTTTTTTTCATCTCGGTCCTGTTCAATCACGCGCTTTGTCTGCCGAGTTACGCCTGACGGGGATGCCCTCGCTTCCCTCCCGTAGGTCACGACTGGTGCATCATCAAGCTGGGGATACAAGGGATTATCCGGGGCTTCGATGTGGACATTTCCTACTTCATGGGAGATTATGCTCCTCGGATATCAATCCAAGCAGCAAACTTGGAAGGAGGTGCCTTGGGAACCGTTCCCCTGGCCTGCCCCCCCTCCCCCAGCACCCCCGCCCCGTGCAACTTCCGCCCAGACAGGTTCAGCAACGTGTCTAAGGCCACGTTAGTGCCACAGGCTTTAGAACTTGGGTTCCCAGTGCAGTGTTCCGTGGTTTCTGAGTTTTAGCTTGGCCACGTGTAGAGTTCATTGTTCCCACGCTCTTGGGGCCTCGCTGGGGCGAGCAGGGTGCAGGGGAGGGCAGTGCGTGGGCTGCTGGACAGTGTGGAGCCAGGCGTGGGCCGGCTGTGGGGTGGTGGCTGTCCCTGTGGGCACAAGAGTGCGGCAGCCACGGAGTTGTCAGGAAGGGGTTCTTTGTGCCTCGTGGAATGAAGCATAAGTACAAGTCAGACCCCTGCTTTCGCTCCTTCGATGGTACCGTCTGATGCTGGTCCCAGCGTTACTGTTTTTAGAAGCAGGGACCACGATGTGTGTGTACGTACACGTGTTTAGGGAAGATCAATCACACCGGTTGGCAGATTTACGCCGAAAGCACTGTGTCCACAGCCCTGTACGAGGCTCTACGGAAGGGGACGGGCCCTGCTCCTGACACTAGGGGCACCTGAGAACGTAGGTGAGGACAGGACAGGTGCTGCTGCAGAGGCAGGAATTGCCTGATGCCAAAAAGGAGGATTCCTTCGGAGTCCGATCCGGGATCGCCCAAGTGTCGATTCCAAGCATGCCGTGGGGGACGGTCTTCTTCTGGCCTTGACGTTGCAATTTTTCAGAACCTCCATTGATCCGACTCCTGAGAACTCGAGTCGTGTGATAGATTTGCTGCAGCTAGACTCACCCTGGAGATGGTGTTGTATTTTGACGAGCAAAAGTACTACCAAATGTACTGCAGCACCTTCTGGAATTACTCAGTATTTCAAATGTTGAGGAACTTCAGCAAGTCTATCACTTTGATCATCTGATACTTTGACTTAAGGAAGCTTCTCTCTGGGGTGATTTGGCGGAATAAAAATGAGCAGACCGCCCACTAGGAGTATATTGTCTTTGATTCCGAACGCAAACCGTAACCGCGTTGGTCCCTCTGCCTCCAGATAAAGCACCAGAAATGCCACAGAGAGGAGTCAGGACAGGGGCCGCGGCCACCCCGGCGGAGTTTGAGGCTGTTGGTAAGGTGCGTCTGCTAACAGGGTCGGCGGCTTGTCGCGGTGGCCAGGGCCACGAGGGTGCTTCTTAGGGATACCCCACCCACTCAGCCTCTCCTCATCTACTCGTCCAGCATCACAAATGGTTTCTACAGCCCGAGTGAGGTCTAGTGATGTGTCCCAGGGGGTCTGCCCGGCCCTGCTACCTGCCAGGTGCTACCCCGATAAGATAAATTCAGAAATCGGGAGTACGACTTTACATACCTTTTATGCCTGCTGAGTCTGGTAAAGGAACCACGTGGACTTGTGCTTTTTTGTACATTCCTGTCTTTTAAGGCTTGTCCAGTCGTTAATTTATATTGTGTTTTACGAAAGTGTTGATCCATAACAGACTGGGAAATAAACAGTGAGAGGAACAACACACAGGCCCTTCAGTCTGAGGAATGCTGGTCACGACGTTCAGGTCAACCCGTTCACCCCAGGTCTCAGGGTCCAAGGGAGCAGCCTGGTGTGCACCGATGTTCACGTCACCAATTCTGGTTTCTTCTAGAATCCTCAGAGGGAGTCCCAGATCTTGTCCCTTCTTCCCAACCCTCCCTGCCCGTTCCCCTGCTGCCATCGCCCGGTGCCTATTTCGATCTGGATGAAAAGCCCTCAGGGCTGTAGTCTGCTTATTAAACCTGAGACTTGATCTTTATCAGTATTTTTATTGAAGTATTTTACTAGGCAGCCATCATCAGGTTATGTTCCAAAGTATCTCTATCCTGTAGGCCCCACACGAGCACCAGGGTGAGAGAATTTACTGTCCTTGGGGCCACTGCTAACACTTTCTATTTATTGCTAGCTGGGGTCCAACGATTGGAATTACTTGGTTCCCATGACAGAGCTTACACCAGGAAAGCCTGCTTCCAGCCACAATTATTTTCCTGTCGACTCCCAGCAGAGGTGGACTCACGTGAGACTCAACATTTTCCCGGGTAAGTATGATGTGGCCCCACCTGCCGTCCTGTGGCCTCTTGACTTGGTGTGGGCACGTCTCAGGGTGAAGGCACTTATCTCTCTAGCATTTTCGGGTGACAGGTGGCCCCTTTTTGTGTCCTAGGAAATTCTCGTTGTGGCCCAGCCATCCGTTGGTAGTTATTGACAAAGCACCAGGCCAATTAGGAGGTGATGGGAGGGAGTTGTGTCAGGTTGAATGTCTCCTAACACATTCTATTTAGCCAGGTGCACCGGCAGATGAGGCGGTGTGTGCAAAAGCCCCTCATTTTCTCTTACTTAACAACTTTGTTGTAATGTAATTCACCGACTTGCAGTGCACCGTTCAGCGGCTTACGGTTTAGCCGGGTATATGCGGAAAAACACAGCATAGGTGCAACCATCACCACGCTCAATTTGAGAACACTACTCTCACCTCAAAAGGAAATCCTGTATCTTGCTCTCAACCCTCACCTCCCTCGGCCCTCAGCAGCCACCAGTCTGCTTGCTGTCTGGACAGAGTTGACCATGCTGGACATTTCACATAAATGGTCTTTTGTGACTCGCCTCTTTCGCTTACCATGTTTTCAAGGCTTGTTATCAGGGGTACTTTACGTCTTTCCGTGGAGGAACGATACTCCATTGTATGGATAAACCGTACTGTTTATATATTCATCTACTGATGGACATTTGGGTTGTTTCCACCCGTTGGCTATAAAAACGCTGCTGTAAATATTCCTTTACGGGTTTTTGTGTGGATATATGTTTTCCTTTGGGTATACACGTAGGATTGGACTCGCTGGGCCATATGATAACTATGTTTTTATTTACGTTTTTTAAATAAAGTTTGAGAGAGCACATGCACGTGTGAGTGGGGGAGGGGCAGAGAGAAAGAGGGAGAGAGAGAATCCCGAGCAGGCTCCACACTGCCAGCACAGAGCCCGACGTGGGGCTCTGTCCCATGAACAGCGAGATCATGACCTGAGCTGAAATCAGGAGCTGGATGCTTAATGAGCCACCCAGACGCCCTGATAGCTACATTTTTAATTGTTGGAGGAACCCTCCGGTTGTTTTCCACCATGGTGGCACTATCTTACGTTGTCACCGACAGCGTGGGCGGGTTCCCGTTTCTCCACATCCTCACCAACACGTACTGTCATCTGCCTGTTTGACTGGAGCCATCTTAGAGGATGTGCAGTGGGGTCTCCTTGTGGTTTTGACTTGCATTTCTCTAGGACTAATGATGACCAGCATATTTCAGTTCCGTACTTGGCAATTTGTGTGTGTTTATGTACAGATCATATACGTATACACACACACACACACACACACACACACACACACACCTACACGTTTTTTTGAAAGATATCTTTTCAGATCTTTTGCCCATTCTTAAGTTGGGTTTTTGTCTTTTATTGTTGAATTGTAAGAGCTCTTTGTGTATCCTAGATACAAATCCTTTATCAGATTTACAAATATTTCCCCCGGGGTTCAAGTATAGAGGGGAAGGAAGCAGTGTTTTGTCCTGGAGTGGCAACAGGTTGCTTTAGATGAGTCACTCTCAGAGCACGGAGTGGCATGCCTGATGTCCCTGATAGTTTTGATTAAAAGCAAGGCTGGATATGAGGTCTGTAAAGAAGAATCTTATTTTTTAAAGACCTAAAATCAGCTTTACACTCAACAGGCAAGTGTGTTCTGTGCATCGGAGTGAATCCTGATGCTCCGTGAACCAGAGGAGGGATTCCCCTAAGTTCGTTTCTGCTGAATGACCCCCTCTGGTGTAATATTTAGGGTTTTATGCCAACACAGTCTGGTTTTATTTATTGTAAATATCTACTGAATTCTTTTCTGATCACTCACTTTCATCAAGGTTTTTGTGGAACAATATAAGGGCTTGGTTTCAGTAGAATAACGAGGAAAGCTGTTCATGCAAAGCTTCCTCCCATCTTCCAGGAAGTGCTATTCAAACACATAAAATATTCGCTTTCTCAGAATCTGAGAATGTGAGTTGATGTTGGCAGCTACTGTGTGCTCTGCAGACTTACTCTAGGCTGCTGTGGTTCTCAGAGCGATTTGGTTTTGTGAACATTATCTTCCCTCTTCTCAGTCAGTGTTTTTCCAAAAATAGAAACATAAGGCTCTTGTATGAGTCTGTGTGGTATTTAGCAACGCTAATTTGTGGCCCCAAACATTATATCTCTGGTGGATCTTCCAACAGCTCTTTGACCTTCCTGGGGTTATTAATCCAATAAGAAATGTCAGCACCTGCTGTGTGCCAGGACCAGTACTAGGTAGAGACAATAGAGAAGCAAACGAGATAGATCACTATTCTGGCTTTCAAAGATTTTATATTCTGGTTCTGAGATACTGATAGCAGGGGCTTAAACAAATACATGACAAGATCATTTCAGGCTGTGGTTTGAGCTCTGGCAAAAATTCGCAGGAGGGGATGATGACTCACCCAACCTGGAGAATCAGGCGGGGCTAGGCAGAGCTGGAGGGAGATAACTAGACAGTGACAGGAAGAGCATCTCTGACGCCATGACGCATAAGGTGACACCTAAGAACAACAAATGGCCTTTTGCAGAGCTGGGAAAGTAGTTCCAGTACAAGGGAATGGTGGGTGCAAAGGCCCTGGGGCAGCTGGGTTGGTGTATTTGAGAAACAGAGCAGACAGGTGTGGAGAGCTTTGTTGTTTATGACCCACAAACAGCCCCCTCTCCAAGTAAGAAATGACCACGGCCTCTTTCCTTCTCAGACGGTGGGATTGCACGTCTTAGAGTGTATGGTTGTGGACAGAAGGACTGGACCGCAACTGATCCCAAGGAACCGTTTGACCTCGCAGCCATCGCTCACGGGGGCGCCTGTGTAGGATTCAGCAACGCACACTTTGGGCATCCAAACAATATGATAGGTGAGATGCTGCTGTGGGAGCTGGCCTGCATTTGGGGCATCTGGGCACCCGCACTAAGCACCCCAATATGGTATGAACCCGCACTAAGCACCCCAATAGGATATGAGCGACTTAGGAGGTGTCATCTTGAAGCATGGGGGTGGATGAGATCAACCATCCACACACAGGATTGGATGCCCTTATGATGTGAAGTAAATCAGTTTTCCTTCCTAATTTTGGCTGAAAGGGAAGAGTAAAACTTACCCTATGGCTGCATGTGAATTTATCAAAACATTAAGTTGAATGGCAATAATTTATGTAGCAACGTTCAGGCACAAGGGATCTGTGGTTTCGTTACTCCCCTGCATTCATTCTCACATTTAAGATAAAATCCTGTGACACTCCCATTAAATAATGTCATTTCTGGCAGGAGTCGGCAAGGCTAGGTCTATGGCTGATGGCTGGGAGACCGCAAGGAGGCCGGACAGGCCACCGGTGTTAGAGGTAAGAAGTTCAAAACGGCCACGATTCAGAGTCTCCTCTGTCTTGTTTTAAGTTTACGTCAAGGAAGCGCTTCCTTCCGGAACCTCGTAGGCAGCATTCCGGAAGTACTTCTCGTCATTTTCCGGATTGCCTACTGCTTCACGGTAACATCAGGGCAGGACCCAGAAGGCGCACACGCTGGCCGCGCCTGCTACTCCAACGAATGGTTGAAATGCCGCCGGTTCTATAATTAAGGGTCTACAATTTAATGATATAAAACCCGTGGATAAATTCACTGGTTGACCTGGAGGCAAAAAAACCCCACCAGTGTCATGGTTTTCGGTACCTACGTGTCCCTGGGTGAGACCACCTACGTATATGAGTGTGTGACAGACAGGGGGCTCAGCTGTTCAGTTTGCCTAGTAACTAATGTGAGATAAGAAAGTCAAAACAAAAGCAAAACAAAACACCTTGCAATTTGTCAACCCCACTGAAAACTTCCCCGGACAACACCCCTCTCTTGGGTTAGCTTCCGTGTCAGCCAACGCTTCCAATGGGAAGCGGACGACTCCCGTTGCCAGAAACTAAGTTTGGAGGCAGATTACACAGTGGTATAGATTTGACCAAGAACGTATCTACTTTGAAAGGTCAAAACGAATTGATTAGAGTACCTAGGGGCTGGGTTGGATACAGACCCTTCTGTGTGTCTCATTCTACACAGATTTACAGTCGACATAGAAAATCACATCAGAAATTTATAAAAACGTAGCAATTACCCAATAAGCTCCTGAGTCCACATGAGGCATTTAAGGAATAATAGACAAGGGGGGCAATTAACACAGAAAGTAATTTACATACCGGGGCATAGGAGATGCTCTTCCGTAGTAAGAAATAAAAGAAATGTCATCAGCACATGTCGACGTTTTTCACTCGCTGTTTTCAGAATTCGTTTCCTGAGTGGCCTCAAGCTGGCTTCTTTTTATTCTTTTTCCTTTTGAATCCCAGAATGACGAGAACGGTAGTCTCCTTGTTCCGGGTTGCGAATGGGCAGTCTTCCGGCTGGCACATCCTGGAGTGATCACTCAAATTGAAATCGATACGACGTATTTTAAAGGTGAATGTAGAACCATCAGGCAGCGCACAGAACCTGCGTGCTGGTAACGCAGACCACGCAGATGACGTGGTCTGTGGGTGTGGGGCTCAGGACGGTGGGCTCGGCACTTGGCTTTTGCACTCCCCGGGTGTGCAGTTTTGAGCAACTTCCTTTAGCTCTGCGGGCCCACTTCCCCCTTTGTAAAATGTCAGAGTTGAGCTGGGTCACCCCCCGGAGTCATCCGAGATTCTGTGATGCTCTAGGACTCTTCGCTGTAGGGGTCCCAAATCTCATTTGGAAAGAGCCTGTGCAGTCGTTCCTGGTTAGTCCCATCCAGAAGAACTGGATGGGGGTGTATTCTCATGGCGGGGGGGACTAGGGAGATTGATTGGGGGGGCATTTCCTGTCCAGGGTGGGCTTGTACGGCAGGGAGCTACACGTTTTCAAAAGTGTGCTATTAGTAAAAACATATTCGGACAAGTGCCGCTGGCATTTGAAACCTACTTTCTTCTGAAATATATACCTGTGTCATTATATGGACACAGTTCAAGAGGGGTTATTAAACCTTTATAATGGTTGGGTGAAATTTCGATAAGTGCTGGACTGGATGTTTCCTGACTGCTCACTTGTCTCAGTAAGTGGTGGCAGTTTATATTCATACCTTGGATGCCTGATGTTTAAATGTCTTGCGAATCATCGTGGCCTCACGCGATTACTAACGACTGCACCAAGGCACAGTATGTGTTTAAGGCAAGGTTCTTCTTCAGTGGTAGTGGATTTAAGTTAATTATTTTAAGACACAGTATGGATGATTGTGACCTAATTTTGGAAGACTATTTTATTTATTTATTTAAAAAATTTTTAAAAAAATCTTTATTTATTTTTGAGAGAGAGAGAGAGAGACCCTGTGTGAGCAGGGGAGGAGCAGAGAGAGAGGGAGACACAGAATCCGAAGCAGGTTCCAGGCTCTGAGCTGTCAGCACAGAGCCTGACTTGGGGCACGAACTCACGAACCGGGAGATTGTGACCTGAGCCGAAGTTGGGACGCTCAACGGACTGAGCCACCCAGGCGCCCCTGGAAGACTATTTCAGATCTGATTAGCAGGTCACTGCTTTCACTTTTCCACACAGCCAACGAACAGCTCATCTTGGGTCGGGGGAATGCAGCCCTGCTATTTTCTTGTGGTTCCTGGGTGCTTGTGTTTCTGGCAGTATCTTCAGTCCATGGGTCTCTGCATGGATGATGTCAATCGCATGCTAATTTTGTGAGCGACAGTTTAGTCAGAGCCCGGGAACGGCCAGTACATGCACGTAACCAGGGAGCCCGGGCTGCGCCGTCCTGAATTTGCTGTCGGCCCTCTCGGTTCTATCACAGCACGAGCACAGTCGCGGCCCGAGGGGCGTGCCAACCCCAGCTGTAATCTCACGTACATGAAACCTAACAGATATGCACGTATGTGTGTAGATACTGAAGAAACAGAAACAGAAATAGCGGCTTTCGTGTCCTCCTCCCACGTCTTTCGGGTTTTCATGTGCCCTCAGCAGCGTGCTTGCACCTTGGAGGTCACCGTCTTAAGAGATGTGCCACGGGGGGCATGGGGGCACTGAGTATTTTTTTCCTGTGATCAGAACCCCCTCCTCTGTTGATCTGAAAGTCTTAGGCACCCCCACAGCAGTTCCCCCTGCGAAGAGTATGGGACCCTTCCCCTGAGGTCTCCTAACCCCACTGGGCACGATTCTGAGGAAATCCCAGAGAGGAGAGAGACTCAGGACCACATGTGTTATCAGGCGAACACGTAGCACACCTGGAAGACGGCATGTGGGGTCGAGGCCAGGCCCTGGCTGGTTAACTTGGCTCGGTCTTTCTTTTTGTTTCACGTGACACAATGCGGTGCCGTAAGGGAAGTGTCTTCCAGCCTCCCGATAGTCTGGGATGAGCCACATAGCAGTGTGCAAGTAATTAACGCTGCAATCAGGGATGCTTATCAGGTACCTTCCACTTCCCAAGTAAAATGCCGTACACGCAAATTCAAAGGTGCCGGCCCATGAACGCGCATCGAGCGCATTTTGATTCCTCTGAAAAATGAACTCCCGCATATTGCGTCAGGCAATCCACCTCCGTCACAGATGGGTACGTTCCTTCTCTCACATGCGTCCTGCCTTTGCTTTTCTTCAGAGAGAACAACGATTTGTCCTTTGCTGGGTCTTTGAGTTGATTAAAAAGTCAGCCAAACTGCCGAGGGCAAGCAGAGTGGAGGAAGTGACCCTGAATTTGTCCCGACAGGCAATTCGCCCGACAGCTGTAAGCTGGACGGCTGCATCCTGACGACTCAGGAGGAGGAAGACATGATCAAGCAGAAGTGGGAGCTTCCGGGCCATAAGTGGAAACCGCTGCTTCCCGTCACGAAGGTATGGCACCCACGGGGACCCGGGGAAGGCCGGACCCGCCGTCGGGGCCGCTTTGCTCAGATTTCCTTTCCAAACCTTCTGCTCAGATTAAATAGTAAGACGCACAAGCTTCTAAAAACCGTATCTGTGCATTTATGTAATAGAAAGACAGGCTCTAGTCTTTCATTCGTGTGCATAACCAAGTTTTGTTTTAAACCATCATGTACAAAGGACATACGTATGTGTGGAAAATGTTTCTGCAGTGTATTGACTTTCTAGAAGGGGTGACTAATATATTTAAAGCTAAAGCTATAACAATGTGTCCTCTTGTGAGATGGACGCGGAGATGTTCCAGAAGCGTCCTCTTTGCTCCAGTAGAAGGACAGTCCTTTGTGGGCCAGAGTGTGGGGTGAGGGGTGCTCCCACGTGGAGATGGGTGATGGCCTCTGGGAGGCACCAATATGCCCACTTCTCACTTTCTTTTTCTTATCGGTGTATCCACTTAATTAACCACTGAGAACCACGAACATCATGGACCCGAGTGTTCATGTTAGCATTACCTGGGCTTTTGACCCCTGCTAGCCTTCCTCTGTGGTAAGCCAGCCTGTTATCAGTGAGTAACTGGCCTGGGGTCACGGGCCCTGAGTCCACACCGGCCGGTCTGGGCCTCACTCCGCGTTATCACAAGGACCGCTCCCTGCCTCTCTTTCAGCTGTCCGCCGACAAAAGTCACTTGTTCGACAGCCTGACCCTGGAGCTCCAGGACGTCATCACGCACGTGAGATTCACCATCACCCCGGACGGGGGCGTGAGCCGCCTGCGCCTCAACGGCTTCCCCAGCTCCCTCTGCCTCCTGCGCCCCCGGGAGAAGCCCATGATGAGGTTCTCCGTGAAGGCAGGCTTCCGGGCCAACCTGTGACTCCGCGCGGCCGTGCGGTGGCCCCGTCGCACTCTTCTCTTGAAGGGTGTTTAACATCTGAAACTTAAGAGGTTTCTGGCAATTGATCTTTTTAGGACCAACGTAATTCCTGGTGATTTAATAAAGCGGTCACGCTCACACATCGGTACGTGTATCTACCGTCGCTGTGGAGCATTTGGTCGTGTGAAAATTGTCTGTGGTCGTGAAAGATAGGTGGTCTCTTAAAGATCACTTTTTTAAAAAACACTACAAGATATTGATATTTACAGAATTGAATTCTGTACATTCTGCACGTCGATTCGGTAAGTGATACTTGTAGCTTATTGTCTTTAAAAGTTTAAGCCCATCAAAACCACTGGAAAAACATATTTCTGGAACCATTCATCTTCTCAGCTCAAGAGGATGGGCCCGTTGATACCCAGAATAAGGAATGACGTTCACAAGGACACACACCCCCTTCAATTGTTCTTCCCCGGTGGAGGTGCATTCTGGATGCTAAACCTTCGGGACACTGTATGCTAGCTGTGCTCGTAAGGCGGCTTCTCACAAGCCCTGAATGGGTCCACGCAATTCCTCCTGGACATGGTTTTGATTGTTAAGATGGTCCTGATGGCCCCCACTCCCGGCCCATCCCCCAACCTCTTCTGCATAGGAGGTTGGCTAGTGCGGTGGGAAGGTCGCTGTGAATGTCCCCGGCCTCCCATTCTTGCCACCTTTGCAGAGAGGTAGATCACAGAGGCTGCCTCCTTCCCCTCACTAGAGCTCTGTCATCCCCACCTGTCTAGGCTCACCTGTTCTCACCCCCTGCCCCCCACACCCCCACCTCTCGGATGCCCCTTCACCTGTTCCCACTTCCTGCCCCCCCACCTCTTGGATGCCCCCCTCACCTGTGCCTGCCCCCCCCCCCCCCCGCCCGGCTTCCCTCCCGACAGCAGGTGGCAGGCAGGCGGTCACAATCGCCGGGCGCGTCAGCACGGCCCCGCGGTCTCCGCGCCCACGCCCTGGATGCCCCACGGCTGGAGCGCAGCGGGCGGTGGCCAGTGGCCCTTTGACGGCGGGGCCATGGGCACGCGCAGGTCACGCGTGCTGGTGGACACGACGCCGGCCAAGACAATTCTGGTGTACCGCAACGGGGACGCGTTCTTCGTGGGCCGGAGGTTGGTGGTGCCGCGGCGCCATGTGCCCACCTTCGAGGCGCTGCTGGAGCAGCTGACCGAGCAGGTGGACGTGCCGTTCGGCGTGCGGCGCCTCTTCACGCCCACACGCGGGCACCCGGTGCGCGAGCTGCAGGCGCTGCAGGCGGGTGGCAAGTACGTGGCGGCCGGCCGCGAGCCCTTCAAGAAGCTCGAGTGAGTGCGGCGCCCCTTCCCTGCGCGGCCAGCTGCCCTCCGCGCGGTGACCCGCCGAGATCGGCGGTGCACCTGTCGCCATCCGCGCGGTGACCCAGCGAGTTCGGCGGTGCTCCCGGGGCA
The DNA here is from genome assembly GCF_027475565.1 of Acinonyx jubatus. NCBI lineage: Eukaryota > Metazoa > Chordata > Mammalia > Carnivora > Felidae > Acinonyx > Acinonyx jubatus. The sequence goes on along the minus strand of NC_069388.1, from coordinate 135,649,259 downwards.
TCTGTGCCCACAGCCCACCTGTGCCCTCAGCCCACCTGTGCCCACAGCCCACCTGTGCCCTCAGCCCAGCTGTGCCCACAGCCCACCTGTGCCCTCGGCCCACCTGTGCCCTCGGCCCACCTGTGCCCACGGCCCACCTGTGCCCACGGCGCACCTGTGCCCTCGGCCCACCTGTGCCCACGGCCCACCTGTGCCCTCGGCCCACCTGTGCCCTCGGCCCACCTGTGCCCTCAGCCCAGCTGTGCCCACAGCCCAGCTGTGCCCACAGCCCACCTGTGCCCTCGGCCCACCTGTGTCCACGGCCCACCTGTGCCCACGGCGCACCTGTGCCCTCGGCGCACCTGTGCCCACGGCCCACCTGTGCCCTCGGCCCACCTGTGCCCTCGGCCCACCTGTGCCCACGGCCCACCTGTGCCCTCGGCCCACCTGTGTCCTCGGCCCAGCTGTGCCCATGGCCCACCTGTGCCCTCGGCCCACCTGTGCCCACGGCCCACCTGTGCCCACGGCGCACCTGTGCCCACGGCGCACCTGTGCCCACGGCCCACCTGTGCCCTCAGCCCACCTGTGCCCTCAGCCCACCTGTGCCCATAGCCCACCTCTGCCTTCAGCCCACTTGTGCCCACAGCCCGCTCTACCCTGCTGGCCATGGGCAGGGCTGGCGTCCACCTCCTGTCAGCACATCTTCCGTTAGAGTCAGAAGGGACGTGGGGACGAGGAGTGGGCGGGCTGTGGCCAAGAGGGCAGGCCTCTCTGGAAAGGCCACCTTGGCCCAAGGATCTGGAAGAATAAAGGGAGTTAGCCACGCCCGGGAATTCGGGGGAAGCAGGTTGGGAGGCAGGAACCAGCCCCCAGTCACCCCCTGCACGGCTTGCCCCAGCCTGGTGTTCTGCCTGCCCGGAGGCTCACTCACTCTCCTAAGAAGGCGCTTGCTAAGCCGTGTAATCCATGCGTCTCCTGGTGGTGTCTCTTGCTAGACTGTGACCCTGCAGAGGACACGCGTTGTGCCCGTGATCTCCGGAATCCCGGCACACACTGTGTACAGACTTGGTGAAAGTCCGTGGGCAGCAAAGAAATCCCCTCCCCAGTGTCTGTTGAGATCGGGACGGGGGCCGGGAGGGGCGTAAACTGTCCTGGGGAGATGCGCCTGTGGGCACACGCAGGAAATTGGCCACATTCAGCTTGTTAGTTGCACTGGATGGTGTCTGCCCAAGACGTCCGTTTGATTCGTTTTTGTTGAGCCCCTGACTCCCGTCACAATCTCTGAGATCTTATTGCGTCCGGGGTGATACAGCACAGTTCTGTTTTCTTCTCGAGGATACTCCAGTCCCCTCAGCAGTTTCTCTAAACTTTCTTCGTACCTGTCATCATACAAATGTCTTTGCAACGCAAGAGTCAAGCTCCTGTTCTCTTCTTGCCACGGCGTAGTGTTGGGGGGCTGCATAGGCTGTGAGAGCTTTTGCAATGTCTGTTTTGGGGGACATAAGAAACAAGTCAGCACAGAAGAGAAAGGGGTCACCACTGTGACAGATTCTGTTTTAGGCTCAGGACCTCCGAAAAGGCTTCCTTTACAAAATGCAAGTGGGGAAAGTTGTTTCTCCTTCTCTGTGAGCTCCTGACCTCTTTCCTGTGTCTGCCTTTCAGAGATATATTGTCTTTATTTACACTGCTGCTGACCCCATTCCTTGTACTGTGAAAGGTACTGTAGATACAGGAATGTATACGCTTCTGTGCACAGTTCATACAGGAGTGTATACAATTCTGTGTACAGTTTAAGCAAAACTCTGTGTAAACCACAGTGTGGATTAAGAAAGAGCGTGGCCAGTATTTTAAAACCTGTCACCTCCAGCCTTTTTTCCACTGGTAATCACTATTTTGTAATAATCATCCTTTTATAAAAATTAATTCCCCAAGGACAGGTTTTTCAACATTTTATGGTTGTGTACTTTATATAAATGCAATTACATTGTACATACTTTTCTGTTGGTGCTTTTTCACACGATAATGTGCCGTGAGACTCATTCACGTCAGTAGTGTAGCTGTAGGGCAATCACTTTTACCGCCATGTTATTTGCATCGACTAAAACATCCTTACTTGTCCGATCTATTAATGGATAATTTGGGTTGCTCTTAATTTTATGCTAAAATAAACAACACTGTTGTAAACATTCTTTTCCATGTCTTCCGGTGCGTACGGGTAAGATTCTCTCTAGGAGGGTGCATTAGCTATCTGTTGCTGCATAACCAATCACTCCAAGCGTATTGGCTTAAAACAACTTTATTATCGTGCAGTCCCTGTGATCGGGGGTTCAAGAGCAGCTTATCTGAGTTGTTCTGGCTCAGAGGCGCTCGTGGGGTTGCAGTCAGCATGCTGGCTACCGTCATCTGAAGGCCTGACTGGGGCGGGTGCTTCCTGGTGCCGAGGCAGGAAGCTTCATCCTTGTGGGAGCCTCTCCATAGGTGACTTACCGCCCGGTCTTCCCAGCAGGAGTGATCCAGGAGGGAGCCAGGCTGAGCTCCAAAGTATGTTGTTACTGCTGGTTCTCTGTTATGCTGTCTTCTCTTTCTATCTGCCTATTTGTCTGTCTGTGCTGGACGTGACTTTCAAAACTCATTTGCAGAAATAATTTGAAGTCTAGGGTGATTTTCTCTTTGGCCAAAGCTGATTGTTGTGGGCTTTGGCCAGACACCTGCTCGGGAAGGTTCGGGAGTACCTTCATACAGCTTCAGAATGTGAGATGCTTTGGGCCACCCACATGGCTGGGAGACAGGATGGACCCCATTGGGGTCCCGGTTCACAAAGAGGGGTAGTTCAGAAGCAACCATGGCCTCTGCTGTGTCCTGAGCATGTACTTCTGCCTGTTGGCCACGCAGCCTGTCCAGGATGTGGTTCAACATCTCTGTCCATAGTCAAGAGTAACCCCTGGGCTAAAGTGGCCCCAGGGATCAAGCTCACGTCTTTGGATTCCCTTTATTTCCTGGATCTTGGCCTGGCGATTCCTCAGATGTTATCCTGTTAGATGTCTTATGTTTCAAGAAGATGTTTTCATTTTATTAGTTTTTAGTGGACAGGTTGATCAGAGTTGCTTAGCCCATGGTTCCCGGAGGGGGGGGAACCTTCTGGCCCTTGTTCTTCATGTATATTTTTATTGGACATATGATCCTGTGGTCCTGTGGATAGCAGTGTCCTTCAGGCCACGGAAGGTGGTTTTCTATTGTCTTCTGACTTCGAGTTTGCTGATGAGAAGTCTGCTATCATTATTTGCGTATATGAAAGTAATATTTTATCTTTTCTGGCTGCTTAAAATTCATTTTCTTTGACCTCAGTGTATTGTGTTTAAATGGTACATCCAAGTGCAGATTGATTGAATTCTCATGAGTCTGGTGTGGTAACTTTCATCAGCCATTTTGTCTTCAGAGGATGCCTCTGTCTTATGCTCTCTGTGTTTTCTGTGTCAGGGTCCGTGTGGGTTGGCCTTTCTGATTGACGGTAACCTCCAAGAGTCCTCCACTCGGTCCTGAATTTCTCCCTTTTACCTTTGTGCTGCACTTCGGTACTTCACACAGATCACACGGATCTTTTGGCTAATTTTTCTGCTGTGTATAAAATGCTATCCACTTGTTCACTGGGTTTTCAACTTAAATTGTTTACTTTTTTTATTCCTAAAAATTCTATCTGGGGCACCTGGGTGGCTGGGTCAGTTAAGCGTCTGACTCTTGATTTCAGCTCGGGTCATGATCTCACGGGTCATGGGATTGAGCCCCATACTGGGCTCCATGCTGACGGCTCAGAGCCTGCTTGGGATTCTGTCTTCCTCTCTCTGCCCCTTCCCTGCTTGCTCTCTATCTCTCTTTCAGAATAAATAAAAATAAACTTTAAAACTAAATAAATAGATAGATAAATAAACTTCTGTCTGGTTCTTTTTCAATAATCTGTGTCATTCTTCAGTGTTCTTGGTCCTGCATGTACTGTCAGGCTTGGCTGTTCTTGAAATACTGTCTTTCTGCGTCCGTGATGCTGGTCTTGGAAACCTGTTTCTGTTTTCTGTTATTTCAGCTGGTTTCTCTCAGCTGAGATAGTAACCTCCTTGTTCGTTTACTTTCGGACTGCAAGTGACTCCTTTTATGTGGATTTTGTTTGAGGAACCTCCTGGAGGGCTAAGGTGAAGGTGAGAGTCTCTGGAGAGGGCTCCCGTGCTCCTTCTCCACGTGCCGACAGTGCTCTCTGCCCAGAGACACCCCAAATTCAGCCAGTCATGGGAGTTTGGGGGGACCGCCCAGATAGTGTAATTTTATGAGGAAGCTGACCTGTGATCCGAATTCTTAATGGCATTGCAAAGATGCAAATTTAACCTCCTCTTGTTTTTGAAGGAAAATCTTAATCCACAGACACCCAGATTGCCAAGAGGTATTGGATTAATGCCATGATGTTTTAGATTTGAATTTATTACGGTGATAATCCTGTTGTGTGTAAGAACTCGCTGACAAGAACACAGATAGCCCTTGGTAGATGTTTGATTTTGTGATGATGTTTTTTGGGGTTAGTTACATATTAGGTTATATATAACTCTAACTGGGCTGTAAATGGAATTATTGTGTCTTCCTGAAATTTATACGTTGAAACCTAATCCCCCGTGTGGTTATTCGGAGGTAGGGCCTTTGGGAGCTGAGTAGGTCATGGCAGTGAAATGGTCATGAATGGGATTCATGTCCTTACGAAAGGGACCCCAGAGAGCGCCTTACCCTTTCCACCACGTGAGGACCCAGCAAGAAGGCAGCCATTTGTGAACTAGGAAGAAGGTCCCTACTGGAACCCACTCACCCTGGTACCTGATCCCAGCCTCCCAGCCTCCAGAACCGTGAGGAATAAATGTTGTTTAAGCCACTGGGTCTGGGGTATCTCTGCTACCACAGCCCAAATAGGCTTAGACACTGCATGTGCTGAATTCTGATTTCCTACCAGAATCCTTATTCAGTGTTGCTTTCCAACAAGAGAAGAAGATATTCCTACTAAAATTGGCTTTAGAGTCCTTTTCAATGCACGTATAATGAAAAGCACTTAACTTTCCCGCCCAAACACTTCCTGGTGAAAATCACGTGTCTTTCCTGTAAGCTGACGAGGAAGGAAGCTGGGGCAGGGGCAGCACAGGTGGACATGCCCGGAACTTGTTCAGCGCGTGCTCCTCTCTGTTCTGTCTTGTGGGGCGAGGCGTTTTCTAAGAGACCCTGTTAGACCCCTGCTTCGGTAGGGAAACTTGCATGGTGTGTCTGAAATTCTTCGGACACGTGGCCGAAATACGGAGACGTTGAGGCGTTTCTCTTCCCCGATCTCTTAGTGTTTGTTGTTGTTTTCCGGGAGGGAGGCAGCGTGGTCCAGTCCAGCGACGGGAGAGCAGAGACTGGACGGGGGCTGTCATGTGGCCAAAGCCTCGGTTGTCTGGCGTCATCCGTGTGGTTTCGGGGCTGCGTGTGGATGGGTGCCGTTTGCAGGTGATGATGATCACTGAGTGATGTTTAGACTTCACCGTCTCCACCACTGTTTAGCTCAAGGAATCATGAAATCAGCACCCAGACGCGGGTGAATGCAGCTCTGGGAAATATTTTGGCTTGATTTCTGCCGGTATCGGTACGCTGGTGCTGGTTGGAGTTTATATCCTGTAATTACCGAGCCAGTGAGCAATTAAAATTAATTTTCTCCAGCAAATAATCTTCTAACTGTGCCACGGGCAAGTGAACTTTGCGGTGAGACCTGATGACGTATCAGCCATCCTGGGGCTCTTCTAGAAACAACGGCTGCAGAACACTACACTGAAGAGACAAACCCCATCAGATCTAGGTGGATATAAAATCCAATCATTACTCAAGCATCTCTCACATTTTCTGGAGTGAATTAATCTGAGATGAAGAACATGATTTTTTCTTCCATAGAACAAAATGTTATAGGCTAAACATTACTTTAAAGACGTCCTGTAAAGCTTAGAACTCATGATTCTTTTTGAGGAGAGAGCCATCTTCACACACACACAAACTGTAAACCAGGGCATTGTGCGTGTGCAGGGGTGTGTGTGCAAGTTTGGGGGAGACCCCGAAGGGTTTGGATTGCCCCAGGAATGGTCTCTCTTTGCCTTATGACTTTGCAGTTGAGGTACGAGGCAAAGGCCCTTTCGATAACACTATCGTAGTTTGTCTGCACCCCAACTTTCCTCGTGTCTCCTTGCCACCCATTTGGACGTTGGGGATAGCAGGTGGCAGGAACAGGACAGAGGAGCAGGAACGTGGTCTCAGGGACAGAAGAAGGTTGAACTGGGTTGAAGTGCATCTTGGCCTTTCCTTATCTCAGTAGCATTGAGCACATGGAATAAGCTTGCTGGGGATGGTGTCCTCACCACCTAAATGGGCTTAGCTCACATGCGGTGTGGCGTCACATCCCGAGCGGTGCTGTGAGAATGTTATGGACGCAGCACTTGCAGATGCCTGGCCTGACTCTCGTGGCCGGCTTCCTCCTTTCCTTTATTCTCCGGAAGCAGCAAGGAGGGTGCTGCACACGAACGTCCAGTCTCTACGCCAGGTGCCTGCCCCCCGCTGCCCATCCCGGGGGAAACCCACGCCCCACCAACGCCTTCTCCAAGCGCCTGGCCTGGAGACTCCGGTCCACTGGGTCTCTGAGGAAGTACTTAGCCCCTCTTTCTGTTCTATTTATGCGTCCTTTGGGATGCAGCATGGAAACAAACAGCATTTTACGTTCTTTGCTGGATCTTTTGATGCCTTGGTGTTTCCGCATTTATTTTTGCTTTTTGTTTCTGTTTACTGATGCAATAAGTTGTCTCGTTTGGGGATTGATGTTCACAATCAAACACGGAATGTGGGGACTTAAAACCGGAAGAGCTCACGGAAGGGCCGGCGGAGGTGGTGAGCCGGGGCTGGGGGGGCCCGAGCACTGCCTTGTTTAGTTTGGATCACAGTTTTCAAAGATGTGAACTGGCTGGACATTTTGCAATGAGGGAGTTCATGGAATAGTACAGAGTTTTAGTTTAATTGGAAAAAAATGGAGGATTTGACTGTTCGGAAGGACTAAGTTTTTAGTTGTCTGCATTGTCGCGTGGAAACCGTGCCCTGGGGCTGTGGGAGGTGTTCACCCTGGACGGGAGGGGTCCTTGCGCCCTGCAGCGCCCCCCTCCCCCCAGATGCTGCCCTGGGCAAGCGTCCTCACTGCCCGTCTGGCCTCTGTGGGCACCTGGCTTGTGACTCTGGGCTCTACTGAGTATTTCTTACTTCCTTTTTCCTTCCAGCTGCCAATGTAGGCAACACTTCTCTGAATCTTGTAAAACTGTCAAAAACAGCAGCAAACTCAAATGTAATTTTTTTTTTTAATCAGGAAGAAACCTTGAAAGATACAAAATTAAGGTATTTATTATCATGAAAAAACATCTGTTCTATTTTTGAGGCGTATGGAGGTCTCTCCAAAAGTCCCCAAGTGCCAGGAATTGTATTAGCTGGACTCGCACCCGTGCTCTTCTGGTGGCTTTTTCCAGTGTTCACTGTTGGGGAGAATGGGGACACGGATGTAATTCTGTGTGACAGGAGGGGACAGTGCAGGTGGTGATGAGCTGCAAGGCAGGGGGGGACTCCGCTCTGTCTCTGGCCAATCTGTGGGACTCTGATGAGCTCATTTCTGGGCCCTTCCGTGACCTGGTAGAAAAGAAAGTGGAATAAATGATGACTCGGGTCCCTTTTTGATTAATAACATTATAGGAGAGTGCCATTCAGGTGACAGTCTCCCATGGGCCATGCCGACGGCAGCCAGTGGGACACCCTCCATAATGTCCCACCGTGACACTGCTGTTCTATGTCGACGGAAGACTGTGGCACTCTTGACTTTAGTTTCAAGTTGCTGTGGACTTGCAGGTCCGAGTGCTGAGAAGGAGTCCTCTCTGAAGAGGCTCACATTTCCCCCCTAAATTATTTACTTTCTAATTAGGTTTTTCTTTCTTCTTTTGCAGTTATATTCATATAGTTCCCAGGAAACCTGGAAAGATGAGCAAGTTGAAGGAAGTAAGTGTTCAGTGCTAATGACTAATGGTGGGATAAATTGGATGATCCGGGAAAACTCCGAATGTCACTGTTGAATAATGTCACTTTTAGAAGACTAGCATTTTGTAGGGAATGCCTCTAAAGGCCCGTTGCCCTGGAAACCTGAATCCACTGTGCGGGGTTGTCATACCTGTCGAAGCCCCTAAGTAACTAACATGACGGAAGTCAGGAAAAATACCCTAAGACCACGGTTAGAAAGATAGTCGTCTGTGACACACTGTGCAATTATTTACTGAAACTTTTCACTTCTCTTTTGTTACGGGGGATTTGGAAAGATGGGTGTCAGGAAAAGCTATTTTAATTTACATAACGTTGAAGCTCATTATAATGCTCAATTTAAAGATTTGCCCCAAGTTCTCAACATTTTTGTGCTTGATACACATTTGAAAGCTCTGTAGTGTGGAACCTTTCCTCGCTCTGTTCACATCACCTGGTTCTTAGCCAAAAAAAAAAAAAAAAATTCTATTTAATATGTATAAAAGAGATCCAGCTTTTGGGACACCTGGCTGGCTCAGTCCGTTAAGCGTCAGACCTGAGCTCAGGTCATGATCTCACGGTTCACGGGTTTGAGCCCCGTGTCGAGCTCTGTGCTGGGCTGACAGCTCAGAGTCTGGAGCCGGCTTCGGATTCTGTATCTCCCTCTCTCTCTGCCCCTCTCCTGCTCGTGCTCTGTCTCTCTCATCTCTCAAAAATGAATAAATGTTAAAAAAATAAAAAATAAGAGATCCACCTTTTAAAATAAGCAACAAAAATTGCTAAGTTTTAAGCAAGATATCCTGCTGATATTTAGACTATAATATGATTTAGGATGTTATATAATATAATATGGAAATATAATAATATATTTACTATATATTAATATTATATAATATCCATAATATTATATTTCTTATATATCATATATGGTATAAATATGAATCATATATTTAATAATATAATATAATATGTAAAATTTTCTTAAAAAATGGACTTGTCATTTTGTTGGGTATTTCAAAGAGGAGATTTTTGAGATTATTCTCTAAGTGGTGCTTTTGGTATTCTTTTTTTTTTAATGCTTATTTTTGAGAGAGAGAGAGAGAGAGAGAGCAGGGGAGGGGCAGAGAGCGAGAGGGAGAGAGAGAATCCCAAGCAGGCTCCGTGTTGCCAGCGCAGAGCCTGATGCAGGGCTCGATCCCACGAACTGTGAGATCATGACCTGAGATGAGATTGAGAGTTGGGCACTTCGTCCTGAGCCACCCTGGTGCCTCTGGTTTTGGTATTCTTGTTTTCTCCTCCTTGAACTGGTGTGAGGACCGAATGGTGAAATATGCATAATGTTCCAGAAAGAGATCAGTGCTGGCCCTCTTCCTCCACAGTTTAGAGAAGCAGGGTTTAGTGTGCCCTTGAATCTGCAGCCGAGTTCTGGTAAAGGACAGCCCTGGAGCTCCAGCATCAGCCTGCAGAGCATTTAGCTGTCTCCTCAGAGTCTGCATTTCAGGGCAGTGCGATGAGTCAGGTCGTACGTCCCCACCTTCTACTGTAACTTGCCAAGGGCAGGCAGGCAAGTTTCCAATAAGAGACAACTCCAGGGGCGCCTGGCTGGCTCAGTCGGTTGAGTGTCAGACTTCGGCTCAGGTCATGATCTTGCAGTTGGTGGGTTCAAGCCCTGTGTCGGGCTCTGTGCTGACAGCTCAGAGCCTGCAGCCTGCTTCCGATTCTGTGTCTCCCTCTCTCTTTGCCCCTTCCCGCTCATGCTCTGTCTCTCAAAAATGAATAAAGTTAAAAAAAAAAAAGAAACAATTCCAGCAGTGACTGAATGTCAGGGCCACCTTAGTAAACAGAGTGGGCATGGTGTATGATTATTCTTAAGACCCGGGCACTTGGGTCTTAAGTGGGGGGCAGGCACGGGGAGTAAGCAACGATTCTGAAAAGTTCCCCTCAAGTTCAGTCTACACGTACCCTGAGTGCATTTCGGCGCTATGATTAGAACGAGCAGTTAGCCCTGGGGGACAGGAAGGCAGCTTCCAGGTTATGTTGTCAGCCCCCCTTGCTTTCCAGCTGAGGAGGCTTTGATCAGAAATGTTAGGCGAGGTGCCTGATAGCAAGTGCTCTGGAGTGGGGACCTCTGTGTCCTCACACCAATGGGACTGTAGTCGCCCCAAAGAGTTCTGTAATTTTTCTTTAGGAGTATACACTTTTTCATGAAAAAAAATCTGATTATGAAAGGAGTCCTTATTGAGAAAAAATGCCAAGAAGCTGTGCAGATAACTCCATGAAGAGAACGGGGGTCATCCACAATACCCCTCAAAGGTCAGCACTCTGACTTTGTCATGTCTGTTTCCAGGTGCTTTTTTATGCACACGTAGCAAGTAGGTATACACAGAAGCACACACACACACAGTACATGCATACATATGTGTATATATGTCTGCAGAATTGGGATCCATCAATGCTCACTATTTTCTAATCTGCTTTTTATTTACTATATTTTGTGACCATTATCTCATTCAGTAAATGGTCTTCTGCAACATGTTTTAATAATTTCATCGTGTGAATCTATCATAATTATTTTTTATTAAAAAAATTTTTTTTTAACGTTTATTTACTTTTGAGACAGAGAGAGACAGAGCGTGAACGGGGGAGGGTCAGAGAGAGAGAGGGAGACACAGAATCTGAAACAGGCTCCAGGCTCTGAGCTGTCAGCACAGAGCCCGACGCGGGGCTCGAACTCACGGACCGCGAGATCGTGACCTGAGCCGAAGTCGGACGCTTAACCGACTGAGCCACCCAGGCGCCCCTATCATAATTATTTAAGCTACCGCTATCGGCAGATCTTTGAGTCATTCTGCTTTGTCATTATTTTATTTTATTTTATTTTATATTTTATTTTATATATTTTTAATGTTTATTTATTTTTGAGACACAGAGAGAGAGAGACAGATTGTGAGCAGGGGAGGGGCAGAGAGAGAGGGAGACACAGAATCTGAAGCAGGCTCCAGGCTCCGAGCTGTCAGCACAGAGCCCGACGTGGGGCTTGAACCCATGGTCAGATCATGACCTGATCCAAAGTCGGACACTTAACCGACTGAGCCACCCAGGCACCCGGATGGATTTTCAAATATTAACTCAACCTTGCATTCCTGGGACAAATCTCACTCATGAAATTTTGTCCTTTTTCTTTATTGTTGGATTTTATTTGCTAAAATTTTGTTTGGAATTTCTGCAACTATGTTCGTGGAGGGGTGTTGGTCTGTAGGTTTTTAAATCCTTGCAATGTTTTTCTCTGGTTTTGATATCGTTTCTTCCTTAAGTGTTTGGTAGAATTTACCAGTGGAGCCAGCGGGGCCAGGAGTTGTCTTTGTGGGAAGGTTTTTAACTACGAATCCAACTGCCTGAGGTGATAGAGGGCTCCTCAGATTGTCTATTTCTTGAGTAAACTGTGCTAGCCTGTGTCTTTGAAATGTCCATTTAATTTGTCCACTGGCATGAAGTTGTTCTCTTATCCAACTAATATCTGTGGCCTCTGGTGATGTGACCTCCCTCATTCCTGCCATTCCTGGTCATTTGTGTCTCCTCTGTATTTTCTTGCCAAGTCTGTTCGGTTTTATCAATCTGATCAATCTTCTCAAAGAACCAACTTCTGGTTTCATTGTGTTTCTCCATTTCTTTGTTCTGTTTTCTATTTCATGGATTCTGCTTTTTTTAAAAAATTGTTTTAATGTTTATTTATTTTGGAGACAGGGAGAGACACAGCATGAACAGGGGAGGGTCAGAGAGAGGGAGACACAGAATCGGAAACAAGCTCCAGGCTCTGAGCTGTCAGCACAGAGCCCGACGCGGGGCTCGAACTCACGGACTGCGAGATCGTGACCTGGGCCGAAGTCGGCCGCTTAACCGACTGAGCCACCCAGGCGCCCCTAGATTCTGTTTTTTAAAAAAAGTTTATTTATTTATTTAAAGAGAGAGTGAGGGAGAGAGAGCGGGAGAGGGCCAGAGAGAGAATCCCAAGCAGGCTCCACGCTGTCAGCACAGAGCCTGACTCAGGGCTCGATCTCATGAACCAGTGAGATCACGACCTGACCCAAAATCGAGAGTCAGACGCTTAACCAACTGAGCCACCCGGGCGCCCCTCCTTGATTCTGCTTGGAACTGTATTGTCTTCTGATGTGTAGGGAGACAGGCTTCTATTTGGGGTGACTGTCTCTGCACCCTTGCTTTCTTCCCTTTCTCTTTGGGACATCCTTCTCCTGTGTGCTCCCGAGCGCCTTTCCCTCCCAGGGCACAGTCCTTCATGGGTGGTTTCTGCTGTGTTGTGGCAGGAGGGAGCTGACTTCTTTTCTCCGCCATGTGACACATTTGCATTTTTGTCAGAGACACTCTGGGGACAACATGTTGGCCCAACGATGGAGACTCCAGTCCCGGCGTCAGGCCGATGGGGCGTGGCTGGCTCAGGCACACGCCACAGCCCCGGTGCCATGCTGGCGTGTTCGCCTGCTTCCTTCACCCCCTCTCTGCCGACCTTGCTCGGTGCACCCGCTTTCCCTAGGCTCATCGTGGAGGCTGACGGGGGTAACTCCTCCCCTTCCGTCCGATAGCGTTTATCAGCAGCTTCCCTATTTCTTTTAACTGCACAGTTTCAACATACAGGCAGAGTTAGTCCCTTCTGACCACACGGATACTGACAAAGTGCACACGTGCTCGGGAGCACTCACCCTCACCCTGCTTCCGTTCTTTTTTTAAATTTATTTTATTAAAAAAATCTTTTTAAGTTTATTCTTTCTTTCTTTATTAACGTTTATTTATTTTTGAGACAGAGAGAGACAGAGTACTAGCAGGGGAGGGGCAGAGAGAGGGGGAGACACAGAATCCGAAGCGGGCTCCAGGCTCCGAGCTGTCAGCACAGAGCCGGATACGGGGCTCGAACCCACAAACTGTGAGATCGTGACCTGAGCCAAAGTCAGGCTCTTAACCGACGGAGCCACCCAGGCTCCCCAAGTTTATTTATTTTGAGAGAGAGACAGAGACAGCATGAGCAGGGGAGGGGCAGAGAAAGAGAGAATCCAAAGCAGGCTCTGCACTGTCAGATGGAGCCCCATGTGGGGCTTGAACTCACGAACTGTGAGATCAAGGCCTGAGCTGAAACCAAGAGTCAGACACTCAGCCGACTGAGCCCCCAGGTGTCCCTCCTTCCGTTCTTATTTTCCCAGCTTCTGTTTGCCCTTTCCCTAATTCTCCACCGTCACAGTTTCACCCTTCTTTCTTCCCTTTCAGTTCTTTTATTCATCTGCCATCGTTTGAGGCTTTGCAGGTAATGTAGGTGGTCAACACCAGGCCAGTAGGAGTGGTTGTTCTCATTGGTTACTATTTAATTTTTACAAAAGGAATGATTGAAGGGTGTCCTCTGAATGTCAGGCTCACTCCAAGGACACTCGTTGGCTGATTACTCGCTTTGCGTATTGTGCTCCCCTCCGTTTGAGAAAGAGGCCTGAGGTTTGCTGAGATGGTGATCAGGGGGGTGAGGGAGAGATACTGGTGTATGAGGGGCCGTTGGCAATGCCAACTAGTTTGGGGGAGATAAAGCATCTTTCACTAGAACAAAAGAAATCACTAATCCAGTAGGATCTGAAATACAAAACCTTGAAAGGCATTCGGGAGGAGTAATTACGTGGGAAACACCATTGCTCTTGGTACAAGTAATGTGAAACGAGGTGACGCATTCCCCGCTGCTTAGCAAAATGCCAGAAGGGAGTTAAGACCTCCGTTGATCCTACTTGCTCTAATGTCTGTCGTTGCGAGGCTCCAAAGTCCCCGCTGTTGTCAGAAGTCAAGAGCTCTTGGCTTCTTCTCTGACCACTGCCTTGCTGACTCCACACAATGTCTGGGCCTCAAGCCCCGCGGGCATCCCGGGGAAGCCGCCGGGGTGATCCGCAGCCCTTCCGCTCACGGCTCCCCATGGCTCAGTTCAGCCTCTGTCGCTGTCGTAGAGGACACGCAGGATGCCCGACGGGGGACCTGCCCCGCCCATGGCGTCTCAGTCGGGAAACCCTCAGTGAGGCCTGGGCAGGCGCCCCTGCGTCCTTCCCAGCTTCCCAGAGGGGGTGACATCTTAACATTTAGACCCTGAGAGAGCTTCATGGATGCATGATATCAGCTAAGTCAATTACAAAACCCCAGTCATGGTTCTTCTTTTTCTTCTTCTTTAATGTAAAAATATCTCAACATTTTCCAAAAAATGGGAAATAAAAATTCATCATCATCACGACCAGGAAGGCCGAAAACCCATCTCCCCAACCATGTGTTGGACACACGTGCCTGACGTCCCCCTCGAGAGTACAATGCAGTGTAACGCAGGGGGAGGGCTGCAAAGGTGCTGAGGGTTTGCCCAGATTTGCCCCACTTCTACAGGTAACGGCGCCGGGGTGGATGAAGGGCAACTTCCCATCGGCCTGGCTCTCCCTCCCGTCCCTTGCACACTGCTCCAGAATGCCTAACCTAGGGAGATTCTTGGCCGTTTTGGGGAAAGAGTGACGCTGATTTTTTATTTTTATTTTTTTGACTCAGAGGATCACAGAATGAAGTGACTTCGGAGGTGGTCCAGGATGACCTTTTCCGTAATGAATTACATGAACCATGTGGAGCCCACTGCGCCTTCCGTAGGGTTTCTGTGATCTGTGGCGACTGTGTGTGTGTTTAGCGTCTACTGTCGAGTGGCGTAGGGGCCATCTCTGTTCATTCAGCTTGCACGTTCCAGACCCCCGACGAGCGCCATTCGTTAATTATGAGATCCTCCCTTTACGGCTCCATGACGAGGTCTTTTCTCGGTGCCAGACTCCCTTGAGTCTTTCTGGTTTGAAGTTTTGCACGGAAAAGGCTGGGAGGGAGGATGTTCACTGAGGGTAGCTGGAGAGGCTCGATGGGGCGCAAAGACCAAGGACTTCGGAGGCCAACAACAATGACAACCGCCAAAAGCTCTTCATTCATTTCTGGCGTTTTGCTCAGCGCCTCGCGATGCGTCATCTCCTCTGGCGCTGTCCCTCCCAGAAGCGGATCCGCATTCACACACGAGGATGTGGGCACAGCAACGTCTTCACGGTGGTGTGAGGAGACGGTGGTGGAACCAGGGCTGGGATCGCGGACGACGCGGACGCAGGCTCCCAAGTGCCATGCCGGTATAGGTTCCAATTCCCAATGGGCTAAAATCTACCATAAGGTATTTTTGATGGCCTGTCATGGCCAGGACACTTAGTGACAGTGTGTCCTTGTGGAGATTACACAGTGGCTCTGATTGGTCACCATGTGGGTATTTTGCCCGGTTGTTTTGAGGACTGGGCACGAATGTAGTGTGACGCAGAGCAGGCGTTCAGTAACCCACAGCTGCCACTCGGGGAAACACACCTGTGGTTACCTCGGGGGTCTTCCGGCATTGCTGCGGATTTGGTTTAATTACATTGGACTGTTGGTTACGGAGCCCAAAAGCCCACTGAGCCCCTCAGCCTCTCGGCAGGTGAGTGAGACACCATGTTGGAACCTGTCGTCCCCGTCGGGCAGTGACAGAAAGCCACGTGTGCTTTCTTAGGAGATCACGTGAAATGCAGGAAAAAAAATCCAGAATCATGTATTTAATTGCTGGGGTTATTTAATTAGGCAGGTGACAGCAGGGTTAATGAATCATTAACACGTAAAAAAAGCCATTAGCTCACCGTTTCCATAATTTTATGCCATCAGCCAGAAAGCTGTTTCTTAGGGTAGTTGTACCTTCATAGAATTTTGCAGGGAATAATTTCTGTTGTTGTGTTATAAACCAGGTCAGTAAATTCGTGGTATTGCTGATACGGCTTTGGTTTTTTGGCTAACGGTATGCAGGCGTGTATAATTTCCTATATAGAAAGTAATTTTGTATATCACGTGACAAGAGGGTGACAGTGGACGGACGTGTGCATTACCACAATCTCCAGTGACCTCACTTTTTTCAGGATTCCTCCTGGAGTATCAGAGCTGTTTATCACCTGCCACCGAAGCGTTTATCATTTATTCATCCGTCATTCATTCATCCATATTCACGGCGTACTTCTCAAACTCCTGCGGTGGGCAGCTCATTGCTCAGGCAGTGGGGTCCTTGGTGGAACATGACGACCGAGGTCCCTGCTCTCAGGAGGCTTTGATTCTATGAGGAGGAACCAATAATAAGTAAATAAATAAACACAAAACTATCAGACAGTGCTACATGCTACGCTGGCCATATTGGTCGGGGAGGGTTGCTGAGGAACTGCTTCTGAGTTGACTTCTTAATGCAAGAAAGGGCAAGCTGTGCTAAGACCCGGGAGAACATTCCAGGCCCCAGGTCTAGTGCAGGAACAAGCTTGATGTTTGGAAGAAGGCCAACACGGGCTGTGGCGTGGGGAGGAAGGGGGGGGCGGGGTTGTCGTGTGTGTGCCGCTGTTTCCTCCACTGGGGTTCTAAGCCAGGGGGCAGCCCATCGCGACGGGTGATTACCAGGACCGCGGCTCCTTGTGGGGAAGGGACTGTGGGGGGCGGGGGGTGAGCTGCAGAGACATGGGGCCGCGGGGCCAGTGTGGCAGCGGCGGGGGCAGCGAGAAGTGAACGCGTCCGGGGATATGGTTTTGAGGCAGAATTGAGAGATGCGGGGTGGAAGGGAGGAGACGACACAGTGGTGTCCCCAGATTTTGTGGTTAAACACATGGGTCTGTGCTGGCACCGGTTCCTGAGACCGGGAAGTCTGGGGACGGTCAGCGGGCTGTGGGAACAGTTGGCGATTCTATCCGGGCCGTGATGAGACTGAGATGCCAGATGGTCTGTGGTCTGTCCCTCTCCATTCTCTCCCCACCTCCGTCTCTCTGCGTCTCTGCATCTCTGTGTGTGTTGGGAGACTCATGTTTATTGGATTGACTATTTATCCCTGTGTGGCAGGTACGGCATTGTGCCTTTTATGAAACGTTCTCTCCCCCAAACCCTGCAAGGTGTGTGGTCCCCGCTGCAGGCGTTCATAGATGGCAGCTCAGAGGTGAGACAGTCCCGGCAAAGTTACGGACAGCGAGCGCTGGGAGGTGAGCCCTGGTCTGTCCGAGTCCAAAGCCACCGGGCTGCCTCCCAGCTTCGCTCTGCTGTCCCGGTGCCTCTCGGCCAGTTGTCCCCTGCGTCTAATGGGGCCTGAGGCCCTCAGCAGAACGCCGAAGGGGCTCTCCACCGCTCAGTCCCAGCCCTCCTGACCCTTCCCCACCTGCCCCACGTGGACGCTGCCTCCTCGTCTCCTTCAGAAGACCCGGAACAGCACATTTTCCTCTCCTCATCTAAAAAATAGTGCTGGGGAGACCGTGAGATGCCCAAACCTCGTCACCCGTGTTAAGGGTGCGTGCAGCTCACTCTTACACCCCAGGGTCAACCCCGGATACGCGGGTCGGTGTTATTCTTGGCGAAGGAACTTTATAGATACTTTCACTCACTGGGGTGGTTCAGTAGAGCTGCGCTAACGTCACAGGTTGGGCAGTCTCTGTGTGTAAATGAGCTGGGCACCATGGCAGGGGCAGCGAGTGGAGGGGGAGCGGACATCCAGACAGGTCAGGCCGGGAGGCCCAACCGGAGGCCCTGGGGGACACCCTCTATCGCTGTGCTGGAGCAGGTGTGACGAGAGGCTAGGTAGGCCCTGAATGCCGAGTCTCACTCAGCCGTGGAGCCTGTAGAGGTGGGAGGGGCTTGTGTCTCAGGGGCGGAGCCTGTAGAGGTGGGAGGGGCTTGTGTCTCAGGGGCGGAGCCTGTAGAGGTGGGAGGGGCTGGTGTCTCAGGGACAGAGCCTCTAGAGGTGGGAGGGGCTGGTGTCTTGGGGCAGAGCCTGTAGAGGTGGGAGGGGCTTGTGTCTCAGGGGCGGAGCCTCTAGAGGTAGGAGGGGCTGGTGTCTCAGGGGTGGAGCCTCTAGAGGTGGGAGGGGCTGGTGTCTCGGGGCGGAGCCTCTAGAGGTGGGAGGGGCTGGTGTCTCAGGGGCGGAGCCTCTAGAGGTGGGAGGGGCTGGTGCCTCAGGGGCGGACTCTCTACAGGTTGGGGGAGGCTGGTGTCTCAGGGGCGGAGCCTCTAGAGGTAGGAGGGGCTTGTGTCTCAGGGGCGGAGCCTCTAGAGGTAGCAAGGGCTGGTGTCTCAGGGGCGGAGCCTGTAGAGGTGGGAGGGGCTGGTTTCAGGGGCGGAGCCTCTAGAGGTGGGAGGGGCAGGTGTCTCAGGGGCGGAGCCTCTAGAGGTGGGACAGACAAGGAAAGTAGCGGGGGAGCGACTTTCAGAGGAGGTCACCGTGATGGAGGGGCCTTGAGACTGTGTGGGGCCGTGGCCTTGATCCCGCCCCACCCAGGCTGTCAATGACGACAGTAGGACCCCCCGCAGAGGGATTTTGCCTGCCCGTGGCAGGGCTCAGACATCCTTCTCCTCCCCGCTGTTGGGGCCCCAGGGGGTGTGAGGTTGAAGCTGACCAGGCCCCGGGGGGCGGCTCAGACCCCAGGTTGGAGTCACAGGAAAGAGCAGGGTCCGGGGAGCAGGGGGGGTGTTGTCCCCTGCCACGGGACGTCCTAGCTGGAACCCCACGGGCTGACTTAGGGGCCACACGCCCGTTCTTGGGGCCGCAGTCTGGCCCAGCCGGGCGCCTGGGGAGCACATCATGGGAGCTTGCTGGTCGAGCTGCTGGCCTGTCCTCAGCACAACGGCCCGGTCTGTGTCTCTGGACTTCTGTGACCTCCCGGCTGCCGCGCTCCGCGCCCTCGCACCCGACCTTCCGGCCTCAGAACTCACAGCCCTCTCGCCCCGTCCCCATGAGGTCACCTGCCCTGCGTCTGGGAGTCCCGGCCCCTCCCAGCAGGGAGTCTGCTCCCCCGGAATCCTTCCTGGGTCCTCCCCTGTGCTCCCTTAGCAAGGCCTCCCGCCCCCCTGCACTGCTGTTTTGGGGGCGGTGCTGGGCAAACCGTATGTAGCAAGTGGTTTTCTGAACCGAGTCCCGAGGCTTGCCTTTTCTTTTTGCAGATCAAACCGGTGGTACATTGTGACCTGAATGTGCCTTCCAGGTGGCAAACCTTCCAGCGAACGTCCCGGCACGTCAAGTGAGTAGGGCCTCGCGGGCGACAGATCACTACTTGCTGTGGCTCCTTAAAGATAAAGTTCCAGTTAGACTCGCCGTCACCCCCTCTCCCCTCCTCTCCTCCCTCCTCCCTTCCTCCTCCTCCTCCCCCTCCTCTCTTTTCTCCTCCTCCTCCTCCCCTCCTTTTCTCCTTCTCCCCTCCCCGCCTCTTCCTCTCTCCTTCCCTCTCCCCTCCTCCCCTCCTCCTCCCCCCCCCCCCCCCTGTACTCCTCTCCTCCCTTCTCCTTCTCTCTCTCCGACAGGGACACCTGTATGATTCAGCCTTTCAGGTGCCGTGTATCCTTTCTTCTCTTTGAACCTTGATTTTGGAAATCAATCCAGTTGCCAGGCTGTTGAACAGTTTACTTGGGGCTGGAAGGGCGAGGGCCTCACACACAGAATTTAGTCTTAGGCTTTTCACTTTTTAAAAAACATCTAGCAGTTGTAGCTGCTGGACGTGGAAAGGACACTTTACAAGTTATTTTCCCACCACGAGCAAAGACCTGTAGGGTTACCACACTTCCCGCTCACGCGTTGGTGCAGGACTGGAGTGTGGCCCTGGGAGCCACAGCCGGGGCTATAGCTGTAGAGGTGCCCCGGGGCAGTACGTCCGGGCTGATGGAGACAGCTTTGTGGGCCAGTCTGCCTTACGTTTTGGGGCTGTGGAAAGAACACACTGGGAAGCAGAAGGACGCAGGAAACACACCCTGTTTATTGGCCAAACGTGGCCCCTCCCCGTCCCCTCAGAACCTCGATGACCATGTCTGTAAAATACGTCCCCTTACGTGTCTGCAAGGCGCAGCCTTCAGTGGTGGGGTCTTTCCCTGCACCTTCTACAAATCTGAGAGCTGCTTGGACATGACGGGAGGCACAGCATTTCCAAATTTTGTGAAGGGCAGCTCTTTCTGAAGAATGTATGCAAATCTCACAGTCCTTCCTGGCAAAGAACCTACGTGTTTTTTTTTTTTTTTTTTTTGCATGAGCCAAGACATCAGTGATTCTCACTTATTTTGACGGACAAGTTTTGTCTGTTACAGACCATTACCCCCGGCAGCTTGTGCCTCGTCCTTCATATTGGTGTGATAGAAATTCCACTAGATGGAACCAAATATCCATTCAAACGCGGTGTCTTTTCTACAAAGACCTGATCATGTTTGCTTGGAGACCTTGTAACTGCAAAAACAGGCAAACAAAACAGTGGCGATGGGTTCCGGAGGCTTCGATGTTGAAGGGAGAAAGTGGTTTCTCCCTTCCTCACAGATGGGGGGGCGCCGGGGTGCTGGGGGGTCACGGCTGAGTTTGGACCCGGAGCCCGGCGCTCCCCTGCCTGCCTGGGTCTCCGCAGAACGGAGCTGGTGAGGCCACGTGGGTTTGAAGTGTGGAGGCTGGGGCGCGGATTTATGTCCTGCTTCTGCCGCTAAGCAAGCTGTGACGTGACAGGTGTCGTGACGGCAGATCATCGTCACCTAAGATCCGCTCCTAGATCTCTGTGCTATTTCCTGTTTAAACAAAATTGAAAATATTTCCTATTTTAAAAACTCGAGGGGCGCCTGGGGGGCTCAGTCGGTTAAGCGTCTGATTCTTGATCTCAGCTCAGGTCATGATCTTGTGCTTTGTGAGTTTGAGCCCCGCATCGGGCTCCACACTGTCAGTGCAGGCCCTGCTTGGGATTCTCTCTCTCCCTCTCTCTTTGCCCTGCCCCCACTTGCTCTCTCTCTCTCTCAAAAAAAAAAAAAAATCTTAAAGAATTTAAAATATGTCCTACTTGAAATATTTAAAATATTTCCTATTAGGGACTCCTGGGTGGCTCCATTGGTTAAGCGTCCGACTTTGGCTTAGGTCATGATCTCGTGGTTCATGGGTTCGAGCCCCGTGTTGGCTCTGTGCTGACAGCTTGGGGCCTGGAACTTGTTTCGGATTCTGTGTCTCCCTCTCTCCCTGCCCCTCCCCCACTCACACTCTGTCCCTCTCTCTCTCTCTCAAACATAAGTAAACATCAAAAAAATTAAAAATATTTCCTATTACACACCAATGAGCACATTATAAGGTGTGTTGAGTAGTAGGTTTATGCCTTTAACTTCTTCTCTTATTTCAAAGTTTTTAAAAAAATGTAACTATCTTTTTGTGGCCCGAAAAATCTGTGCCCATGGCCATATACAGCTCTAAAAGTTCTATGTTCAAAGTGAGTGCCCCCCCCCCACCCCCCCGGCCTTGTATCCTTGTAAGACAGGCTGGGAGATCCAGGCTTCGGCAAGCATATGTATCCTACAAATACCTCTGTGTATCCTTTTTCTCCCCACACGATGCATCTTGGAGGTGGTTCCATAGGAGCCCATGTGGATAAGCTGTGCTTTAAAACAATGGCTACACAACATTCCAAATTTCAAACGTTCCCTCATCTAACCACGCCTGGCTTTTGCCCAGTGCTCAGGGGCTCCTGCCTGTCCATCACCTCTCCATGGCAGACTCTCCCCGGAAACCGTTCTTGGGCACTTAGGTGGGGTCGGTCATCTGTCGGGTGGCGGATGGACCATCTGATATGTGAAACCGGGCAAAGCAAGGGGTCTAGTTCATTCTTCAGTTTGGGAGATGTGTTCCATCCCACATGCCCTCTGAACTTGTAATTTCCTAATCTTTAAGTTGGAAATAACACTTACTTCCTTTCCTTGTCTTTAAAAATTACATTCTTATTATAAATAAATGTGGGAACTTACAAGAGTGTGAAGAATAAAATAAACATCCCTTATCTCACTCCTCAGACAACCGCCACTGGCCTGAAGAACGCTTACCTTCAGTGTTCTCTTTGTGCCTTCTGTCGTGTTTTTTACAGCATCCGTTATAGTTGACCATTTCCCCCCGTAAATGCAAATCCTGCATAAACAATTTTAAACTGCTGCACAATTTATTATCGTATGGCTGTGCGACGATTTACGTAACATTCCTGGGTACCTGGACATGCAGGTTGGTTTTATATTTTCGATTCTATACATAATCCTATGGGAAACATCTTTGCATGTAAATCTGTTTCGTTTCCATGGGCTGGATTTCACAAAGTGGGAAGAATGGGTCAATAGTTATTGATCACAGACGTCTCATCAGTCTGTGTTACTGACTCGCCCCCAAGGAAGACTCTGCACACTTTTAGCTGCAGCCACAGTGTATGTGCGTGTGTCTTAGGTCTGCAAGAGATGCCAAAATTTGGGGGGGGGGGCGGACACAATTCAGTTCATAAGAGTTCCTATTTCCCCACACTCAGGTAAAGAGTGTACGTTAAATATCTTTAAAGATTTAAGCAAAAACACAACATGACCCTGTTTAAACATTTATTTCCTGTATTATTATTAGTGACCCATGTTTGGAAAGAATTCTTTTGGCATAAGGAAAACCAATGGATGGAAACATTGTAGCAAATCTATTGTGGGCGTAATATCACATAAATGCATTGTAATATAACTTGCGCAGAACATTCTTTTCTAGGGTTATTTTGGGGCAATATTTTAAATATGGGAGAAGGGGGTTTCTGCATTGATTGGAAGCCCCTTGGTACA
This sequence comes from Acinonyx jubatus, assembly GCF_027475565.1. Taxonomy (NCBI): domain Eukaryota; kingdom Metazoa; phylum Chordata; class Mammalia; order Carnivora; family Felidae; genus Acinonyx; species Acinonyx jubatus. The sequence goes on along the minus strand of NC_069388.1, from coordinate 135,626,537 downwards.
GCACATTAGCAAAGAAAGTGGATTCTCTGTATTTTTTGCACAGATTAAAGTTTATATTTGATCTGAAAAGGCGATGCATTCATCCAGTTTTAAATTATTTGCATTACAGAAAAACAGTAACAATGAAGCAACAGCAACCACAAATAATTATGTAAAAAATTGAAAACTAGAATTGTAAAATTGAGCACCTTCGTGTTAAACACTATTCATCAGGGCGCCTGGGTGGCTCAGTCGGTTAAGCGTCCGACTTCAGCTCAGGTCACGATCTTGCGGTCCGTGAGTTCGAGCCCTGCGTCGGGCTCTGGGCTGATGGCTCGGAGCCTGGAGCCTGCTTCCAATTCTGTGTCTCCCTCTCTCTCTGCCCCTCCCCTGTTCATGCTCTGTCTCTCTCTCTCTCTCTCAAAAATAAATAAACATTAAAAAAAATTAAAAAAAATATTAAAAAAACCCACTATTCATCACTTTTAGACTTAAAGAAACAAGGCTCATAGTTTACATATTTTTAGTATGAGTTACAAGAGCGTGTAACTGTTGCCAAGTGGCTTGGACCCCGGCGGCCTGGCCTCTTTAGCAGGAGAACTTTGCATCGAGTACCCCCCCTCCCCCCGCTCCCCACCCGGACACGTATGGAAAATAAAATAAACCTGCTGGGATTCCAGCAAAGCTGACTCCAGACTGCACGGGTGAAACCAATTGTTTCTACTATCTTTTTGGAGGATCGCACGTTATTTCCTCGGGGACACTGTCTTGGCCCGCGGAAAGAGAAAGTGACTGCACTTTTAATGGCAAAACCCGCCTTTTGTTTGCCAAACGGGCACCATTTTCTTCACTTTACCCGCCATGGTGGAGGCATATTATTTAAAAAGCGGAGTTCCGTCCCATTCATCTGGGCGTATTTTATTCCATGAAGAGAAGTTTCTGGGCGTCGTTGCAGCATCACCGGACTTCCAGCATCGGGCGCTTGGTGACAGTCCCTCTGCAGACGCAGGCGGTGTGTGTGAGGGCTGCCTGGCGCGTTGCGTGCTGTGTATGGCTCTGTCGTTCTAGATCTTTCTTTGAATTTCCAATGTTTCCCCCTCAAGTGTGAGGTACTAATGAATGCTTTTTTTTTTATTCTTACAGTGTTTTCACAAATGGAAGACTATTTATCCCACCCGTAAAAATTATCATACCCAAATTCAGTCTGACGGAATGGAATAGCGTGCTGGCCATGATTGGGGAAAAAGTCTTCCCTCTAGGAGGCGTTCAAAAGTAAGGCTCTGTCACCTGGGGGAGACCCGGTCACAGTGCGGGGATGTCCTGCCGGGACCAGCAAGGGCTACAATGCTCTCTCATTAACTCTGATTTTAATTCTTTGGGGGCAGACATTATTTCTTGTCCCTTTACATACTTATTTTTGGCCGTTTCTTTCATTTTTCATGGAACAAAGTTTATTGAACATCTACTATGTGCTAGGTGTGGTGAATGGGGTGAATGAGGCCATGGGGATGGACAGAGGTGGGATGAACAGTGGTGGGTGGACAGAGTGGGGACAGAGGTGAAGTGACCATGGGGTAAACAGAAGTGGGAGGGACAGAGGTGGCGTGGACAGTGGTGGGTGGACAGAGCGGGGACGACAGAGGTACAGTGGCCATGGGGCCAGGGAGAGGCAGGGTGGCTGTGGCTGTTATGGGGGTAAATCCGGGGACAGTTTGGTGCACTTAGACCAAGGGCCTGGAGTGGATCAGAGGGTCAGAGTGGACCAGGAGAGAGCAGGGGAGCAGCAAGGCTAGCAGGTTGCAGAGGGAAAGGTTAAAGCCTCAGTGTTGGGAATGCCGCTGGGATAAGGAGGCCCCACTGTGGGAAGGAGCTGACAAAGTGTAGGGAAGACACAAGCCTTCGAAACTGAAAAGTAAGGTGTGCGGAGTGGTCCTGAGTGTTGGAAGGACCACTTTACGGACAGCGATGGTCTCCAGGTGGCCTTGGGTCGGAAGAGCCAAAACATTTACTCCTAATTCACTTTCCGTCAATGGTCTCTCTTGGGGGCACATTGCAATGTAAGCGACTGATTTACCATCAAGAGCTGTGACACCAGTGATGAACACTGAGGGTCTGTTGGGAGCAGGACCTAAACTGTTGTTGGGAGCGTCGTTAACCTAGGGAGGGTGGTGAGTCACAGGTGACCCTGCACGTGCTGGGGGAGTTAGCCGTCACCTACAGACCAGATGATTCCAGAGTGCAGTTATAAATACCAACGTTTTATTCTGAAAGAAAGAGAGTCGCGTGGAGGAGACACTTGTGCACGCTTCTGGAAGGAGTCAGGGTCAGCAATCCCGTGTGTCACATGTGATGTGGCAGAGGCGAGGCAAGGAAACACGATATTTGGAGGGAAAAGAGCACGTTAGATTAATAAGCCTACTTAGTCTTTCTCCCCTTAGTTCTCTCCGGGTGAGGACGTCCGTGGGGATGAACACACAGGCGCCGGTCTCTTCCCTGGGGGGCTCCCCCCGCTTGAGGGCTGGCCTGCAGCTCCTGGTGCATCTGGGACATCTGAACGGGGCTTCCTCAGGATCCAGCTTTCCTGCAGCCCCACCGCTGGGGACAGCTCCTTTCCTGCACCGCCCCTCCCCCCAGCCGGCCGGGTTCCCGCCGTGGTCCCAGAGTCACATCTGGACTCTATCTCCTCTGGTGTCAGTTCTGAACTGATTGCTCTATCTCTCCCCTCCCTGACAAGAACATAAGCCTGTTTTCCTGCTCCTCAGTCTCCCCCTCAACAACCCCGGCCCCGGTGCTGAATTCTGGGTTATCGTGAACATGTTCTCTCTGATCGAACTTCATTTAATGGCAACAGGGATCGTGCCAAGGCGCGTGGTCACCCTGCTTCACAGATCCCTCCCAGCGTCTCTGCAATCGCTCTTTCCTTTTTATTTAACCCCTTCCTGTAGAAACGTTCTTACTGTGAGTCCCTGTGGCCCATCTTCCAAGGCCTTGTCAAGGTGACGGTACTTTTATTAGGCCTCCCGTTTAACTGAGGGTTTGGCTCGCTTCGAACTTGTTTCTTCTCAGATTTTGAGAAGATGTCACTTCGTTGTCTTGGGCCTTCGCGACTGCTGTTGAAAAATCCGGTGGTGCGTGTGTGGTGTGTCAGTGGGCTCTTGCGTGGGGGGAGCCCTTCGGATGCCGGCCTTCGTCCTTAGAAGTCCCCCTGACGTGCCTACGTGGGAGTTTTTCTGTGACCTCTCTGTCTTTGATGTCTATTGACTTTCAGTTTGAGGTCCTTCCTCTCTCTCTACTTCCGTGAAATTCGTCTTCGTTATTTCTGTACATTTTTCTTCCTTTCTGCTTTAAGTTATCTTTCGAGATTCTTACTTTCTGGATGTTGGCATTCCTACTCATCCATACGTCTCAGCTTTTCTCTCAGACACGTTCTATCTCTCCCCCTGCTTCCCTCTGGGAGACACCCTCGATTCGGAGTCCCCACAGCGTCTTGGGCCTCGTCCGCTCCCCACCTACTCCGCGTCTCCCCGTCCTCCGGGATGTGCTCTTTGTATCTGCTTTTCTAGTTGTTTCTTTGCCACACTTCCTTGTTGTTTCGTATTGGTAGCATCTGCCCTTATTTCGTCTATAATGTTTTTCGTGTTTATGTCAAATTCCTGGTCCATCTGATCCAACGCTTCCGCTCCTGGTGGAATCCACCAGACACTGTGTGCGGGTCTGCGGGCAGGGGCCCGGGCACTGCCACCGCTCAGTCTGCCCGCCTCCCTGTGCCCCCTGTCCACTCAGTGCTTCCCTGACTTACTCCTGGGGACGTCACCAGCTGTGCGGTCCTCCAGTGAGCCCAGGCACTGGCTGTCCCAGGGCAAAATGGCAGGAGAAGAACAGAATTCCAGGAGTTGCTTTTCACGTGGAAACCTTGTGCTCCTGGTCGAGGCCACCTGCTGCCCACACAGCTCCCCGTGGCTGCTCATGGTTGTCTCCTGTCTGGAAGGTCCTGTTCCCCCGGGGCTGGTCCAGGGCTGCAGCTCCCCTGGCCCCCGGAGCAGCATGGGCATTGGCCGGCACTGTTAGGAATGCATGTTCCGGCCTCATCCTAGACTCAGGAGTCAGAGGCTCTGGGCGTGGGGCCCGGCTGTCTACACGGTGGCAAGCCGTCCAGGTGGTTCTGATGCTAAGGTCTGGGGGAGATGGGTGGAGGGCAAGGGCGGTTCTGTGGTTTCCACCCGCTCGGCCTGCCCTTCTCCCCTTCCCACTCTGGTGCTCGCGGCTCTGGTTCACGATCGCCTCGTGTGCCTGCTGTGGCAACCTGAGCCTCCTCTTACGGGACAGGCTCCTTTCCTCCGTCTGCATCCCCAACGGTCAGCTGACCATTGCTCACACTCAGCTCCTGTCCGCTCGTCCACAGCGACGTCCACTCACTGAGGCAAAGTCCATGATAAATTCCTTGCCCCAGAGTTCCAGGCTCCAGACTTTGATGCGCAAATTCTGTGTGTGCGTTTCACACTTCAGTGACCATCAACCCCCGTGTTCTGGCTTTTGGCCCCGGCCCCTCCTGCGACCCCAAATGCTTTATGCATCTGCACATGAAGAAATCTTACCACATCCTCACCCCACTGGTGCCCCCACTTTTGTGAGGCCTACAGTTGATTCCAGGTGGGTCCTCCTCTTGGAAGGCCGGATCTTTGCCCTTCTCTGGTCACATTTCTGTTCCTAGGTTTGTGTACAATCCTTGGTTTTGGGGAAGCAGTGACTTCCTTACCCATATTTTTATCCCAGACAGTGCCTCCCTCATTGTCTAGTGTGTGATAGATGCTCAGTATTGAGTGAATTGAATAATTTCTTTTTTAAAAGATGTTTATTTATTTACTTTGAGAGAGGGAGGAAGAGAGAGATAGAGAGAGCGAGTGCACACACAAGCTGGGGAGGGGCAGAGAGCGAGAGAGAGGGAGAGAATCCCCAGCAGGTTCTGCACGGTCAGCACAGAGCGTAATGTGGGCTTAATCCCACGAACTGTGAGATCATGACCTGAGCTGAAATCAGGAGTCGGACGCTTAACCGACTGAGCCACCCAGGCGCCCCTTAAATAATTTCTTAAGTGACTGAATTAGTGAATGAATACTTGCCAAACAAAGACTATAGGATAAAAAGTAGACAAATATTAGCCTTTTGGTGCTCATAAAAAGGCACATTATTGGCTAATAAATACTGGTTTGTTTTCCAAGAATTGTTACAACAAAATAAGCCGATTTGTATTAATTTTTGCTGTTATTAGTTAAAATTAATTGAACACCAACCAAGAGCTTAAAATGTTCTCAAGGGCCCCTGAGCACTTGTACGTAATTAAAAATACACTTTAATTAAACAGGCTAAAAATGGAAGGCAAGCCTGACCCTGGAAGGGCAGCTCCCACAGGCTTTAATTAGCTTGTCTGGACTTGACTTGCTTAGAGTTCACCAGCTCGCCCGCCGGTAGCCCACGTCCCGGTCGTACTGTCTGCAGACGCCCCCGGTCCCGAGATGGGTGCTCGAAAGTCTCTGGCCCACTTCTTCTTCCTTTATTCACAGATTATTTACCATGAACGGGCATCTTCTGGACAACTCCAAGGATCTGCAAGATACCCACTTTTACGTGGCGGCAGGACCGGAGACCTTCAAATATTTCCCTTACTGGAAATCCTCTAAGGTGCCCAGGGAGGTCCAACGGTGAGCACGTTTCACCCCTTTACCGCCTGAGTGGGTAAAATCTGCCTTTTCCCCCAGGACTGTCCCCGTGCAAGGCCTGTTCAGCTATTGGCTGTTTTCCTGTAGTGAAACTTGATATTCTCGTTTTATAAGTGGCGCGGTTTTGGATTTTCAAAATTAGGCGTGGGGGGACTCCTGTGGTTTGATATATTCACAGGGACAGTAAGCCCTCGCGTTGTATGCGCTGTCTTTTCTCTGGGGACACTGGGGGTCTTAGAGAGAGGAGTCTCAGTGCGCAAACCAGTCGTAGCCCTGGCCCCGAGGCACAGGCGTGAGAGCCCAGCGCTCCCTCCGGCGCCCTGTTCGTTTGGTCAGTTTCTCCTGGTCTGAAATCGAGAGTCTGACACCTTTCACTGGTCCGTGAAATCACAGTGGTGACTTTTATGGTGGGTCCCGCCCCGGGCTAACAGGTGCACCAGGGCGTGTGCTTCTGGACGTGTGGGAACGTCTGCAGGGAAGATGAAGGTGTTGGCGGGAGCTCCCGTCCCGTCACCGGAGAGGAGAGGGCTGGCTGTCCCTTCTCCGTGCATTTTGCTCTCTCCGCCGTCGCCGTCTGGAACGGGCCAGCCAAGCTCCAGGAATTAGTGGACAACGTTGTCCTGTAGGCTCGTGCCTGAGGGACGCCCAGCGGCTTCACCCTGGACCTGCTTGCCCAGAGGCCCGCACTGATGCTCACGGGGACGGGCGTGGAGTCCCTGTCTGCCTGCAGTTCTCACGGTTCGTGGACCTTGAAGTCACCTGATAAGGCGTGTGACCTGCGTCCTCAGGGCGCCGTGGCCTTTGACGCTTCCTTAGAGAGACTTCAGTGCTCCACCCACCTTGCTTCTCGGTTGTGTGTGTACTCGAGCCTCAGTATTCCCTGCTCCAAATGCCGTGGGACCTCCAACAGTCCAGAACACTTCCTGACTTTTCTGACGTTGTGTTGACAGGGACAGGAACCTGGTTGTTAGTCTGGGGCTCTCAGCGGCTACAGCTCCTGGTGAGCTCGTGTGTGTTCGTATGGGGCGGGGGGGTCCAGGTTCAGTGGTGGGTCAGGAAGGACGTGACCTGCAAGACTGGAGTTCAGAGGTATGTACTGATCCAGATGCTCAATTTTTTGTTCCAAATTAAAGCCCCGGCATTAGGGCTAAGGCTGAGTTCGTTGCCTTTGGGCCCTGGAAGAAGAGAGGGCGGGGCGTGGGATGACAGACAGGCCGCCTCACCGATTTGCCCTTGAGCTGCAGGGGGACAGGCCAGCCACGGCCTTTGTCGCCTGTCCTGGAAGGCCGGGCTGTGGTGCCCGGGGGTCAGGTGCCCCCCTCCAGGGCACATGGAGCCCTCTGCCCGCGAGTCTGTCAGAGGCAGTGTTTAACTCGGGCGCCCGCGCCTGTTTCTGCACCCGGAAAGTTCCCGATTCCCGGGTCTGGCTAGGAGGAGCGGTTTCCAGCTGGTGGTGGGATTTTGCAGCCTCGTCCCAGGGTGTGTTTGAGCCACACGCAGCCGCAGCACAACTGTTTGAGGACCTGCCAGGGCCCTTCCCTGGGGCTGCTTCCTCGGCACGGTTCCTACGGTCATTGTCTCGAGGAAGGAGAAGGAGCTGTCAGAGCTCGTCTCGTGCTGGGACAGGCAGATGGGTTCACCCCCACCCGCCCTGTACGTTCCCCGCTTGGAGCCTGGGCCCCTGAGACACCACCAGGGACGGTGTCTGTGGCGACCTTGTGCCCGTGTGCGCTCCTGTGCCATTAGGGTTTCGACTTGGAGGCAGAGAGTGGCCTCTTTCGTCCTGTCCACAGACGATGACTCCGCGGCAGGTGGGCAGGTTAGGGTCCTGCCCGCGTGCCTGGCAGCTCGGCCATGTCCCGAGTTTATTAACGTGCTAATTCTTTGGTGACCATCCTAACTGCGTGGTGGGTCAAAACACCTTAGGGGCTGTTGAAATGAGTCGAGTGGTTCTCTCTGTGTCCCCTGCTCCCCACCCAAGCCCCCGTCTCTCAACGGGTTTTGTCGTTCATGTGCTGAACCCTGAACTGCGTCGGTCGGTCGCTTAAATATCTTTCTCCTCGCCGAAGAGGCTGGGGCTCGGGAAGAAGAGCATCCGCAGGGCTGCTAGGAAACTGAAGTCCATTCCCGTACACGCCGTGGGCCAGGGAGGTGCCCGTCGGCCGGGGAGCCGGTGCCAGAAGTGTCCCTCCCGCGCGTACCAGCGGTGGAGGTCAGCGCCCCTGCACGGGGATCCGGAGCGGGGCGTGTGCCTCTGCGCCATGGTGGCGGTTAGACAAGGGGTCTGTCACGCGGTGGAAGGAGGCTGGGCTGGGTTCTGGACGGGCTTGGGGTCTCTGTTCTTCTCCTGATCAGCAGCGCGGCTTTAACCAAACCCTCACGTCTCCGAGCCGTGCGTCCTCTCCAGCCCAGGGAGGACGTGGTACATGTGCCACAGGTCACTGCGAGAAATCGTGTTTGTGGGAGTGACTGTCGTTTGTCAAAAACCTCAAACATGTGGGTGCCCAGGCGGCTCAGTGTGTTAAGCGACCAGCTGTTGGTTTTGGCTCGGGTCATGATCTCACGGTCCGTGGGTTCGAGCCCCGCGTCGGGGAGCCCGCTTGGGAGCCTCTCTCCCTCTCTCGCTGCCCCTCCAACACTTGCGTGCACGCTCTCTCTCAAAAAATAAAAAGACTTAAATTTAAAAACCTTGAAAATGTTAGGTTTCCCCCCGCGACTGTATGAAAGCTTTTGGACAGAGGGGCCCATGAGCACGCTGCCCGTGGGCTGGTTTACCACACTGGTGAGTGGAGATTTTCCAAGGTCTCTGGGAAGGAAACTGAGCAAACCTCGCTGGGGCCGTTTCTGCTCCTGAGACCGGGGAACAGCTGTGGACGTGAGCCCGGGCCGTCAGGACACCGGACAGGCCTTCCCCGTGGCCTCATCTTCCGAAAGGCCACGGCTGTAGTCTACGTTCTCGGAAAGAGGCTTTTGGCTGATCTTTACCAATTTCTAGCTGACTATCGTTTGTCTTTCAGAAAGTACGCGGACATCGAGAAATACTCAAGAGAAAAGAAAAAAGTAAGTACTTTTCACACAATGAAGTGGAAGCTGTGGATGGCCGTGGTGTCCTTGACCTTGATAAGGACGCCTCCCTGGAGAGGCCCCGCGGTGGGGACGCAGACTTCTGGGCACAGTGTTGGGTGCTGGGCTTGCCCCTGTGCGTGTGGGGAATGAGGTGTTGCAGCTGTGGGTGTAGAACTGGGAGGTACACGGAGATGTCTGTGACATACACACAGTGAATGTGAGGAGGAAGATGTGTGGCGTGGGGACAGACAGGAGGGAGGGCGTCAAGCCCGGTGTGGCTGCCCTGAGCCTGAGGACAGCTGGGAGGGGGCGTCTCAGGGCTGGGGCACAGCTCACTGTGTGTGTGTGCGTGCGTGTGTGTGTTGCACATAAAGCACGAGAAGCATGGCCAGCAGGTGTCAGGATAAGAGCCTGGATGGGCAGGTAGAAGCCAGGTCTTGGGGGCCATATGGGTCTTTGTCACCTGTGTATACGATGACCACATATCCCCACCGTCTTATAAAAACTGCATTTCAGTGGCTCTACTGACCTTAGGATTTGCTCAGTAAAGCTGTCGAGCGTCTACTGTTTGCCTGTTCCTGGCTGCCCAGCCCCTGTGCTCAGGGACCCTCCGTACTGAGACTTCCCAGCCTTGAGACCCATCTCCCCACGTATCGACCTCTGTTTTCCGGTATCTGGTGGCCGGCCCTTGGAGTGGCTTTTCTCCTGGTGCAGCTTGGATTTCATAACCACTGTCTTACCCACGCTCTTGGAAATGCTTGGGCTTCCCGACCCACGAGCCCCCGTGGCATCTGCCTGGCGAGAGTCCATCCGTGGACGGGCCCAGAACCTTGCCCGTCCACACTTGTGCCGAAGGAGCTCGGTGTTGCTGGCGATGATAACACGACTGACCTGACTCTTCTCGCTGAGATCACTCCTTTCCCACCTGCCTTCACTGAGAAGCCTCACTGCTCACAAACGCTTTTCGAAAGGGGTTTGGTAAATTTTGTTAGGGTTTTTTGCCTGTCTGCTCATAGAGGAGATGAGCCTGGAATACTTCTTTTTCGTGTTGTTCTTGCCTGGCTTTTAGCATCAAGGTTTTCCTGAATCGACTGTTCTTGTTTCGGTAGCTTCCCGAGCTGAACGATCGTCTCATTTATTTTCAATTTTCTTTCTCTACGGGCTGAGTTTAGCATTAAGTGTTTCTTGAATGAATGAAAGAATGAGAATCATTGAGAACATGAAAACGATAGATGTGATTCTGCCCTAAGGGTGCGTTTCATCTGGTTAGGATACATGACACATGGCCTTGTCTCATCATAGAAGGGGCGTGTAAATGAGTCACATGCACAGGGTGATGGCTCGCGGGACAGGGAGTAGGCGACACGTGGAGATCGGCAAACCCAGTGCAGGTCCTCGAGGGGTCAGAGAAGGGGGCAGCTGTTTCGGGGGACAAAGAACCCACGTGGGTGTGCACACCATTCCAGCCTCACGGAGTTTCCCTCAGGTTGCCTTAACCAGCTCGCGGGTGGTGTGGGCACTGGGTTTGAAGCTGATACTTGGCGTGAATGCTACAACCTCAGAATCCCATACTTCCGTGGTTTTGGAAGCTTCTGAGCACACAGAGGCTGAAGCAGTAGTTTGGGGGGGGGTAGCCCTTACTCGTTTTAGTTATGCCCTCATCTCATTATGTTGTCGGGTCCTTAAGGTAGGGATAGAATTTTCTCTTCCTTTTATTAAATATTTGTTCTATTTATGGGGCGCTTGGGTGGCTCAGTCGGTGAAGCGTCCGACTTCAGCTCAGGTCATGATCTTGCAGTTCGTGAGTTCGAGTCCTGCGTCGGGCTCTGTGCTGACAGCTCGGAGCCTGGAGCCTGCTTCGGATTCTGTGTCTCCCTCTTTCTGCCCCTCCCCCGCTCACGCTCTTTCTCTGTCTCTCTCTCAAAAATAAATAAATGGTAAAAAAAAAAAGAAAGAAAGAAAGAAATGGCTCAGGAGAGCCCGACTCTGGACGTAAAATCTCAAGAGGGTTCGAGCAATTTATGTCTGTTACACTGTCCTCTTGCTTTATGCACAGGTACGGGATGTGATAAACACCTCTGTCTGAAAGTTCTCCAAGGGCTTTTCCAGGAAGCAGAAAGCAGAAAACAGAACCCCCAGGTTACAGGGGAGCAGCGTGACATAGTTTAGCTGGTAGCTTGCTTCGTCTCTTAGCAACACGTAAGATAACCACGTGCCTCATGGCATTCGGTCCCACGAAACGAGAAGAAAAATACCGGGCAGGGGCACTGGCATGTCTGGGTGGTTGTGGATGAGAGAGCGGGAGAGGTCAGGGTGGCCCAGGGCTCAGTTAAGTTGAGCTGTGACTGTTTCAGTCCTCTGAAAATAACAAATGAATCTACTCTTTGTTTTTTTTTTAATGTTTATTTATTTACTTTGAGAGAAAGAGAGAGAGGTAGAGAGAGGGAGGGAGGGAGAGAGAGAATCCCAAGCAGACTCTGTCTGCACTGTCAGCACAGGCCCCGAAGAGGGTCTTGAACCCACAAACCGTGAGGTCATGACCTGAGCCAAAACCGAGTTGGACATGTAACCGACTGAGTCACTCAGGCACCACTGAACAGACATATTCTAATTTTGTTCTAGCAGATTCAGTTTTACAGCAGCTACATTTACTGTGATTTTGTATCCATTACTTTCCAAAGAAGCGAGGCTAAGTTAATAAATGTTTAAAGCTGCATTCCTGTATTAAAATGAGTATTTGAATGTACAAGCCTCCGTAAGATATCAGTGACTAATTAGTAAGCATTGTATTTATATCACATCCACAACCAGACCACTAATATTACCTACTTCTCTTTTGGGCACAGAACACAAAAAACGTTGTCTGTGAACAGAAATGGAGAGAAAAACATTGACAAGTTAAAGCCATGTGTCTGTGTGTGTGTGTGTGTGTGTGTGAAACAGTCATAGAGACGCATACAACGGGACACACACACTTTAGTGACCGTCTAAACTGTAAAGTGCAGTGCGGAGTAAGGGCTTTGGAAATGCCATTTGCAGGCTAATAACATCAAGACTGTAGCAGTATCACACAGCATCCACGGCTGCGTCTGTGCGTGCCTCTAGTGGCCGGAAGGTGCGACAGTCAGGTCCAAATGTTAGCAAATCTTTCACTTTAATAATGCTTGGAGTCGGGGCTGGCTCACCGATGCGAAACCTCACCCGCCTGGAAGCGGGACACTCCCTCAGCATTCAGCGCTGGCTTTGCCCCCCAGCTTGACTCTGAACCTGACTCAATCAGGTGGTCCTTGTTCCCCAGCCAGATGAGCTAATTCAGCCACGGTACCTTGGGAGGCTCTTCCCTGTGCCTGAGCAAGACTGTGACAGCAGCAGGAAAGCATAGAGTGAATGAGATGGGCTCCGCAGAAAAGTGACAGTTCCCAGAGCACTGCAGAGAAGCAAGCACAGGATGCCTCCGGCGTGTTTTCTGGAAATGTCTGTAGTCGGAAAAAGAAACATGAAATTGAAAAAGCAGCACCTGTCGCCTCTGTAAGGTGCCCGCCCTGATTTCCACTCCGGACTCGGGGCAGGGAGGAGTGGGGAGCAGAGGGTGACGTCTGAAAGTCTCCCCGCGGGGGCGGGAGCAGCGGGTTCCCTGTTTTCCTGCTCAACCCGTCCATTCCCAGAACTGCTGTAAATGCGCGTTGCTCTGACAGGCGACACGCAGAGTGTCCACCGCGGCTGGAGGCGCGTGTCAAGCTGACGGCAGCCCCGCCGGGTCCTGGGGGAGCTCTGACTCGAGGGGTCCTCTGCCTGGAACGTGGCCACGTCGGAGCAGGACCCGTAGGCGAGGCTGCAGGCCGCACCGGAGGGGGTGGCGGCTCTTGGGGAGCGTGGCAGGTTGGGGGCGCATGGGGGGCCCCCCCGTGGGCACGGGAAGGTAGGCTGGGGCGGCGGTGCAGGCCCGTGTGTGTGTGTGTGTGTGTGCATGTGTGTGTGTGTGTAATGTGAGCCCGGTCGGGCCCTGCCCTGTCTTTGCTCCCTTCCTGTGCCCCTGCTTTTCCCGCATCCTCTACTCGGTTCATGAAACCAGCGGAGACGCAGAGCAGCTGTCAGGATCCCTTCACTGAGCGCGGACTGTGTTTGCCGGGCACCGGGGATGCAGAGGGCTCGGCCGTGCTCTGGCGACCACGTGCAGCGTTACGGGGGACACGGCACAGGGCCCTCGAGGTCGGCTTGCACTGGGATTTGAAGCAAGGGGGGAGGGGAGCTGGAAGGGCAAGGGGGCAGGGAGGGGTGGGTGTGCAGGGCCAGGAGGGCGGGTGGGCTTGGGCTTGAGGGTCCCAGCTCCGAGCTGAGGCACGTGAACAGCACCCTGAGGTTGCAACAACTGCCGCCCGTTTGAAAGGCAGAAGGAGATCAGATCACGCTAGCACCGCGCTCACTCGCCTGGGCGTTTACCGCGTGCCCGCTATGTGCCGGCTCGGAAATTCATGGTCAGACAAGCAAACGTCCCCCGTCCTGTGCCCTCCAGCCTTCGGGTGGTGACCGGTGAACGAAAAACACCCTAAACAAGCCACCCAGAGACAAGGAGGATTGCGTCCAGCGCCGGGCGAGGGGGAGGAAGGAGACTGGGCGTGCGGGTGAGTGCGGCAGGGTGTCCTCGCGGACAGGGTACAAGCCAGGGTTTGGGCTAAGACTTGGAGAGAAGCCAAACCAGGGTGGCTCCAGGTTTCACTGGACGTTGTGGAGATAAGGTGCTCTTAAAAACTTGAGTTTCCTTCAGGTACTTAGGTGTGAGAGTAAACAGTAAAATCGACTTACTGACATCGTGCCCTCTCTTCACCTGCCGTGGTGCTGGCCTGAAGTTCCGTGTGTCTCAGGTGACCTTCCAGGGCGCCGTGGACCAGCTCATTTTCATCTCGTGGCCGGAGCCTGGGGTAACGGGGCTGGTGGCCGGGCCGTGGCTCTTCTTGGCCTCCGCCGTGCGTTTCGCTCTGTGCTGAGTGCTGCTTTGTGTCCCCGTGAGGAGGCCGGGACGATTCTGTGTCCTGTCCCTTGAGTCTGACTTCAGGGGTAACACACTAAGTACCTGGTGTCTTTTGAGAGGCTGACGATAGGGCAAATGATCACAAGAAGGAGATGTCGGTGATGCTCGGAGAGTGAAGCAGGTTTGCAGAATCGCACCCCCAGCTGCTTCCAGCAGACCCTCACCTGGGACCGTGCTCTGTCTCGAAGACCGGTTCGACCCTGCTTCCTATACTTAGGAGCAGGACTTCAAGTTTTAGGAAAGCCCCTTGGAACAGGTAGAAAGAGTTTGCTTGGGTCTTGTATTCGGTCGTGGGGTGATTTTCACCCTTGAATTTCTGCGGGAAGAAAACACGGGCGGTTTGCACCGTGAATGTACCAATGGTGCAAGGTAGGTGTTTTAGTTTGACGTTTTCTCAGGTGCCTTAGGGAGCTCAGGAGAAACCTCTGCACAGTCCTGCCTGCATTCACTCCGAATACCTTGGCAAAGGTAGGGCTAAGGAAAACCTCGGGATGGTTTGTGTTGTGAAGACGGTTCGTGGGACGGAGCCGGGATGGTGTGTGGGGTTAGTTCATCGTACGCTGTGATCCCCCCATGCTTGGTTACTACTGTCTGTAGGTTTTTAAAGACGTCCGAGTTTCCCTTTATCTCAACCCAAAATGAACCTGCCACATGTTTATTTATTTATTTTTATCTGAGATGCTCTGCCTTGCCCAGAAGCTCCAGCGGGAATAGTTTCGTAGTTGTTGAAACAGTGATTTTTATTAGGCTGTTAGGCGTGTCTAAAACCACACAGACCCGCTCAGACTCTCCTGTTCCCTTCCAGAGCTTTCCCGCATTTTGTCAGGTACATGGGCACCTTCGGTTAGTAGGACAGCGCCTCCCTTTCCTGGTGAGGGAGACGAAGAGAAGTGTCCGAGGCAGAGCCGTCCAGATGGTTCCAGAAGGGACGCCTCTTCCAGGTTGCTGAGCCAGGCAGTCAAGGAGCCGTGTGCTTGCTCTGACGGTTCTCACGGTGACTGATAGGACTTGGCACGCTGCTGTTCCTACTACACTTTTTGTTCTTGATTTGTACCTTAGGAGGATTCCAAAGGAAAAGAAATGCATAAGTATGACAGCATTCCCCGTAAGGAACGGGATTCTGTTTTTTACGCCAGAGCGGGGAAGAAGAAGACACTGGTGGAACCCTCATTCCAAAGCAGTTCAGGTAACGTGAATTTCCTTTGGCTGCCGGCATTAAAAAATGCTACCCTTTTAAGACGGTGTTGTGTTTCGGGGCCAGTTTCACCGCAAAGATATGACTTGTGACTATCTGGTTTTAACACTCGATGGGTGACTATCTGGTTTATTAATGAGACATTCAGCTCGAGGGGCCGTGGTGGTGAGAGGAGAAAAACAAAATCCCAGTGCCGAAGGCAGTGGGGCTCTCGGACCAGGAAGCCCTGCCAGATCAGTACGGTAATTCTGGGCCTCTGTGTACATCAGGGCGGGACGTGCTCTCCCTGAGGACCAGGCAGGCAGTAAACAACCCACAGACAAGTTAGCCTTTGGAGGGAGACGTGAAACTAAAATCCGTCTGAATGGTTTAGGCTTATCTTTTGAGTCGGAGGGACATTTAAAAGATTAAACTTTGGAGCTGATTTTAAAATGAAATAATTCCAAAAATACTTGCTCAGCTCCTGCTTCTACTCTGCGGAGACCTGGCTGGGAGGGGCCTGACTCCTGGTTTGGAGGGGCCTGACTGGCTGGGAGGGGCCTGAGCCTTGGCTGGGAGGGGCCTGACTGGCTGGGAGGGGCCTGACTGGCTGGGAGGGGCTTGACTGGCTGGGAGGGGCCTGAGCCTTGGCTGGGAGGGGCCTGACTGGCTGGGAGGGGCCTGAGCCTGGCTGGGAGGGGCCTGACTGGCTGGGAGGGGCTTGAGCCTTGGCTGGGAGGGGCCTGACTGGCTGGGCGGGGCTTGACTGGCTGGAGGGGCCTGAGTCCCGGCTGGGAGGGGCTGAGCCCTGGCTGGGAGCCAGCCCCATGTTCCATCAGCATGTGTCACAGGTGTTTTGACGGTGGCTGGTTACGCAGAGGATAGGAGCCCGGAAAGGAGGGCTCCCCTTTGCTTCTCGGCAGCATATGACGACTTTTGGAAATCATTTTTCTTAGAGCCCCTCCCTCCCCTGGTGCTCCCTTCGGTTTCCTCCATTCTCTGCTCTCATTGTATCTTGGCTTCCCGGGAACCCTCTGCTTGTTTCCAGGCTACAGACTTGAAGGTCTTCCTGCGACCTCTCCTGCTCCCCGCCCTCCCCCTTCGGACCTTCCCATCCCAGATGAAGGTGTCGTCTTGCTGTGTGCCAGGCTCGGATCTGCACGTGGGGCGCTCAGACGTCCCTCTCTAGCCAGTGTTCCTGGCCGGTGGGCACGGCCCACGCCGTGTTCTGATACAACCCGACCATGGCCAGGTTGGGCCTAACACCAGAGCCTACTGAGCCTACAGTACTGTAGGTTATACTAGAGTACTGTAGATTATACCGCAGAGCACTGGAGGTTATACTCAGGGATACTATAACATATCAACAGTAATAGAGAATTTAAGCAGCACACGTAAAATGTCTTTCTTGGCAAAGCCTGTCCCACATGGCTTGGGCTGCCCGGCGTGTATCAGACCTTCCCTCTGGGAAGCCGTGTGCTGTGCTGGGGCCCAGGTTCCGGCCATGGCCCTCCCAAGCCTGGGGCCCTGGGCAAATTCCTGATCTACCAACGGGCATGGTAGTTTTGTGGGGGGCTTGCATGAGTGTTAGTTGTCCAGCAGACAGAAGAGGGCCTGGAACACGTGAGGTACCTGTGGATGCCACCCTCTGCCTTCTCCTTCTCCTCATCCCTTCTCTGGGAGCAGGGCCCCCCCATAGCCCAGGACTGGGGGACGGTCCTCCTGGGGCTGAGGGCCAGGAAGGGGAGGGGGGAAGGACAGGAAGAAGTAGAATGAGCTGTGGCCCATCCCGTGTTGGGTCACTGAGCCCATCACGGCCACGGTTACACCCTCTGGGTGTTGAAGGAAGCGGCTGCCTCCTTTTCTTTTTGCTGTCACTTTTTGCTGGGGTGAGGATAAAGTTTTCGAGAACCTTGGGACTTTGTAAGCAGTAATCCACCCCATCGTAATGCCGATGGGCTGATTCTTGTCTGTCGGCTTAGCTGACTACCTCGCAGGGCACAATTTTAACACCTCGTTTGTTAGAACTCATTTTGTCCAAACCCAGACTCCTTTCGCTCATTACTTCCAAATAAGTTCTTGACGTAATTTTGAAGTAACAAAGGTACATGTGCTCAGAATATGATTCTGCTGCCCGGGGGTTGCTTTGTGTTTATTTCTCACTGAGCTAACTGGACACGCGCTGGTCGAGCGATCACCGTGTTTCATCCACGGGACTGAGTCCCGTGGTGGGTAGGACACAGCGATGACCGTGACTTCAGGGTCTAGGAGCTTCGTGGAGACAGGGGTGTGGACCCGGGGCCCCCGGGCAGGCCGCCCCACGTGACCACGGCACGGCAGGCTCAGAGGACGCCAAGCTGTGACGTCGGTTTGGGACAGAAGCTGTGCGGTGGCCATTGGCCCAAGAACCCCACGTATGTTGTTTTTCTCCAGAAGGTGACGTGTTTAGAGCCCAGACTCCAAGCGCGGATACCCAGGAGGCGCCAGAAGTCAAAGAAGACAGCAGTTTGCAGGTGGAGGTGCCGGTGGACCAGGTGGGTAGCTGCTTCACGAGACCATGTCCCCCGCCTTCGATTCAGCTCCGTCAGCCCCTGCCGACTGCGGTCTCCTCCTCCTCCCCTCCCCCCGGCTCGCCCGGCCTCTGGAATGTTCTGTGCCCTCTCCAGTCAGCTACTGTGTATCCTACATCACGTGTTTTCCTGCCCGCCCCTCTCCCTGGAGGGTTCTTTTGCTATTGGGACCCTTCCGAGCGCTTGTCACAGTTTGTGACCGCAGAGTTAGCTTTGTTGTTACTGGATGAGGCAGGGGACGGCCTGCTGTGCTCACGGGCACAGTTTCTGATGGGGAGGGGGTCCTTGATAACCACTGGGGGATGACCGGGTGATGGAACGAGAGGTGTACGGGTCATGTGATTGGGAATCACAGGTCATCGACTTTCTAGCTTTCTGACCTCAGACCCCCAACTCCTTATCCACGTGGCGGCGGGGTGGGGGGGACGTGTGAGTGCCTGGTATAGGGCCTGATGCATGCTGGGCCCCTCTCTCTGCTTCCTTCCTTGGGGCTCACGGAGGCGTGACACAGAGTGTGAGGAAGGCCCAGGGGAGGTGGAGGGAAGTGGGGAAGGTGTGAGGAGTGAGCCTCAGCCTGCACAGGAGCAAACGCATGGCGGCCTGGTCCTCCCTGCTTCCTGCCCAGCTCGGCCCCACGCCCCCTGGGAGTGCCCGTCACGTCTGCACGGGTCTCTGGCCCCAAGCCCTGCTCCTGCCCGGGGCGGGCGGGCTGGGTGGGCTCTAAAACGCACAGCTTTGCCCGCAGTATCTGCCCGAGAGCACGTAAGCACATTTCTCATCCTCAGTCTTTGAGAAAACAGCGTATCTTCTGCAGAAGGTCCATGTCTGCATCCGAGTGTCATCTTCGTCCTTCCCCAGGAATGGCTTTCCTTCTAGGGTCCCCAGGAGACACGGCACAGGCCCTGCCAACGTGCGGTACCCGAGGACGTTTTCCTGCCCTGGGGAGGGAGGAAGGCGGTCTTGTGGAGCGGGGAAGCAGGAAGTGGTTTGGCAGGTCCCCTGGGCGGGGTCCTCGCTGCAGTTTTTGGCTCTTACAATCTGCGCAAAAATGGCCTCCAGATACTAAGACACTGATGATTTAACGATGTTGCCGCTCTGATTAAAGGTACACGTGTTTCACGAAATCGATGTCTTCTGCCAGATTTAAGGTTACGTTTCTTTTTATAAACACTTAAAAAAGGCGGAAAAGTGCCTAGAGTTGCAGGCTCTGTTTAGCCCAAGCCTCTGAGCTATGATTGTTTGCGGGGTCGAAGGGGGGATAATTCAGCGTTTCTGACCAACTCTCCTCTAGTGCAGAGACCCCGGCAGGTGCCAGGCACGTCCGGTCGGTGCTCGGAAGGGCGGGCCTCCTGAGATCACAGAGACCTGGGGCCGGGTCCCACGGCTGCTGAAATGCGGTTCCTTCAGAGTCCCCAAGGCTCAGTACAAGAGGAGCGTGTCCTTGCTCAGATTCCCGTGCAAGCAGAGCAAGGCCGCCGAACTTTAATTCATTCCACGCCCCAGAAAGCGCTAAGAATGAGACACTAAAGAAGGTGAAACCAAAACAATTTGGAGTCACGAGGAGGAGGCCAGTCTGTTTGTGGAATCTGAGGATTGTTTAGTTAGAAAAAACAGTGGCGCTTTAAAGCGTTGGCACCTCTAGGTGCGGGGAGGAACTCGGACTATGCTCGCGAAGGGTGTTCGGGTGCGCACGTTAATGAATGAGTTGAAAAGCGTCGTTAGTGCTCTGTTGGATGCTTCTAGCTGTAAAGAGCAGCCAACCTGCAGAGAAGTGGCTTAAACCCGAGGAGCACTTATGGGCGCACGTGACTTAGCCTGGAGGCCTCCCGTGTGACGGGCCCATGTGACAGAATCCTGGAGGCCTCCCGTGTGACGGGCCGGCCGAAGCTGGCGGCTCAGAGGCCCAGTGGTGTCACTGGCGGGCTGGTTCTGGGCACCACTGTGCCCAGCCTCCCTCTGCACGTTGAGTGTTGGCCTCGGCTTTGTTTCCTCACAGACTCCGGACGTTCGCCTCCAGCCTGGGAGCCGTGCTGAGACACGTGGAGCAGAAGGATCGAGAGGCCGTTTCCTTCCCTGTGCTCTTCCCCTCTGGAAACGCGCTGCCTGTGTCTGTCTGCCAAGTCCCCGTCAGCAGCTGGGGGCAGGCGAGGGGGCTTGGGTGGTGGGGACTAATCTGGTTCTGGAGTCTGGGGAGGGCCCAGGCTCTTCTGGATGGTAGGGTTGCTGCCCGGGACCGGGCTCTCCTTTTAGCAAAAGGGACGAGATGAGGGGTGGCTGGGGGCAGGTGGCCCCGCGGTCCACGCGAATCTGTGGTCTTCGCGGTGGACGTGGCTGTCCTCCCGCTTTCTCCTGGGCTCGCTCCTGTCTCCTCAGAGCCCCTCGAGACTCTCGTGCCGTCAGTTATCGAATCCCCCTCTCCGCTCTCGTGGGTCCTCCTGGCTGGACGGTACGCGGGCCGGAAGCCAGCCGGGTCTGAGCAGAACGCTCCCTCCCGTGGCCTCCCTCTTTTTTGTAAGACTTTATTTTTAAGCAATCTCTTTGCCTGGTGTGGGGCTCGAGCTCACGACCCCGAGGTCAAGAGTCGCACGCTCCTCTGATGAGCCTGCGAGGCGCCTCTTAGTCTTCTTTGCAGACTCCGCGTTCTCAGCCTGGCGCTTAAGGTCAGAGGTCAGCATGGGTCAGGTCGGGGCAGCTCTTCTTCTCCCTCCAGACTTTTCCCCAGACAGAGCTCTCCGCCACCGGGACGCCAGCTCTCTCCTGGGCTGCAGACGCACACTCACATCTACAGACGCACACACATCCAGAGACACACACATCTACTCACTTGCACACCCAGACACACGCACACACATGTGCGCACACACACCTACATATGACACGCAGACACTCAGATACGTGCACACACACACATACACACATGCACACACATACACGTACATGTACACACATACCTCTACATTTACACGCACATCCACAGACACACGCACCTACTCGCATACCCAGACACATGCACGCACACACATGTGTGCACACACACATCTACATATGCACACACACCCAGACACTCAGATACACGCACGCACGCACATACACACATGCACACACATACACGTACATGTACACACATACCTCCGCATTTACACACACGTCCAGACACACACACGCCAATATACCTCCACACCTCCACATACACACATGCACACACATCTCCACATACATACATCCAGACATACATACACACACAAATATACATCCACACATACAAACATGTGTCTGTACACACACACACATCCAGACACACACACACTATGAGTTGACATCATGCATTAGATGTTCTGAGATGCTGAACGTGCGTGTTCTTCCGCACGTCCCCAAACCACGGAGACCATGGACGTATGACACCTGTTCATCCAGTGGACAGAAAGAAACTCTGAGATATTTCCAAGACCCACCTTTTCCCACTCTTCCATATCCAGACCATCTCAACGGCTGCAAGCTTTACCTCCTAATAACATGTCCGGAAGCGACCCACTCTGTCTGTCTACACCACCGTCTGGCTGGCCTCAACTACTGCCGTCCCCTGGCTGCACTACTGTGATCACAGCACGGTTCCCTTTGCCTGGGATAGTCTTCCTTTGCCCTTCATATATGAACATGTCTCATCTCTCATAGTTCAGGTTGTACCGAGGGAGCATTCGGTGGTCTCCCATGTATGTTAACCCGCGTCGTGTCCTATTTAACTCCATGTGTCTCTCTTACAGAGCGTATCACTGTTGTGGTTTTGTACTTGATTGTGTGACTCGATTAACGTTTGCCTCCCCCCATGACGAAGCTTCTCGGGGGCCACACTGGTTTGCATTCGCTGTTCCTATTGTATCTCAGCATCGGGGGACCCAGGCATTCCGTCTGTACCGCTGAGTACGTGAAGCAATGGTTGACATCACTGATGCTTTGAAAGAATGCACTTTTCATGTTTATTTTTTGTGTGATTGGAGCAGTCCCCGCAGAATCTTATTCATCGTGATTACTTTCCCACGTGGACTGTAGGAAGAGAGCCCTCATACAGTGTTTGAGTTTTCAGAACGTTTGGATAACGGAGGTCGGGCTAGCGGCAACGGCTGTGGGGCAGCCGCCCACACGTCTACACAGCCACGGACTCCCGTCTTGCTCCTTCGAGGATCCGCTGGCGGGGGCTGGTGGGTCCTTAGGGCTCATCATGACCACCAGCTGTGGTCACCTGGTGAGAGGCTACTTCTCCACCCACCTTATTTAACTCAGGTGTGGCTTTGCGACCTGCCTTCACTGCAGACGGGTGAGTGGACTTAACGAGCCACACTTCCTGGCAGAGACGTAATGTGTAAACTCCACACCGCCCGTCTGCCTCTGTAATCATGGAAACGTGAGGAGTAGGTGTCCCCGTCGGTCGGGCATCCTGGGTGACCGTGATGAGCAGCAGACCCCCTGGCCAGCCCGCAGTGGGCATGAGGCGCGTGCACTTGGCGTGATGGCCGCTACAGTCTCACCCGCCTACTCCGACTGGTATAGGCATATAATGGTAGTAGCCCCTGGGGGCCCTTTCTTTCTGTGCCACAGAACCACATGGTTTTCCCCGAGTCGAGAGGTTCCAGGGTGCCAGTTAAAGACAGCTCACTGCCTCTTGCAAACAAGTCACAAAAACTGGGAAGTAATACACAAGGGTGTGAGCACACACCGCTGGGTGAGGAGCTGTGGCAGGTGTCTTGAACACAGGGAACGAGGGTGGCGGTTGTGGTCCCCAGGGGCACACAGAGGCTCACACAGGCATTTACTACCTGCTGACTGGTGGCATCAGGAGGGTAATCCACTCCTTTTATTATTATTTTAATATTTATTTAGTTGTGAGAGAGAGAGAGAGAGAGAGAGCGAGCAGGGGAGGGGCAGAGAGGGAGGGAGACCCAGAATCCGAAGCAGGCTCCAGGTTCCGAGCTGTCAGCACAGAGCCCGATGCAGGGCTTGAACCCACGAACCACGAGATCACAACCTGAGCCGAAGTCGGACGCTTAACCGACTGAGCCACCCAGGTGCCCGCATTCCACTCCTTTTCACACAAGAGAGGTTTCAAGTGTTTCTCCTTAAGATTTCTCCAGCGATTTTACTAAACAGGTGAGCATTTCGTAAGTGGAGCAACAGGTAAAAAACACAGGGCAGACACAGTGTGGGGTTTGAAGCAACCACTGTGGAAAAACCGGCCACATTTTCAGCTCTGTCCACAGAAGTGGTTCACAGAGTTGCTCTGTTTCACTGTCGTTTGCTCCTTTCACGGGGCTCGACGTAGGCTGACCGCCACTGAACCTGACACGGGCTCTGTTTTCTCTCCAGACACCGGCTGAGATAGTCACGGAAGACGAAGAGATACACGATAACCCCTCTGATTTCGAAAGCATCAAGGTGAGCTGATTCTATTTTTATTTTGCATGGAATGGCCTGGGTCCACGGACCCCCTTCTCCTTTTAATGTGCTGGGTGGAGCTCACGTTTGGTGCAGAAAGAACCGTAGAGCCCAGTTGGTTCCAGGATACAAATCGGCGTGGAGTTAGACACATAGCATGTTTTTCCGCCGGGCTGTACCTTAGATCAGGTCTCTGGGGGCCAGAAATGACGTGAGTAATTTTAATGGCTTTTGTGCTCGCCCTGGTTACCTTTACTGTGCTTCGGGTCGCAAACTGAACAACTGTTTTCCCAACAAATTTCAAGATACGTATTTAGAGGGCAGAATCAGGAGGTGGATAGCAGCAGGTGCGTGGGCGTGTAGGTGTCTGTGGACAGCACGGACATTGTGCTTTGTGAGTCATTGGTGTTGCGTAAATAGCTCGTCTTGTTGGGGAAGCAGGGGCGTGGGCAGCTTACACTCCATAGGTGGCAGCATGAGCTTGCCCAGGAAAATTCTGGCTGCGTGGCTTCCGTGTCTGCTCTTTCCTCCACCAGCTGCTGGAGGGGTACCTTCGATGCGGTAAGCACGTTCCCGTGGTGACTTGTCTACAGGAAACGTGTGTGTCGGGCAAACAAAATTTCCTTTTATCTTAATTTTTTAATTGAAGAATATATGGCAGGTAAAGCTAATTAACATACCCACCACCAACATTTTACATGTTTATAGGTTTAGTCACCTCAAAAGAATCCATTGAGACCATGGATTTGAAAGTTCTTGAAAAGTGTAACATAGCTATGTTTTAAAATGATGTTTTATTTATTTATTTGTTTGTTTGTTTATTTATTTATTTACTTATTTATAAACAGTGTGAGCTGGGGGAGGGGCGGAGACAGAGAGAATCTCAAGCAGGCTCCATGCTGTCAGCACAGAGCCTGATGCGGGGCTTAAACTCACGAATTGTGAGATCATGACCTGAACAGAGATTAAGAGTCAGACGTCTAACCTGCTGAGCCACCCAGGCACCCCCGATGTTTGTATTGTTTTAAAGAAAGTGTTTTTCAGTTGGAAATTGGACACTTTCCTGCTCCCGATCGCAACTCTGTTGTTAAAATCAGCGGAATCAATTTCGTTATCTCCAGTTCCGTCCCCCATTCCGTTATCTCAGCAACCAGCCTGTCCACACTTTGCTGGGAAAACAGTAACGGGCGTCCCTGGTGACATCCTGTGAGCTCAGATAATGTCCTTTAGGTTGTCGTGTCAGGCGGTTGTTTGGAAAGTATATCGTTTGGTCTCCGTGTTCCTTGCTCTTTGAGTCTGAATGTTTTAGCCAATGGGATGGCAGGCAAGGGCAAACCCTGGACCTGTGTCGACCGTGTCTCACGCGTAAACTGTGTCTGGGGCGCAGTCTCTTTCCCTTAGCTTCAGTTTCCTTCTGTCCCAAGCTGTGCAGCCCATATAAAATAGGACTATGCATGGAATACCTTCTCCGGTGGGCATGGAGTAAGTTATGGCTGCTGCTCTCCTCCTTTCTAACCATGATCCCCACCAGAGCCTGAGGTCCTTAGAAGCAGGAGTTTCATTTGATTTATATTTTTGCTTTTCTTAGTGCCAGGCACACACAGTGCCTTATTCACAGTTGGCGTTAATTATATTTTGAAACTGAATTTTCTTCTACGATACCCCATGTTTTAAGATTAAGAATACTTTATCAAATTATAAAACATTCATATTTATTATAGAATTATTAACACACACAGATAAAAACTAGAAAAAACATCGAATTCCTCCAGTTAGCATCCGTTTTCACTTTTGTGTGTATTCTTAAGGGTGATTTTCCATTAACTTCTTTACATAGTGTATTAAAGAGATCATGACTTTGCTGATGATAAAAAATAATTTTAATGAATACTATGAATCAATATTTAGGATACTTACAGTGTTTTAAAGTTTTTTTCTCAGTGTACTTGAGAACATTGATTTTATTTATTAGAAATAGATTTAAACATTTTTGAAAAGTTTATTTATTTTGAGAGAGAAAGCAAGCACAAGCAGGGGAGAGGCAGAGAGAGAGAGAGAGAGAGAGAGAGGAGAGATGGAGAGAGAATCCCAAGCAGACTCCTCCCTGACAGCACAGAGCCTGTCTCAGGGCTTGATCTCATGAACCATGAGATCATGACCCGAGCCCAAATCAGGAGTTGGACACTTGGGGTGCCTGGGTGGCTCAGTCGGTTAAGCATCTGACTTTGGCTCAGGTCATGATCTCGTGGTCTGTGAGTTTGAGCCCTGCGTCAGGCTCTGTGCTGACAGCTCAGAGCGTGGAGCCTGCTTTGGATTCTGTGTCCGCCCCCCACCTCTTTCTTCCCCTCCCCCATTCACGCTCTGTCTCACTCTGTCTCTCAAAAATAAATAAATGTTAAAAAAAAAGATAAAAAAAAAAGAGTTAGACACTTAACCGACTGAGCCGCCCGGGCGCCCCCTGGATTTAAATATTTTTGATCAGAGATTCCGTTCACATTAAGAAAAACCCCAACCAACCAAACAACATGCGAGTTGTGCTTAATCGGAGCTCCTCCAGAGCAATGGTACAGGTTTTGCCTTGGGTAGCATCTGTTTTGACCCTTTTATCGCATGCCAGGATCAAAAAAAAATTATATTTCTGTTTTACTGGAATAAATTTTCCATTTGATTTCTCATTAGGTTTATTTCGTTATGGTGGTGAAAACTTGAGAGGCTTAAGAAAACAGAAGGAATAATTTACCCAGTGATACATTAAAAAATGCAAAATAAAATTTAAGCCATGAATCCAGATGTTGAATTATTCCATCCTCTGTTAGACAGATAATAACTCTCTGAAACGTACCAAAGAACATTTGGAATGCTCTGGTGGTGCATTTGGTGGTTTTGTTTTGGTTTTGCATTTTAGGATATAATACGAACACACAGATCGCTTCTGATTTAGAGGCATCGGGACAGGTTGCCATAGTGACAAGTTCCAGGTGCAGAGTGGGTAAGGGGATGAAATGATAATTGTGACATTTTTTTCTCAAAGGCTTCAAATATCAAGCATAAAGTGATTGATAAGTGTGCTATGCTATCAGTAAAAAAAAGTGCCTTAAATTTGCTACTTTTTGGCATATGTACTCATCAATTTATAAAATGGTCTATGTCCCTTTAGAGATATATTCTGTGTGTGTGTGTGTGTGTGTTTAAAGTTTATTTATTTATTTTGAGGGAGAAAGAGCACGAGTGGGGGAGGGGCAGAGAGAGAGGAAGACAGAGAATCCCAAGCAGGCTCCAGGCTGTCAGCACAGAGCCTAATGTGGGGCTTGAACTCATGACCGTGAGATCATGACCTGAGCTGAGATCAAGAGTTGGGCGCTTAGCAGACTGAACCACCCCGGCGTCCCCACTGTGTGTGTTTTATGACAATGTTATATACGACGAGATGAGGGGCAGAGTCCTTTCAAATGCATGGTCCACACCGCAAAATTGTTGAGCATTCTGTGTTAAATGTGATGGGAAAACAGCAGGCTCTGTCTGCCTGTGGAGCATTTATGTTGTAGCCCTTTGGAAAAGCGAGAAAAAAAATGATATCAAACGACGTCTGAATAGAACTTGTGTCTGTTAGTTACTAACTCTTTTCCTTGAGATATGTGTAAACTTTGATATCTGTTATTATATATTAAACCGTATATAAAATATGTATATCTGAGTGTCACCTCTTCTGATAAAATCTTAACGTCTATAAACGGAAACATCCAGCCGATGAGTGTCCGCTGAGAATCTGCTATCCCGGCTCCGATCTGGGGATGAAGCGCTCAGAATCATTTTGTCTGGAGACAAATAACCTGTAGGGTCCTTGCCCTTGGCTGGGATTAGAGCACGTCTCTAAGTGGCAAGGCTTGTGTCTTCCGCACAACGAGGTGCTAACGTGTTCCGGCAGGTTCATGGCGAGGATCATGCTGGCGGTGGAAGAAACAGGGCGCTGGTGAGGGAAGTGGTGGGTGGTCAGGTGATGCCTGGCTGTGCAGGTGTGAGCGACTTTGTGGGGTGCCGGTGCGTTTTCCAGCCTGAGCCCCACTCTTGCCCTGTGGCTGGGGGCTGGCCCCTGCTTCTCCCGGAGGAACGCCATCCGTGTGGTGTCACTTCTCATACTTCTGAGCTTACGTTGCTGGCCTGTTGTCAGTTTTTTTCCAATGCCGTGTCTTCGACCCGTTCACCAGTCACCTCTCCCAAGATGCGTTGGAATCCCCCAATCTGGTCATTTCTTAGTGTTTTCTGTTTTCGGCAACTATGCTGGCTATTTTATTTATTTGTTTATTTATTTATTTTGAGAGAGAGAGAGTGGGGGAGGGGCAGAGAGAGAGAATCCCAAGCAGGTTCCCCACTGTTGGTGCGAAACCCGATGTGGGGCTCGAACTCACAAACCGTGAGATCATGACCTCAGCAGAGACCGAGAGTTGGATGCTCAACCAACCGAGCTACCCAGGTGTGCTGTATGCTGGCTATTGAACCATTTTTTTTTTAACATCTATTTATTATTGAGAGACAGAGAGACAGAGCGTGAGGAGGGGAGGGGCAGAGAGAGAGGGAGACACAGAGTCTGAAACCGGCTCCAGGCTCCGAGCTGTCAGCACAGAGCCCGACGTGAGGCTCAAACGCACAAACTGTGAGATCATGACCTGAGCTGAAGTCGGCCACTTAACGGAGCCACCCAGGCGCCCATGTTCAAAAAATTCTTAATGAGCCTGGGAGTTGTAGGACTGGAATTTGGCCTGAGAGACAGACAGAGAGAGACTTGGCCCTCTTGTCACTTCCCGTCTTCAGTGTTCATGTTGTTGAAAAATTGGAAGTTTCAGAACATGGTACGAATTTGGGTGGAGTCATAAGAAAACGGAAAAACAAAGAGTGGGTGATTTTCATCCCATAGTTACAGAGTAGGAGTTATGTATCATGGATAAATGTGTGCTTATTTTCTTAAAAAGAAAAGGAAAAGATTCGTGTTCTATTTTGTTTTCTGGTTTTCTTGTCATTATGACCACCCCATCTCATGTTGTGCTTCGAACATTCATTGAGGATCAAGTGTCCAGGGAACTTGGCCACTTCCCCTTACAAGCTCCCTGCCCTACATGGTCCCCGAGTTTGGGAAACAGTGGCCTTCATGCCAGACAAGGTCAGATAAGAAAAGTGAGTAGTTGACATGTTTCTAGCTATAAAATGAGTGACAAACAGGGAGGCCGTTTGAAAAGTAATCATAGTGATGGTTTATATCAACTGACACAAATCATATTTAAATGACTTAATATACTTAAAAAATGCCAGGCGCAGGGCGTGACGCATTTTCCGTCGCTTGCAGCTCCTGCTGGAATCGCCGTGTAAGGATCTTGCCACAGCCAGTGGATTCGCAAACCCGTGACAGCGCTTGGTTCTCGTTGTGTGCGTTATCGGTCAGTCCGTAGAGGGTTTTCATTTAATTAACGTTGCCAGAAATGCCAATAAAACCAGGGCATTTTTGATCTCACATTGTCTCTGACTCAGGGTTTTTGTGACAAAATGAAAACCAGTATTGATTCTTTAATTGATTTTTGAAATTCATTGCTTGCCCAGTATCTTTACCGTTTTTTTCTCTTTATTATCTTCATACCGTTTTGTCACTACAGCGAAGTCCTTTATTGCTTCTCTGAGAGACAAGGTGCATATTGATCAGCGCTAGAGTCTCGAAAGCTAAGTGTGAGTCATCGATAATGCTAAGTGGGATATGGCGAATTAAACATTAAGTAATGACATTTTTAAAGAATGACATGGTTCTACAAAAATAAGGCTCGGGTTCCTCTATACGTAGGAGAATCATTTGGATTCGAGCACAAAGGGGAATTTTTCCCTTGAGATAGAGAAGATGCTTTATCTTCAACTCTATGTATATAACGCTCTTCATTAGTAAGACGGAAGGTATTGAAGACGTGTTTTCATGTATTCTTCACTGAGACGCTGTTGTTGAATTGATGACAATTTTAGAAACCGCGGTTAGGGACCTGGAGGAGAAGTTGAAATGGCTTTCTTCCTGTTTAGAGAAGGAGGAAGTGGAGGAGGACGGGCAGGTTAGAAGAGGTGTAAAGCCCCAGGGATCTAACGCACAGCTCAGAGACTGTGGCCAGCGATGCGGTCTCCTTCACCCGAGAGGAGATCTTACGTGTTCTCGCCACACGCTCAAAGCAGGTGTCTCTGTGAGGCGATGTGCTCAGTAACTTGACTGTGGTCACCATTGCACAGTGGTACTCCTGAAAAACCACGGCGTCGTCCTTCCTAAATGTCCACAATTGTTACTTGTCCGTCACACCTCTGCGAGGCTGGGAAAGGACACCAGCAGGTGCAGGCCAGTGTCTTCCATGATGCCTTTCATCTCGGAAACATGCACGCTCGGCTCCTGGGTTGAGGACCCTCCTGATCCCGTCGGGGCCTGCCCGTTCTCGCGCCTCTCCCAGCCCCATGTGAGCGGTGGGCCCCCCCTCCCAGGAAGGTAGGGACAGGGCGACTTCCCCCAGCTGCTGTCTTCAGCAGGACTGCCCCAGGCATGGGTCTGACTCTGTCCCCAGCTCCCTCTGGCTCCCAGTGGGTCCCGGGGTATCTTCGATGTGTCCGTCACCCTTGTCACCGTGCAGGGAAGGGAGGTCAAGTTCAAGGAGATGCTCAGGTACGTGTCCTGTTTCTCAGCAGCCGGTTCTCGGCTGTTCGCTTATTAGCGTGTTTTCTTATCCACTGGTCGCTGGCAATGCGAGCTGTTACAGAAAATTGATTTTCAGCAGATGGACAAACCTCTTACTTGGAGACATCTCCTGGGACATAGACGAGAACAGCACCAGGACTTTGCTTGGGACAAACTCTTAATCAGCAAAGGTACCTCCTGTGGGGTGAGAGCAAGGAATTTAACAGAACTTTGTGCCCAACTTGTAATGCTTACATAGCAGAAACGGGCCGGGGAGAGGGTTTTCCTGTGTTAAGTGAGGTGGTCCCCTCGGCTGTGAGCCCAGCCCTGGAGCGAGGGCATCGCGGCCAGTTTCTCCCCTCTCTCCTGCTGGCCTCGGGAGGGTGGCTTTTTATCAAAATGTGCACAAGCCACTGCAGTCGCAAAAGGAAAACTTTTTGTTCATATTTACTTGGTTTTCCACATGAGTTATAGAGATGCCGTCTCTAACTTTTAACGTGTATAAATTATGTTTCATTATGAGAACTTATGTGGTCAACTTACAGTGTGTGGGATGGTGCCAAGCAACCTGGAGGTTAGGCTTGTGAAACACAGACGCGGCATAGATATAATGTTCAGACACAGAAAAAGCATTTAAAATTCTCGTTTCTGCGAAAGCTTAATGAGAAACCTTAATTGACTGCCTCTACCGCACCCCAGGAAGGTACTTTTAGGTGAATGTGTTACTTAGTTACCCAAAATTGACAGCTGTCTTTTGGAGGAAAAAATATCTCCTCCCATGGGTATGTTGGAGAAAAGAAAATCAGAAGCAGGAAGAGGAAAGGAGCCGGAAAGCCCACGGGCACTTTGAATCGACAGTGACTTTGTTCGGGGGCCTTTTCTCTTGATTCCACACGTCTCCTGTGAACCCGGCAGCTTTTCCCCTAGAGAGAGCCGGGATGAGAAATGGTGGGTACCTGTAACTCAGAGCCGAGGGCTGCTCTTGAGGTCACACGGAGACGCCGTCCGTGAGGCTGTGTGATGCTGAGTCAGTCAGGGCAAGGCGAGCTCTGGATTTATTCATCATCGTGGCTTGTCTACACTGGTATTGAGGGAGGAGAATCTGTGGCAATGCAAAAAAAAGTTCTACAAATAAAATTCACATTTTCTGCTTGTAAATAGAATGAGTGGGGGAAAGGCAGGCCTTTTTTTGGAACTTGCGATAAATCAAAAAAGGAAAGTTGTACCTCACGTTGAAATGCCGTAAATTTCACAGATTGGTAAATATCGTGGGCACGGAATGCACATGAGTTTGAACAAACCATGTGTCTATTTGGGGCGGAGTGAAACGCTCCTAAAGGTCCTTCGGTTCCACCCTCTGAATCAGAAGCCCGTGTGAAATTCCCTCAACATTCTGTGTCGCCACCGTCCCAACGTGTGTCCTGAAGCCCGAGCACCTGCACCTGACCGGTAGGGCTACGTCAGGCCAGCAGCTGGCTCCGTGCCCGGGCGGTCCGTCCCTGGAACATGCCAGGTCTCTGGGATCCTAACGTCCAAGCAGAAAGCACCCCTGGCAAAGATTCTTTCCCAGTCCTTTCATGTTACTGGGGAGTAAGTGGAAACATCTCTGCTTCTGTCAATGCCGCGATTCGTGCTGATTTCCCCCCTTGCAGTATGCGTGTCTAAAGCCGATTCCAGATATCCCGGGAGGGCGGGCTCTGCATTCAGAGCCCGTTGAGTTGCACAAGGCTCTGTGCCAAGTTCAGACACAGTGGGACGAGACTTTGTCATCCGACACGAATGGCTGCTCTCCTGCGTCCTGCAGGAAGGCTGCAGGCTGTGGAGATGAAGCCTGCTTTGTGGTCCACACAGTTTTGCTTGCTCTTCCTCAAGCCCTCGAAGGATCAGGGGGCCCACTTGCGTCTTCTGGGTGACAGGGATCTAGTCGAGAGCTTCCTCCGTACGTCCGAGGACTGAGTTTTCTCCTCCTTTCCAAGCGGACTGCTGTCACGGCAGCAGCATCTATCTCAGGCATCCCGTGTGTTTCTAGAAGGGGACCCCTCAGCGGCTTCTGGTAATTTTCGGAATTCTGGGATGGGGGTCAGGTGTGGCTCCTCTGGATGTGAGCAAGGTAGGGGTGGCCGTTTGGGCCTGGAGACACGTCTAGGACTGCCTCTTGTTCAGTATCTCGACATTGCCTGTAGGTCAGACCGCTGCTTCAAGCCCCACAGGAAGAGACGTCCCTTTCTTTCCTAAATGAGCCCATCCCCCATCCTTCTCCCCAATCCCTCCACTTGCGAGGGCTGCCGTGCTACAATTTCTGTCTGCCTTGCCTGTGTCATTGATCTCTCCCTCGCGCGTGCGTGTCTGTCCTGCTCTCCAGTCAGCAGAGGTGTCTGCTTTGAGAGGTTGTCCTGGCCGTCGGGCACGGACCGACGTGGATCGCTCCGTGTGAAGTCTGCTGCGGCTGCTTCCGTGTTGGGCGTGCCACACCAATGGTCCACACGAAATCCTTCCGCTTTTTCCCTCTGGCTCCTTGGCGGCCCCTTGAGGCACGGCTGCCACCACGGTCCCCCATAGCTGCCCATCTGTGATGGGTGGATTCGACGATCCTTTCTCACCTGCTCTATCCTTCGATTTTGATTTTGACCCTGCCCATCAACCCCTCGGTCATCAAAAGCCTCTGTTCCATTGCATGGCCTGACACTCTCCTGTCCTTATCAGCCTGTTGGCTTCTCTGTCTTGGCCCACCCCCGAGCGAGACCTCACGTTCTGTCCTTGTGGCCCTCCTCTCTGCTGCTCCCCTCGCAGGGAGTTTACCCTGATGGCCGAGAT
Source organism: Acinonyx jubatus (assembly GCF_027475565.1). NCBI lineage: Eukaryota > Metazoa > Chordata > Mammalia > Carnivora > Felidae > Acinonyx > Acinonyx jubatus. The sequence goes on along the minus strand of NC_069388.1, from coordinate 135,594,076 downwards.
CATTTCAGTTGTGCTGACCTCCCCCCCCACCCCGTCCCCCTGCTGTTTCCAAATGCCATTTTGGTCCCTTGTCCTTAATGGAACCTTGGATGACCTCAATTCTTCTAGGCCCTCAGAGCACATAGAACGTTGTGATTTTTCGCGAGCCTCTTCATTTCCACATAGATGTCCCCTCAAATAAGACACGTCCTGAATGCCGCTCAGTTCCTTCATGTCTCCGTCAATGGCACCTCTGTTCTTCCTTGAAGGGGCACCGCTTGGCCAGTGCTTCTTTCTGATGCCCTGTTCCCCGAGTCTTCCCTCTGGCTCTGCTGCCTCAGTGCTGGTCGACGTGGGTCAACTCCTGGCTTCACACAGTTCCCCTGACTCTGTTTGCCTCTGCCCATGTCTTCCGGTTTAACTGTGTCACTGCTCTTTCCAAAACCGTTATCGTCCTTACCCAAGTCTGACCACTTTTGTGAAACCACCTTTGACCCCTCCAACCTTTGGTAGTTTTTGAAATCCTGTATGACTTACTCTGTATGAACAAGGTTAGTATACGTGGTTATTAACATTATACCTTCGTTATTTGCTGTCTCACTGGGCACGCACTTCCCATTTGTTCATTAGTCCCTCAGGAGGACCGTGAAGAGCACGCCCTGCCTTCCCCCTAGCCCTCAGCAGTGACTGGCGGAACCCAGGGCACATAGTAGGTGCTCAAAAGGTAACTGGTGGTTGACTAACATTTCACATTTTCGGGAAATAGACCCTTGAAATGAGGATCGACATTTATTTTCTGTCTCTTCAGCTGAAATCTCTGCCCATCTTTCGAGAGGAGCCGTCTGCCCCCTTTTCCTCCATCACGCCTGACTTACTGAGGACCCCCGTCTAGTCTCTTGCGTGTGTTGTCCCCTATTTTGTTTCCTGGCTTCTGGTTTTTAAAAACTCCACCTTGAGGATGACAGCGAATCTGCGAGGGAGGGACTCAGCAGGAGCAGGTGCATTTTGTGGAAACATTTTCTTATCTTGCCTGCTCTTGATTCTTCTAAGAGATCGTAGTGATTTTGTTATCATTAATATTTACTGAAATCCTGCCATTTCCCCAGTGAATAATGTTTTTAAAAATTTCACCCATTCCCCCTCCCTCCCACCTCCCCTCTGGTAACCATCTGTTTGTTCTCCATACTTAAGAGTCTGTTTTTTGGTTTGTCTCTCTTTTCCCCCTTTGTTCATTTGTTTTGCTTCTTAAATTCCGCATGTGAGTGAAATCATACGGTATCTGTCTTTCTCTGACTGGCCTATTTCACTTAGCGATATATTTTCTAGCTCCATCCATGTTGTTTCAAGATTTCGTTCTTTTTTATGGTTGAATAATATTCCACTGTGTATATCCCTTTGAATGTGTTTTTGTATTTTGGGGATAAATGTCCAGTAGTACAATTGTTGGGTCGTAGGGTAGTTCTATTTTTAACTTTTTGAGGAGCCTCCATACTGTTTTCCAGAGTGGCTGCACCAGTTTGCATTCCCACCAACAGAGCACGAAGGTTCCTTTTTCCCCCAATCTTCACAATATTTGTTGTTTCTTGTGTTGCTGACTTTAGCCATTCTGACAGGTGTGAGGTGGCATCTCAGTGTGGTTTTGATTTGTATTTCCCCGACGATGAGTGATGTTGAACATCTTTTCATGTGTCTGTTGGCCATTTATAAGTCTTCTTTGGAGGAATGTCTGTTCGTGTCTTCTGCCCATTTTTAATTGGATTATTTGTTTTTTGAGTGTTGAGTTGTATCAGTTTTTTTTTATATATTTTGGATACTAACCCTTTATCAGATATGCCATCTGCAAATATCTTCTCCCATTCAGTAGGTTGTCATTTAGTTTTGTTGATTGTTTCCTTCACTTTGCAAAAGATTTTATTTTGATGTAGTCCCAGGAGTTTATTTTTGCTTTCGTTTCCCTTGCCTCAGGAGACATGCCTAGAAAAAAGCTGCTGCGGCCGAGGGCAGAGAGATTACTACCTGTGCTCTCTTCTAGGATTTTTATGGTTTCAGGACTCACATTTTGGTCTTTAACCCATTTTGAGTGTATTTTCACGTAGGTGAAAGAAAGTGGTCCAGTTTAATTCTTTTGCACGTGGCCGTGCAGCTTTCCCAGCACCATTTGTTGAAGAGACTGTCTTTTTCCCATTGTATAGTCCTGTGTCCTATGGTTGAAATTTAATTAACTATATAATTGTGGGATTGTTTCTGAGCTCTCTATCTAACTCACATATACGACCTGTTCTGAGCATCTATGTGTCTATTTTTGTTCCAGTGCCATACATTAAATCTATAGATTGCTTTGGGTAGTATAGACATTCTAATAATATTTGTTCTTCTAACCCCTGAGTGTGGAATATCTTTCCATCTGTGTCATCGTCAACACCTCTCATCAGTGTTTTATAGTTGTCAGGGTACAGGCCTTTCACCTCTTTAGTTAGGTTTATTCCTAGGTGTTTTATTATTTTTTGGTGCCGTTGTAAGTGGGATTGTTTTCTTAATTTCTCATTCTGCTGCTTCATTGTTCGCATGTAGAAATGCAGTGGACTTCTGTACATTGATTTGTGTGTCCTGCGGCCTTACGTTCTTTCTTATCTTGCTCGCACTCGATTTTTCCAAGAGGCCATCGTTAATACCCTATCATCACTATTTACCAAAACCCTGCCATGTTCCCAGGAAATAATTTTGGTATCGAATGTAAGTATTTGGTTTAAAAACTCTCCTTTCCTTCATCCCAGAGAAGAAGAGGAACGCACACGATGTGCGAGGGCGATTCATTGTTACGACGGATATTTAAAAAACAGCCTAATTTCAGAGTGCTTTTCTACCTGGGCTGAAATTCCAGCTGAAGAGCCCTATCTGGTGAGATTTTCATGGTGTTACCTTTTACCCCCACTTCTGGTCTCAGGGAATTTTATTGAATTATTCGTGACGTTTTCTTTCTGGGTCTATTTGAAGAAGACTGGATTGTTATTCAAAACTTGGAAATAGGAGCTGAAGTGGGGATCAAAACAATCACTGACATGTGTCGAGTTAACATTTTTTTCCTTGTCAATACTGTGGATGGCAATCAAGGCAAGTCACCTCGCCTCCGTGAGATGTCCCTACTCCAACCCCACAAAGTCACAGGCAAAGCTGACGATAAGCGATGTATCCTTTATTCTTTCTGCTTAGTCTCCAGAAGGTATTTTGGGCAGAAGAGAGTGGAAGTTACAGGTGGGTTAAGCCAGGAAAGGCACGCACCGGGTCAGAGTAACACAGGGGCCGCGGAGCGGTGTGATGCGTGTGCTCCTGGCGACCCTGACGAGTGGCGAAGAGTGAATGCGTCCTTTTGGGTTTGTGTTTCTAGCCCCGTGCTTCTGTGAAATGTTTTGTGTGTTTCTGTATTTTATGTATTTATGGTATTTTTAAAGGAAGTGACTAGGTTTTTGCAAATACGTTTTTGTGTTGAATCTTTGAGACGGTATGAGGACTTACAAATTGCTTACCACACGCCTTCAGTGATGCTGCGCTGAACAGTTTTAGTGAGAACAGTGATCAAATGCAAATCTAGAAATATCTCACTTATCTCTCATTTTTAAGCCATGCTGAGTTTTGCAAAAGCGATTTTCCATCTATGCGACGCCTCTGTAGTTAAGCCACAATTTCTTCATTTTGAAAATCCTGCCTCCCGATGAACCAGCCATCATTTTGCACACGGCAAATCCCTTTGCTGTGTCGTTTGGTGTTTCCAGAGAGGACCGAGCTCCCAGGCTTCTGCCTGTTCGCAAAGCGGCTCCCGCTGTGCTTTCTGGGGTCTCCTGTGAACTTTGTATGGTTTTCCCTGCCTTCTCTCTCTGTGGCAATAGAAGTTCCTCCTGTTGCTGTCTGCTTGCTCGCTCCCGACCAGCTCGTGGGCAAGAGGCAGAGGGAAACTTGCTGGAATTGCACCAGTGGACTCCCAGGGGGGACACACTTTCCCGCGGGCAGCCCTTGACGTCAAGCACTGTTTTGGGCATTCTAGATCTCAGGTCACGGAGGGCGTGCTCTGAGCCCCCGGATTCCTGTGTCCTCTGCTCCTTCTGCCGTTGTAAAGGTGGCTGTGCAGACCCCTTCTCGCAGGCTCGGCTCACCAGCACCAGAGGAATTGTCCTGAGGTTCGTTTCCTCTGAGAGCGAATCTGTTTTTAGCGGTGTTGTTGAGGTACAGTTTACACCCACGGGGATCCGGGGGTTTTGACAAATGGACACAGTTAGCGGTGAGCAAGAGAGCGCGGCAGGCTTTCCACCCAGATGAAGGATCTCCATCCTTCCTCAACTTCCCCGCTTCCAGAATTGCGTCCTTAAATTTCCAGGTGTTCGGCTGCTCCGAGTGGCCAACTTCTGCCAACCCGGGCAGAAAAGCTGTTATTTTCTGCAGCCAGAAGCAGCAGACGCAGGGGACCACCGCCCCCCGTGGACAGAGAGTCGTCTTCCGTCTGTCCTGCCCTGGCGCTTCCAAGGACTCAGAGCTGCTTTTAATGACCGTAGTGATTTCTTTGGTTTTATGATTCCGATCGGCGGGAAGAATCACCCGAGTCTCCACGTCATACCGTTCTTCCTTTGTTGGGCCCATTTTCTCTCCTTTGTAGAGACTGAGGTGTAATTTACGTACAGTGACCTCGCCTTTCCAGTGGGGTGTTCTAGGAGTTGGGGACACACGCAGTCATGTAACTGGCAACGTAGTCCAGTATGGGGGACATCAGCACCCCCACTCCCGCTTGTCCCTCGGTCCCTCGTAGTCGACCACCTGTCCTTTCTCCCCTCCCACATGACTTGGCCACCACCCGTGGGTTTTCTGTCCTGAGGTCCTGCCTTTTGCACAGAGTCACAGAACAGAAGTGTGTGTGCGGTTTGTTCTCTTGGGAGTGTGTTTTCCACTTACAGTGATGTGTGTGGGATTTATGGGGTGAACCGATCGGGCGGTGGCTGGCGGTCTGGGCCGTGAGGGGGCTCACCTGAGGCAGAACAAGGGAGATAGAAGTTTGTTGAAACGTGCTATCAGGGAGCAGCATCGGGACTGCAAAGGGGAGGCTATCTGCCGGGAGGCGGTGGTCGGGAGGGGGGTTTCTGGTGAAGGGGGGAAAGTGAGGAGGCTTGGGGACGTGTGGAATTCTCCCTTTCTCGTACCCGGGCCTGGTTGTATGTAGCCCATCGGTCAGCTGGGACGTATGGCTGTTTCGAACTGGGTCGCCTACTGAGCGTGTTGGCTTTCAGCCTGGCCGTCACTGTGGGCCCTTCTACCTTACTCAGGTCTCCACGGCTCAAGTCTGCTGCCTGAAAGCAGCCTCTGCGGGGCTCATCTGTCTTGCAGGTACCAACCAGTGGTCCCTTTTCATTGAGTGGTATCTCATCCTACAGATGCACCGTTGTGCGTTTGTCCATTCACCAGATCAAGGACATTGGGTTGTTCCCAGATTTTTGCAGTTTTAAAAAGAGCTGCTCTGGACGTTGACGCACAGATTGGGTAAATACCCAGGAGTGAGATTGCCGGGTCTTGGGGTAAAAGCATATTTAACTTTGCTAAATAAAGACCGACACAGGTTCCCTAAGCAGCTGTGCCATTTTGACGTCCCACTTGTTCCTGATACATTTTTTTCTTTATGTATAGTTAGATCTTTATTTATGTATAGTTAGATTGGATGTGTCATATTTGTGAAGGATCCTTGTGTCTGTTTTCGAGAAGGTTATTAGTCTGCAGTTTTCTCGAGAAGGCTTTGTTTGTTTTGATATCAGGCTAAGGCAGGCCCCATAATGTGTCCCCCGGTGGTGCCTTCTCATGATCAGGCTGGGGTTTTAGAAAGAATGCTATAGAGGTGAAGTGGCCTCCTGGTATCATATTGGGGACATTCATGTGATGTCCCTGATAATAGCAACCTTCATTCCTTAGTGACATAATGTTTGTCAGATTCTCCTCTGTCAACTTACCATTCATCCCTTTCCTACTCTATGGTGTTGGAAGTGAATCTCTAAGTCTCACCTCCAAAGGAAGTAAAGTGTGAATTCACCACCACCTCCGGGAGGCAAAGCTTAGTCTACGAATCTGTTCTTTGGAGTTCTTCCACAAGGAAAATTTGTTTCTTATCTCCGATTTGGTTATTTATTTATTCAAGCATTTATTCGTATTGTGATGGATTCCTGTCTATTTATTTTCTGCTTTGGGCTGTAATTCAGTGTGGCATTATTTGTTGTTCTCAATGTTCCTGTTTTGGACTGTAATTCCTTCAGCCCGGCTCCCGGTCCCTTTGACACATTGCTTTGACGTGTTCTGTTTAAGAGCTTCCTTTTTTCTGTTACTGCGAGTGCCTCCAGGCCCCTCTTGTTTTCCCTGCCCTTGCTGTGGAACCAGTCATGTGTCCAGGGAGCCTTGGCTGTGTGCCCTCAGGCCTGCCGCACCCACTCTGATCCAAGCCTGAAACCTTCTTACCCCTGTCTTCCTCCCACACTCTGCCCCAGGGAAGCCAGCACTCAGGCCCTGTGTCTCCTTGGCGGAGTCTGTCTGTCCTTCAGTTCCGGGCTAGTTGGTTTCCCCGTGATTCCAACTCTCTGATGACTTCTAGAAAATTGTAATTTCATACATTATCTCACTTTGTCTTGTTGTTGGGAGAGGAGAGACTCTCTTTCCAGTTCTTCACATTCCAGAGAAAAGCTGGCTCATTTTTGATATGGGACGTGTTGGGGAGGACGTGATTGGTGGTGAAAACCTTAGAGTGACCCACGGGAATCCGTGTATGAGCTGGGTCTGTGGGTCCCAGTCTCCAGGTTGATCCCTGAACTACCATTGAGTGAAGAATCCAACAGACTGGGGCTGGGTCCTGAGGCCAGATGAGGGGAGATTTTCTCATCCGTGGTGATCCGTGGGCTTCATTTGTCTCCGTCTGGACTTGCAGGCAAGGCCAGAGTAAAGGTGCACCTGCCATTTCGTGGAAAGGTAGCTGGCCTTCCAGCACGGGCTGCCATGTTTTGGCAAATCATTGTCGAGTGCACTGATATCTCCAGGGGACTAACCTTTGTGGCAAACTTCAGTTCCCAGGGTTTGGTTGTAGCTGAGTGTTCTGCTCCTGAGGATCTCTGTTTATAGCTCAGAGAGAAAAGTTTCAGCTGCTAACACTGATGGTTTCTATTTCAGGAAGACAATTCACGAATGTCTTTTAAGAAAAGGTTTTCCTTAAGACACGGCACAAAGGAAAAAGGTATGTCACATAGATGTGGAAGAAATAGAAATGTGTGTATTCTGTAGTAATTCGGCCATGGGTGCGGGTACTTGTATGATCCTGTTGTAAACAGCTAGTCAAGTTTGTCTCTTGAAATATACTTAAAATATGTAGAAGATATTCGATAGGTCTTACTTCTTGCCCACCATTTCCTTCTGCCCCCCCCAAACCCAATAACATCACCAAATTTTAAATTGTTTCCTAATTTTTTTCATAGCTGTTTATTTATAATCATAATTTTTTAGATTTGTGTTTTTAAAAGTAGTTTGATGTATATGACTTCCTGATGTAACATGCTAGCCATGAAGGGTGGGAAATGATATATTACTGTATGAAATGACATAATGCTTGGGAAATGCTTTGCAAAGTGTAAAAATCCTACGGACGTATTAACTACTTGTCTTTTCGTCATGTAAACTGGGTATTTTCCAGATGAGGAAACCAAGGCATAGAGTGGGTAGGAGTCCTTTCCAAAAGGTCACATGTCATTTCCTGTTTCTGAATTGTGATGTAGCAGGACTCCGACGGTGTGCCTTCTGGGGTCTGAAGGTCTCGGATCTGTGGGCAGTTCATTCCACAGCCACGAATCGTGCCTCAGATCTTTATCAGTAACTACTGTGCTCTCTGGGTGTAATTTAGTCCCCAAAACAAACCACCTGCAGCCCTTTGTTCCTTTAAAATGTGGCGATTCCAGTTCTTGAGACAGGAACGCCTTCTGAGGGTACCTCACAGTAGGGATTACCTAGCACTGTTTCCCCCGTTCCTTCCGTGGACCCACGTGGAAGGACCCAAGCATCACTCCCCCTGCAGGTAGACAGAAGGGTGTCGACTGCAGGGGAGGCCGGAGGGAGCTCTGCTGGCTCGTAGGGAGTAGGGGAGCCCAAACTCCCTGGTCCGGTGGGCTGGCTGTCACCATCCCATCTCACTGGCTGACTTCTCTTAGCATTACTCATTTTTAACATAAACTAGCTCTCACGAGAGCCTTGAAGGTTTAAGGTGTGGAGGTGGAGAGCACCGGCTCGTGTTCGGTAGAGCCACTAAGGAACAGAGGGGGCGGTGTCTGGGGACCAGCAAGGCTGGACCATAGGAGCGTCGGTCGTTTTCAGGCTCCATGATGGTAGTGAGGTTCTTCGTGTCAGCTGACTTTCTATACAACTTCCCGTCTGTAGGCTGGGAGCAAAATCAGTGAGGGACACAGGCTGGCTTGGAACCCATTCTACCTTATTCTGTTTGGGGGTTCAATTTAAAATTTTCATTATAGGGCCGCCTGGGGGGCTCAGTCAGTTAGGCAACTGACTCTTGATTTCGGCTCAGATCATGATCTCACGGTTCGTGGGTTCCAGCCCCATGTGGGGCTCTGTGCTGACAGTGTGGAGCCTGATTTGGATTCTCTCTCTCCCTCTCTCTCTGCCGCTCCCCTGCTTGTGCGTGTGCCCTCTCTCTCAAAATAAACAAATAAACCTAAAAAATAAAGATTAATACATTTTCATTATAATTGTTTGTATTTCCACGATTGAAATCTCTCAACAACAATTTCTATTGGATGTTGGGAAAACAGAAACTCCACTGAATGTTCAGGAATGGCTACCATTTGATTTTCTATGGTTTTTGATACCTTAAGAGAAAAATCGTATTGAGTATGATAAGTGCCAACCAGATAATCGGGGAATTTTGTTTTGTTTTGTTTGGAAGAGAAAATGGTTATCTCCCAGACGCTAAAACTGGAAGGTGTGGCATCCACGAGGGCCCCAGATCGCCACCTGGTGACCAGAAGGGAACCCCCGGGGTGCCCCTCATAAGTCAGGCCCAAGCGTCCCTTCGGGTGTGGAATATGGGTCTGAGCCACTGTGTCTCTTTTTGTTATTTGAATTAAATAATTTTTTTTAATGTTTATATTTGAGAGAGAGAGAGAGAGAGAGGGAGGGAGGAAGACAGAGGATGAGTGGGGGAGCAGAGAGAGAGGGAGACATAGAATCTGAAACAGGCTCCAGGCTCTGAGCTGTCAGCACGGAGTCCGACGCCGGGCTTGAACCCATGAATCGTGAGATCGAAATCGGACCGAAATCGGACACTTAACCGCCTGAGCCGCCCAGGCACCTTTGTTATTTGCTGTTTATTTGAAGGATGCTCTTCAGGTGACAGTTCATGACAGGGAGAAGTCTCAGCGAGCAACACCTAACCTGTCTCCCGCTGCCAGCCCCTCCTGTGCCCTTCCCCTGCGGTCAAGGCCTTGAGTACTTAAAAAAAAAACCCTATTAAGTGCTGCAGGCGTTTATTGAGCCTTAAGTATATGAAATGTATATTGAACCATCTGCTTTAACGGCGCTTTAAAATTATGCACAGATTCCAAAATACCTTCATAGACATTTCCTTTTCCTTTTTATTTTCATTTCAATCCCCTTGCCAGGTGATAATCCTCATTTCACAAAGAACAGAATGACTGCCTGTCTTGTCCTCGGTGACACAGGTGACAGAAGAAACAGCAGAAATTCAAGCAAATCCTTTTCTCCTCCCTCTACCCCGCCCCCCACCCATAGCCCATGAGGCACCGTGCTGGGTGGGCCAGCTCCCCCAGGGGACTGGCTCTGGTCTGCGGTGGGTTTACCCCTGACGCCAGCCCCGGGTCACCTGGTGAGGTGGCTTTGAGTGATTTTATGACCCCTCCAGTTTGTTTCCAAGTGACCAGGTTACCTTTGGGCTCCACTCAATAGATGTGTGGTTCAACAACAGCTTCAAGGTCTCTGGGCGGTTTTTCACCCGAGTACGTTACACAGGGCTGTTGGAGTTAATCAGCCAATCTGAGGCCACCAGAAATTGTGACTTATTTGGGAGAAGGGAATGAGCCCATTTCATACCTCACTGAAAAAATGTCACCTTTCCCACCGAGTGCTTGTGGCTGTTAGTGGCCGTCCGTCCTATCAACTCCCGTGCAGGCAGGTGCACGAAGCCTTGGACTTCGGGCCGGTTCTAACCCTTGCTCCCAGAACAGCGCAGTGCCTGCCTGCATTTTGTCAGAGTTTGCACGTTTCGTTTTTCTGGGGGAATGAGGCCGTCTGAAGTCCCTGAGTTTAATTCAAGGTGATAATAATCTCATTTGTTTTATCTCACTGGGAGTCATTTTGGGCTGTGTTCTGTTGCTGTTATCTTTGCTTGTTTTGAGAATTGGGAAGTAGAGCGATATTCAAAGTGAAGGAACAAAAGAATCCGAAAAAAAAGACCGGTGTCTCTCCACTGTGGTTTTTCAGCCTTGTTACTTTGCTTCAAAGTGTTCACAGCTCCAGGGGCAGTCAGGGAATGAGCACAGCGCCGCTCAGCGCCCGGGTGCCTGGCTCAGACACCTGCTCTCGCAGCCTCGGTGAGACGGGGCCTCTCGCCTGGCGCTCCCCCGTGTGCCGAAGTTCGGCAGCCACCGGGCAACGCGTGGCCAGGCCAGACTCTCACGCTCTCCGGAGGCTTCCTTGCGTGTCTTTTTTTTTTTTTTCTTCCTATGATTTTAGTCAGTCTGGAAACTTAGGAATCATTTAAGATACAATCGTAACTTATGGATTGTCATTCAAAGAGCCACTAGCATTTGGTGGGGACGGTGGGACCAGCAGGCGGGAAGGGCCTCCCAAACCGCAGAGAGCACGTACCCCGGGCTTGCCTTTTGGATCGACACATTTTTGGTTCAGAAGTACACTGTGACTTTCTGAGCTTTTCTTAAACGTGGTCTAATTTCACAGCCTCCTTTGACTTGTGATGGTACCCTACCCTGCCCTGGAAAAATTAATCACGATGACTTATTTTTAAAGTTTCATTTCACTATCTTTGGGTAAAGCTAGGGGACTGACTTGCCTGAACCAGGCTGCTGTTTTATGACTTTGATCAGAGTGACCCTGCGCAGCCCTCACAGCCCTTCCCATCTCCCCACCCCTCAGAGGGTCCTTCCCTGCTTTTCTCTCTTCCTGTGGGCGGCCAGCGGAGAAGCCCTCTGCTCCAGGAGCTGTTGCCAGTTATCTACCCCATAGTGTGAAGTTCAGTGGCACCCAGCTTCCTTTGTGCTTGGAAGCCATCTTAGAACGAGCTGACTCTTGGGAAGGGGGTGGGAAGGAAGTGACGGGGCTCTGACAGTAAGGCCGCGTAGGCCTGTGAGGCCAGCCCTGGTCTGTAGGGGAGGATGCTAACCAAGCAGAAAATGATTCCACTGAATACACATCCTATTTGACCAAGGATAAGGAAGACTGAGAGAGAAGCAAGTGGTTGGCTTGGTTTTTGGCCCCTGATTTGTGCTTCCCCGTTTACCCGTCGGCGCGTCTACGTGCTTCTGTGCGGTCTGAGATGTTTGGTAGGCAGCAACTCCACGAGTGCCATGGCTTTCCATTCTGTACGTTATGAGTGCTGTTGCTTGAGAGGTTTCATTTTTTGGCACATTCATTTAGTGATGTCCTGTGATCTTTTATGCAAGTATGAAATGACACTTAGTTCCACAACGTGGTGCACAGGGGACTGAGCACCAGGCATCCAGAGGTAACTCCGGACCTGCGGTGTCAACTCAGATTGGCCCCAGGGGCCCCAGAAAGAGGCGGGTGGAATTGGTTAAGAGGAGGTGCTCCCTTTTGGTTGGGTTTGAGTCGGGCTGAACTGTGAAATCGGAGTGTGGTTCGGCTCTTTTCTGACGGCTCTTCTCGGCTGATGAGCGTGTGCAGAGAAGCCGCCCTGTCCCTCCATGGTGCTGCCTGTGCTGAGGCTGCCTGGAGGGCCCAGGAGGGTGGCCATGGGGACAGCTGCCATGGGGGACGAGAGCTCAGTGGTCCCTTGGGCTGTGCGGCGGGATTGACTTTCATTCACCGGGGGTTGCTTGAGTTTTGAACCCAGTCTTTGCCTTCAGACAGGACTAGGTCCAAGTAATCCTAGAGAAAAGTGTTCACTCTACTTTTTTCTCCTTAGATGCTTTCCTTACCGCTAAACCTAAGTTGATTCTGAGAATCTAAGACCCCTCCTTCTTGGGCTAGCAGAACTCGATTCCCGTCTGGTATTTGGTCGACAGTCATTCTTAGGAGATACTGTGGTTTGGGTCCAGACCACTGCAATAAAGCAAATACTCCACTAAAGTGAATTCCGCAATACAGCAAGTCAGATGAAGGTTTTGGTTTCCTACTGTGTGTAAAAGTTACATCCACACCACACTGGGGCCTGTTAAGCGTGCCATGGCATTATGTCTAAAAAAAACCAGTGTGGATACTTCAAGAAATACTTTATTGCTAAAAATGCTATCCTCTGAGCTTTCAGTGAGTCATAACCACCATCACACATATAACAATCATGAAAAAGTCTGAAATATTGAAAGAATTACCCAGATGTGACGCGGAGACACGGAGTGAGCCAGTGCTGTTGGAACAGTGATGTCACCAGACATGCTTGACTCAGAGTAGCCACAAACCCTCAATTTGAAAACAAACAAACAAACAACACCCCAGTGTCTGCCAAGTGCAATAAAGGAAAGTTGCAACAGTGACACGAGGCATGCCTGAATAGGAAGCCCCTCTCCGGTTTTGTAGGATACGTAACCTTAGCTGATTAAATGATCTTCCAAGTTCATAAAGATGTCTTGGTGTTCATGAAACAAGTTGAATTTGTATGGCACCTTTCTCCGTTAGTGATGGGAGACTGTGCCTCATACGCAGGGGTGCAGGAGAGGGGCCATTTCCCTGTCTTCCTGAGGGCCACGGAAACAGGGCGTCCTTCCTCCTTCCTTCTGTTTGTTGACATTACTTCTCCAAGATGATCTTGGAGAAGCGGTCATGGCACAGATTGAAACTGATAAGAGAACACTGATAAGGAGAAGCCAAGTGTTAACCAGAGGACGTGAGCATTCAAATGAACCTTAATCGCTTCGTCGGCCATGGGCGCAGGGGGAGGCGTGCCGGACGGAGCGCGCTGGGGTCGGGCGCCCGCCCTGCCCCTGGTACCCGCGGCATCCGAGCAAGTCACTCAGACTCTTTGAACGTTATTTTGCTCATCTACGGAATCGAGGGCACGCGGCCCTGTTGTGATGTTCAATGAGAAAAGTGACATAAAGGTGTATGAAAAACTCTAAACTGTAAACAGACGTAGGGCAATTCTTCATCGTGCGCTCTCATCCCTGGGAGCTTCCCCGAGCTCTGCAGCTCTGTATGCATGTGTTTGTGTAGAGGCACCTGCATCTCTCGGCCTGGCCGAGGGGCCCCTTCCTGCTGCGGCTCACCGTCATCGGGATCTTGACCTGGTTGCCAGCCATCTCCGCACACCTGATTTCGACTGGTCCTCTGGGTGGCATCTTCCGGTCTCTGTGCGCCGAGCGCATGCTCGGGATGAAACCCTTAATATCCCTGTGCGGTCCAGGAACGCATCTCCCCTGCCTGCACCGTATACTTTGCTTGAATTTCTTGGCAAATTTCACAGGAATAAGGCCTGTGGCGTATGTGTCGTGGTTTCTTTCAAACAAGATGCTGACACGTGTTCATCGGTAGGAAGTAAAGAATAATTAGCTTACAACATGGTTGGAATTTAGTCTAGGAAGGGACCCGAAAGATCCAGTCTCCCCATTTCCCCTGCAATTTCTCTTCTGAGGAGGTTCCACTCCCGTCACCACCCGGGTCTTCTTTTTTAGCTGTGAAATAAAAGGTAAGGACAGAGTCCTTGGTTTTCAATCTTTGAAAGAAAACATGGGAAAATTTTATAGTGGAGACATCTGGCAGGCAGCACCGGCCTGAGGGGTCAAGGTTAATACCACCAGTGATAAATAATGTAGTAGATGTCTTGGTATGAGGCAGTGAGAAGGGCTTTGCTTCTCTCTAGTAGCGTAGTAGAATAGTAGTATTCCTCCAAAGCCATGACTCCAGTCTATTCCTGATAAAACATCAGCTACACCAAACCGAGGGACATTCTACAGAATACCCAACCGGTACTCTTCAAGAAAAGTGTCACGGTCATGGAAAATGAGGAAGGACCGAGAAGCTGTGACAGTTTGGAGGAGACTAGGAGACGCGGGGACTGACTGCAAGGTGCTATTGAGAACTGGATCCCGGGACAGCAAAGGGATATGAATGGAAACACTGGTGAATTCCAAATCAAGTCTGTAGTGAAGCAGCGTTGTCTTACTGTTGATTTTAGTTTTTATAAACGTACCGTGGTTGTGTAAGATGTTAACACCAGGTGAAGCTGGGTGAAGATAGGATTGGAGCTCTGTCAGGATTGGAGAGTGAAGTTGACACGGGTCATTACCCTGTGTGGGAAAGACGAGGCCCAAGGTGTGGTCTCAGGAGAAAGATAGAAAACAGGGTCGCTGGATGGGATGGGGCTATAGAGCTGAGAGGCCAACACTGGAAGGTGTGTCTCGAGTGGCCGCTGAGATCCCCAAGGACAGTGACGGGGGCTCTGTTAGGGGGAGAGAGGGGCTGCGGGCCGGGGGGTCAGGAAGGGAGGGCCATGGCCACTCCAAGGAACATGGGTGGGAGGAAGAGTCTGATGACATGGGCTATGAAGAGGGAGGAGGAAGGGCTGAAGGTCTAGAAATGGCAGTGAGGAGCGAGGAGGACCCGTCCCCTCCTCTAAGCATGCGGGAGAGACAGCCGCCGCCACCTGGGGACACTGCGGGGGAGACTGTGTCTTCAGGAGGGTATGACTTGGGTAATCTCTTCTGCGGGGCACTTTGAAGCTTCCGCACCTCTGAGCCAGCGAAATCCGCCTCTGGAAGTTTATCCCAAGGCTACAAAATCAGACAATTTCTTATTCCCCATTGCCACCCTTGGCGTGGATTACAACTTCTAACAGCGAGTGGCGGGTCTGTGACTTCAATTTATTTCCATTTTGGGGGGCTTTGCTCTGCTTTCCCAATTTTCTATCATAAGCACATTTGAATACCGAAAATTAAAATTATTTTAAGAGTAAAAATGTCTATATTGGCTGCAGGCGGGCTCATTAGGTTAACCTGTTTGTTATTCCGGGTCGCCAGGGCGAGACACGTCCTTCAAGCCACTATCGGAGACGCTGTGAATTCAAACTATTTTTTGATTTAACTTGTAATTCCCTCTAAGGACTTGGAAAATGCCTTTGCTAGTTTATTCGAAAACATTCCAGCCCACAGAGAAATCAGACGGCTAGGTAATCGTTACAGAATATGAAAGTTAAATGCTACCTAACTCTGGGCTTCTAACTTTTCGCGAGTGAATTATACCTCAAACCCAAACACTGGATTTATTTTCACCAATTTGAGCCTGACATCTTAATTCACAACCAGCAGCTGCCATGTGTTCTGGCAGTCACAAAAATAAGTGCAAACGAACAGGAGTCTTCAAGGCAAGCGCTGACGACTCTACGCACGGTCACATTATGCAGTCACATTATGCAGTAAAGCAGACGAGTGATGGAATTCTTTGTGGACGAAGGTGGGGGTCTCTGTGAACTCATCCAGCTGTCGTGGTGCGTCTGGTTCCCGGTGGTCTCTGACCGCCTGCGATGTCGTCGCAACCAGCCTTCTCCTGAAACTCCCGGTTCTCGTTCACTCTCCTCTGCCCCGATTTTCAGACTCCCCAGCTGCTGCTGTTGGCAGTTTAATCTCCCCAATCAAATCTTGTAACAGCTTCTCGGATTTCTTCCTCCAGCGGCTGTCAGCAACCCCAGCCGCTCTTGTATATCTTTTTCATCCTGCTCGCCAAAATGTCAGGCCTTCAGTCTAGCTGTTTGGCCCCGGAGTTCAAGTTGACTGAAGCGCTTATTAGCAAAGGTATTTCTGTGTTACTCATGCCAGTGGAAACCTTGACACAGAGATACACTTAGAAGCATGCATCTATAATGGAACAGATATTTTCATGCTACGTGCGTGAATCGGCAGAGACTGTATAAATCTCCAAATCCCCGAAGCCAACGCAAAATTTCCAGATAAGATGTTAAATGGGGCAAATCTGCAGAAGCTGGATTGCCTTTATTGACGTCGTACCGCGTGGATTAGCATGTTATACCTTGCAAGCGTTGACATAAGTCATACGTGTCTGCTTTTAGTGTTTTTCATTTTAGACCGAGTGTTCTATTTTTATTGCTATTTACTCTTGGGGTTTTTGAAAAACAGCTGCTGTGTAAGTCGAGCTGGTTTACGTTTTCTGGTTGTTTGGAGGGTACACCCAACGCCTGCATTTTACGGTTTATTGGTGTAACCGGAGAGACTCTGTTACCTCCTAAATCTTGTGTGGAGCCAGGGAAACACCACCTATGCCCCTGACTGCCCTCGATGAAACCGCATGAGGAAACAGTTGAAGAGAAAAGAACGCCGTCACCAAAGGCCTTTTTTCCTCAGAGGAAGAAAACTAAGATCACAATTTTGCCAGTTGCCCTGTAATCTCAGAAACTACAATTTACGTAATGTTGGCATGACTTCCTGCGTAATAATGAGTGATTATCCTTTTACTGAAATTGGCTCTAAATTCTCTCAAAGCCAGTCACCATGGGAATATTCCAGCAATTCTTTTAGCTCTTACATCTAAATCTCATAATATGTAAACCCGTTGGTCCGTTGATTACTATCTGGATGTTTCTCTCTTTTTATCACCTCTCAAGACCCTCAGTGAGAAGGAAAAAGTGGTTCCGTTTCCTGGTAAGAGAGTGAATTATCGATGATCGCTTACGGGGTGTGAATGACCCGTGCGGATGGCTGCTCTGGGCTCACTTTGTCCATTTGTGAGTTTCCCCTTTTGAAAATGTCCGAAGCAGGTCACTTTATGCGTTGCCCCAGCCTGACCTGGCCATCCACGGCCATCTGTTTACAGGCAGCCTTCCGCTTGGATTACGTGGCTTTGAACGAACGACTTACTCTTTCCTGACTAAGCAGGGACCCCTCTAAGCTGCATTTTATATGGCACGATTTCTAGGTGACTTGACAAGTGGAGGTTTGGACGTCACCAGAGGGTGGTGCTGTCTGTCGGCTCACGGTTCGTGGAATTGCTTTAATATTTCACTGCGTACCCTCGTGATAGTTGGTAAAAAAAAAAAAAAAAAAGTAGGGAAGAGAAAAAATAAAGTTCCTGAAACTTGTAACACGAAGTACGGGTTTCAGACAGGAGACTTCAGACCAATAAGTGAATACGTGCCCCTAAGTGACCCATTTGTAGCCGTTATTAGAGGTCTCTTGGATCGGGGGTTCAGTCCTGAAGGAAAATACAGCACGCGTATGTGACACTAGCAATATCCCACTGGCGATTGCATTTGAGAGGCAAGGAGAGCTCAGGGCGTTTTGAAATAATGTTTTATTATATATTAACATGACGCATATAGTATTTTATGTTATATTAATATTTAATGTAATTTAATATTACATTTTATGGTAATACATTACCCATAAACATGCTTTGATATCTTCGTTCTATTTTTAACCTTGCACGTTCTAATTGTCTCTGCTTTTAGGATTGCCTTGTGTGCAGGGCTAGGGGATGGCTGGTCCATTCATTCTTTATTGCCCTCTTTCATGTATCAAACATTTTCTGAGTACCTTCGGCCTGTGAGCTGGGTGCCGGAGGACAAAGAGGGGGAGGCAGCCTCTTGGCGGCCGGCGGACTGTGAGCGGGGATCGCACCCACCCGCAGGAGGGCGCCCGCGGGAGGACGCCGAGCTTCTGAGCCTGCATGGCTCCCGGGTTTGCAAAGCGCGGCCGCCCGGCACCAGCCCTCGCCACCTCTGCCTTTCCTTCGACACACAGTCGTGTGCGTGTTAGTCCCCCACCCCGCTTTTGCTGTTTAAACGTGCATGTGATCACGGTGAGTATCGTATCACGTATCCGTCAATTTTAACAGCTCCCCGTCTGCTTCCATTCACTGGTCTCCATAATCCTACATTTTTAAGATTCATACTTTTACCCCAATTTTTCAAGAAGGGAAGAACTGAAACCCAGAAAGGGGAAGGCGACTCGTCCAATATTATTGTTGAAGCTGGGGGTGGGGGGGTGGGGGATGCGGGGCAGGGCTCCCAGAGGAGCTGCGGGTTCTGCGCTGGGTACTTGCTGGGCACCGAGGGTGCATGCGAGTGAGGCTCGGGCTTGCTGTGCCCGAGAAGCTCACTGATACCAGGGTTGGGGGCAGATGCATAAGCGGAGGTTGTGTGGGTGCCGTGGAAGGTCCCTGAAGGAGAACACGGGCCTGTCTGGGCCGGGGAGGGGCTGCAGGGACTTCCAGGTGGTGCCGTGAAGGAGAGGGCGGCTCGGGTGGGGTGTGGACGGTCCGTGGGGAGCCGCCAAGCGGGCGCCGCGGAGAAGGGCCCGCAGGTGCCACGGGCGCAGCGGTGGCCGCACGCGGCAGGTGCAGGCGTCTGCGGTCCACACAGGCGCATGCGCGGCACCGGTGGGGGCGGGAGGCGCGTGTCCATTTCAGGTCGGTTTTAGGTCCTACCGGGTAGGCTGGGACCCGTGAGGGCGGAGTGTCGGGGACTTTGCACAGAGATTCTCTCTGGATCGCGCGAAGTGTAGCGAGGCCTGGAGGCTCCCCTGGGTGTCTCCCCCCAGCGGTGACGCGGGGGTCTCGGTTTGGGCGCGTCACCGTCTCCCACAGGTGACGGTGGAGTTTGCACGGGGAGGAGGCTGCCTCAGGCCGTCGCCTCCTCAGCCCAGAGCGGCGGGCATCTCGTCTCACGGCCCTTTGGTCAGAATGGGTGTCTGGCCCCCCGTGGAGGCTGCGGTCTGGAAGGGTCTTTGGTGGCTCCGCCCCAGGGATGGGGGAGGGGAGCCGGCCTGGAGGCCCCTGGCATCACCACCACAGCCTGATGTGTCATTCTGAGGGTCTGAGGCTTCATGTGTCAGAGCAGGTGGGTGACATCATCGCATTGATGTTTAAGATAATGATGTGGACATCAGGGGAGAAGGGCAAGGTGACAGTGTTACCTTCATTCACAATATTCTGTGGTGGAGGCCTGGATGGGACTGGGCCGCAGGGAAGGGACAGCGTCCTGGGAGGTGACGGGGGCCCGGACGGGACTGGGCCACAGGGAAGGGACAGCGTCCCGGGAGGTGACGGGGGCCCAGACGGGACTGGGCCGCAGGGAAGGGACAGCGTCCCGGGAGGTGACGGGGGCCCGGACGGGACTGGGCCACAGGGAAGGGACAGCATCCCGGGAGTGACGGGGGCCCGGGTGGGACTGGGCCGCAGAGAAGGGACTTTGCAGGAAGATTTGTGAATTTGACCATATTGACCAAACTTGGCCGCAGGTTGGATATGAGGGGCAAGGGTGAAGTTGGAGATTCTGGGCTGGGGCCTGGGTCTTGCTTCCGTGAAGGAGAGAAAGAACAGGTTTTGGGGGAAGGCAACAGGTAAGCACGTCCGCTGACACACCTGCCTTCTCGGAGGCCTCTCGCTGAAGACGCCATTCCGCAGGTACAGCAGTGGTGTTTGCGGTGTCCTGGAGCAGCGTTGATTCCCTGTGCCCAATGGCACGTTTCGCTGTAGGAACAGATGGTACCGTCACCGACGAATGTGGTTTGGCAAGTGACAGATTCCCAAGTACCTCATAATCTTTCTGCTTCCATAGGTTGTTTTCATGTGTTGGTGCCTCTTCTGGAGAAAGACAGTGGTTTTGGATTCTCCTACGCTCTGATTCGTCCTTTTTGATTTTACTAAAAGTGCCTTTTTTATGTTAGTGAAAACACAAGAGTCTTTCCTGTGGTTTATCAATTTTCAAACAACTAGTGGATTACATCTATTTAATTAATATTAGCACATTGTTTATACTGGCTTCTCTTGACCTTCTCTGATACTAGTACATCCTACCTATTTTATGCTTATTTAAGATTCTATTTCCAAGTGAGAATAAAAGTGATAATGTACGTAAAGCACCTTGGAAGTGTAACAGCCCATGTGAGAATTATTTTTATTAATATTATCACTATCGATATGAAATTGATGATATAGTAGCTATGTTTGTTAGTTTATGATTTATGTCACTTGATTTAGATGGCTACTACGTTTATTGGTGATTTTGTTTTATTTTTGTTTACTGAAGAAAAAGAACCATATGACCTTCTAGAGGGAAAAAACACACCTGTACTACTAGAAATCCCAGTGAAAATAGAAGACCGAAGACAACCACCAATGGGACAGCAATCACGAGAAGAATCATCATCAGGACGATCAGAAGAAAAGCCTGAAGAACGAGAATTGCTCGAACAGCCATCCTGGGGGCAGCCATCCCAAGAACAGATACCCGACAAACGAGAACCATCTGAACAGTCATCCTTGACACAATCATCCCAAGAACAGATACCTGACACACGAGAACCATCGTACCTGAACAGCCATCGTTGGGGCAAAAAGAGATGACACACGGAGGAAAAACTGAACAAATACCATGAAAACAACATATCAGCCATGTTGTAAAGAATAACAGTCAGAAGCTAGAAAGGATCGCACGGCAAATGAAAAGAAAATTAGACATTTATTTCACGGTATGCTAAAGAGGTATGCTAGTACAATATTAAAATTGGGCATTTCATATTTTGGTGGTCAAAGTTTAAAAAAACGATTAAGACTAAATTCATCTGGAGTTCCTTCCCCTGTTCCCTGAATTTTAGTAAAACTGGGAGGGGAGGGAAGTGATTAGTGAGATGTAATGTGTATCACCACCTGGCTCACACCTTCATTTCTTAGAGCATCGGTCCATATCTAGTGTTCCAGGTGACTCAGTTGCCCTGAAAATGACACATATTTATTTACACAGTTATCTATGGTTAATTTTTTTCTGTTTAACAGTGAATTAGGATATCGTATAATAATTGTACATATATATACATGCACAAACATATACATCACACACACACAAATGCTTTATATGTCAGAAATTGATAGTAGAACCCATGGAATGGTACATTTTTGGTGATTAAGAGAATGGGTTCTCAAGTCAGATGATACAAGTTTGGCCTCTCCACTCATTAAGTGTGTGAACTATGTCTGTGCCTCAGTTTACTCCTCCATAACTTGAGGCTAATTATAATACTGAATTCATAAGTTTTTGGGATATTTTAAAGTAATAACACTTACTTTTAAGGTTTATTTATTTTGGGGAGGGTAGGGGCAGAGAGGGAGAGAGAGTGCATGCAAGCAGGGGAGGCGCAGGGAGAAGGGGAGAGAGAGAAGCCCAAGCAGGCTCCACGCTATTAGTTCGGAGCCTGATGTGGGGCTCGATCCCACGAACTGTGAGATCATGACCTGAGCCAAAATCAAGAGTTAGATGCCCAATTGACTGAGCCACCCAGGTGCCCCTAAAGCAATAATACTTATTCTAAAGTACTTAGAACAATGCTGGACACACTAAAATATGTTATTACTGTTATTTCATTTTGGTTGTTTTCCTGTTTGTTATTTTATTTCCTTAAAGACAGAGGGAGACAGAGTGCGAGTGGGGGAGGGGCAGAGAGAGAGGGAGACACAGAATCCGAAACAGCTCCAGGCTCTGAGCCGTCAGCACAGAGCCCGATGCGGGGCTCGAACCCACGAACTGTGAGATCATGACCTGAGCCGAAGTCGGACGCTCAACCGACCGAGCCATCCAGGCGCCCCTCTGTTTGTTATTAAGTGAGAGAAGACAAGCAGATCATTCCGCTCAGGTTCTCTGCTAAGATCCTTATTGTATTTGAGCTTCTTACCTGCCAGAACCAACATGGAAGCAAGGATTTTCGGACTGTCAGGGTCCAGGTAGAAATCAAACCTGTGCTGCACCGCTGGTTAGTCACAGAGTGCTGGCGTGTGGAAGGAGAAAGGAAAGCCGTTGTGTCGCCATCATTATGGACTTTTTGGTTTGTTGTTGGACTTGACTGTAGCATTTACGACTCCTTAAGGAGGGAATTGGGGTCAAATGGAAATCATCTCCGTTTCATCTTTAGCTTTTTTTGGCTAACAAGTTTCTGGTGGAGAGCCCGTGGGTGTTGATGTCGCTCCATGCGTCGTCCCCGTTTTGGTGCTTGAGAAAGAACGTTACAACAGCATTCTCTGCTCCTTTTTGCCTGGGGTCTCTGTCCGCTGTCCTGGTGTATGTTGTCGCGTGAAGAGGGTGCAGTGGTTGAGAACCGCTGGTCTGGTCTAGGTGCCACCTGCGTTGACCGTATGCTCTTGAACATTTACGTGTCATTTCCAAGCATGAGCTGTTTTCGGTGAACTGAGAATGTTGGAGCTGCGGGCACCCCCAGAGGTGGTGGAGGGCACAGCAGATGTCGTGGGTCACCATGGGGGTCGGAGGCCGCCAGAGTCCCATGTGACTGTACCTTTCGGTGGCAGGGGCAGGGCTCAGAGTCATGTGTTTCTTTCCTTTCTTCCCCCCCCAAAATTAGTTCTAAATCCACTGTAATACTCAACCTTATTGAGTAAGTGTGTGAAGCACATGAAACGAGGCTCTCTGAAATTCCTAGTACTATCCTGGCGTAATATGGATTCGTTTTATTTTCGCGGATACGTGGGTACTGCTTCATCCAATGATGTTCATATTTTGGGCCTAGTTTTAGGGGAGGACCTCCCCCAGGGGGGTCCTTCGGAGAGTTATTCAGTATTAAAATCAAACGAGAATGCAGACCCAAACAATACCATGGTGTCTTAGTACATGTGAAGACGTGGGGCTGAGGTTGGAATGGGAGATGATGGATGAAGGGTTATTTTATTTTATAGTATTTTATTTATTTTATTTTTAATTTTAATTCCAGTGCAGTCAACATACAGTGCTGTATTAGTTTCAGGGGTACGATATAGTGATTCAGCACTTCCGTACCTTACTCAGTGCTCATCCTGAGATGTGTTCTCTTCATCCCCGTCACTTGTTTCCCCAACCCCCTGCCCCACCGGTGACCATGGGTGTGTTCTCTAGAGTTCAGAGTCTGTGTCTTGGTTTGTCTCTTTCTTCCCCCTTTTTGTTCATTTTGTTTCTTAAATTCCACTTATGAGTGGAATCATGTGATATGTGTCTTTTTCTGACTGGCTTATTTCACTTAGCATTATACCCTCTAGATTTATCCATGTTGTTGCAGATGGCAAAATTTCATTTTATGTATTTATTTGTGTATTTATTTTTTACTTTATTTATTTAATTTTATTTTTAAAAGAATATTTATTATTGAGAGACAGAGAGACACAGAGTGTGAGCAGAGGAGGGGTAGAGAGAGGAGAAGACATAGAATCTGAAGCAGGCTCCAGGCTCCGAGCTATCAGCACAGAGCCTGACGCGGGGCTCGAACTCACAAACTGTGAGATCATGACCTGAGCCGAAGTCGGTCGCCTAACCAACTGAGCCGCCCAGGTGCCCCCCCCCTTTTTTTTTTTAATATATGAAATTTATTGTCAAATTGGTATCCATACGACACCCAGTGCTCATCCCAAAAGATGCCCTCTTCAATACCCATCACCCACCCCCCCCCCCACCCCCCATCAGCCCTCAGTTTGTTCTCATTTTTTAAGAGTTTCTTATGCTTTGGCTCTCTCCCACTCTAACCTCTTTTTTTTTTTTTTTTTCCTTCTCCTCCCCCATGGGTTTCTGTTAAGTTTCTCGGGATCCACATAAGAGTGAAAACATATGGTATCTGTCTCTCTCTGTATGGCTTATTTCACTCAGCATCACACTCTCCATTTCCATCCACGTTGCTACAAAGGGCCATATTTCATTCTTTCTCATTGCCACGTAATACTCAATTGTGTATATAAACCACAACTTTTTTATCCATTCATCAGTTGATGGACATTTAGGCTCTTTCCAAAATTTGGCTATTGTTGAGCGTGCTGCTATAAACATTGGGGTGCAAGTGCCCCTCTGCATCAGCACTCCTGTATCCCTTGGGTAAATTCCTAGCAGTGCTACTGCTGGGTCATAGGGTAGGTCTATTTTTAATTTTTTGAGGAACCTCCACACTGTTTTCCAGAGCAGCTGCACCAGTTTGCATTCCCACCAACAGTGCAAGAGTGTCTCTGGGATATTTTCACACAATACTGTAGATTCTCAACATGCCACAGGCTGCCATCTAGGAAAGCACCCAGAACATGCAGTAAAATGATAACAGTTTTGGGAAGTTCTCTTTTAATCTGTTTTTCATTTTATTTTTTTTAATCTTTATTTTTGAGAGAGTGAGAGAGACAGAGTGAGAGGAGGGGAGGAGCACAGAGAGAGGGAGACACAGAATCCGAAGCAGGCTCCAGGCTCTGAGCTGTCAGCACAGAGCCCAACAGGGGCTCAAACCCACGAACCATCAGATTGTGACCTAAGCCGAAGTCAGACACTTAACCGACTGAGCCACCCAGGTGCCCCATAATCTTTTTTTTTTTTTTTTTTTAATGTCTTTCAGATGGCCTGGGAGTAGAAACCAATAAACTAAAAAAAAATCACTTTTCTATCTACCTGACATCAATATTCCTTCAATCATAGTGTTTCCATCTTGCATACGGACATTTCACCAGTGAGAACACCATGTCTGGGGGGAAACAAACCCATGCATGGTGTCTTCTCAAAAGCTAAAGATGAGGGTTTTCCAAAGGATCCCATAGTGTTCTAAGTCCTTTTCTTGGTGGCATTTCTTTTTAGTAAACATTTGAAAGAATGACATGTAGTTCTTCGTAATTAAGCCTCACAAAGATCATTTGGAAAATTGGAGGAATTTGGAATCACCCGTGCGCATAGCCCCTTGTTTGTTTTCCTTGGAATGTGTTTTGGAAGATACTGGTTCATTATTGGAAGGTGTTGTTCTCACCAAGAGGGATCTAGAACCTCTGCTATATGAAGTTCTAAGTATGAAAATATTTTACCCTCTGAATGATCAGTTCAAAAGGAAAACATATCCAAGGTAGCTGGAAAAAGGATTTTCCTAGTTTACTTATGTATTTTCACAAAGACAAAAGTGATAGTCATACAACTAAGTGCAAAGATTTGAGTTTTCTTCAGCAAAGATTTTAATGTTAGCAAAGAGCACTTATCTCTCTTCCGTTTGCATTCTAGTCCTAGTTGAAGAAGCTGTAGGCTGTTTGCCTTTACATCTGGGTGAAAAAAAAAAAAAAGAAATCATGTGCTACTTACAAGGCGAAATTTTCACAGTAGAGACTTCAGTGTCATTTGGCAGGTACGGAACACTGTCACGTTCAAACCTGAAAGGTATTTACTGTTACAACTATGGTTAAACTATTACAACCATCGACAATAGACTCAATAGTTTCATCTTATTATATTTTTATCGATGCTTCAAAATGTTTTGGAAATTGGTCTGCATTCAAGTTTTTTTTATTTTTTTAATTTTTATTTTTTAACGTTTTTTTATTTTTGAGACAGAGAGCGACAGAGCATGAACAGGGGAGAGGCAGAGAGAGAGGGAGACACAGAATCCGAAACAGGCTCCAGGCTCTGAGCTGTCAGCGCAGAGCCTTACGTGGGGCTTGAACTCACGGACCGCGAGATCGTGACCTGAGCTGAAGTCATACGCTTAACCGATCAAGCCACCCAGGCGCCCCTCAAGTTTATTTTTATTTAACTTCAAACATCATTTGAATTGTTTCATCAGATGATTGAACATCATTGAACATCATCAGATTGTTCATCTGATGATTGAACATCATCAGATTGTTCAAAACTCACACTGTCCTTTGAAAACAGCCAGACTTTACTGTACGGGCCCATTTTCAGAATTTTCAAAGAATTCTTATCGTTTGTAATTCCATTTTCATACGTTCTAAATCAAACTAGTCTTTTATAAAAAGTTGAATACGAACTTTTTTTTCCCCCTGTAGAGTAATTTTCTTTGTTGGAGTTTCTCGGGGTCGCTGTGTCGATTCTCAAAACCACAGATTGAAATCTGTCCCCGGAGCACACCTAGGGGGCTTAGGGTCTCTCGCGCTTGGAAACATACGAAGACTTTCAGGCATGTTTTTGCAAATTTAAAATGTATTCAAACCCATTTGCTTCTCTGCTAATTAGGTAATACTATCTGTTTCTGTGTTTGTTCAGAGAAAGTAGGGCAGATTTGAGCTCTGTTTTCTGTATTCCTTTTCTAGTCTGCCTAAGAAACGCTGACCAACCAAACCTGCAGGCAACTAGCTTTCTTCAGAGCTGCAGAAATACGCACAGAAACATTAACACACATTTCCACCCCACCCCCCACCCCCCGCCTTCCACCCAAGCATCTTGTTTGTTGTTTTCTTCAATTTAACGACTGTCTCTGCAAAATGTATTGACCTAAAAGACCCACTACCACTGTTTCACTGGTGGATCTCCTCAGAGTGGTTGAGACTCCACATGGGACCCACAGTTGGTGAGTCATAACCCACGTCAGCTCTTGGGGTCGATGCTTCGGCATTAGGACTATTTTGCACGTTTTTTCCTTTGAATCATTTCTCTTCTATTGGTGTTTCTTTTCATGGAGGGACAGTTTAAAACGTGGGGGATCTTATTACCACGCTGAGCCCCTGCCACCATCAAAAAGATTTCCTCCAGAATGAAGCTACGAACTGCCAATTTCCCGTTATGATTATATCTGGAATGTGTGACCCTCCTCCTTTAAGTTGCTTGATCTGTTTGCCAAATACATTTGATTGGGTTTACTTATGGAGTGGCTAGAAATGGAGTAAAACAGAAAGCTATGTTGATAAAAATTAGACTCTTTCGTAATGATTTGACGAATTATCCCTCCATGTTACCGCCCACCAGGAAGCTATATACATGTAATTGCATCTTCAAGAGTCAGTTTGATCACTAAATTAATTAGACAAGGTTGGTGAAATCTATGGACTCCTGTTTCTTGTGATTATGTTTATAAGGATGCGCAGTTCATTTTTCCTGTATGTCCACTTTTTGAAAATATGGAGCATCAAAGTTCTAATTAGTAAGAGCCTCTGTGATGCCTTGTGGAATAGTTCTGTATGTTTCATAAGAGAAAAATGACGAGCAAGACCCATCAAAGCCCCAAGCTCACAGGATTTCTATTCCAGTAGGAGAAAGAGGTTAGTTGAGTCATAGGAGCCCTGCAGTCCAGTCCTGATTTAGCTCAGTCCCTAATTGGATTAAAATACCACCCCCACTAAAAGTCTAGCAGAAAGGGGAAGTCCTCCCTGGGGAAATAACATGGTCCTAAATGCCCAATGCCCTGCATTCAAGAAAAGATGATCAGGTGTGAAGAGACACGGGATTATATCACTGAGAATCAAGAGAATTAACAGGAAAAGCACAGGGGATGTAGTGATCTCACACTCCTCTGCTGGTGTCGGCAGAAAAGAACTTCAAAATAACAATAATCAGCATGTTCAGGGACATAGAAGGAAAAGAACAGAGACTTTTACCAAAGAGGTGGAATCTACAAAAAGGGATCGGAAGGAAATTTTGGAACAGACCCACGTGACACAGGAAGGGAGATAACTTATCAAATACAGCAGAAAACAGGATTGGGAAACTGATAAACCGATCAAGAGAAAATACCCTGAGGCACACAGAGAGAAAATAATAGAAACCGCATAAACGACTCTAAGAGATCTGCGTGACCTCGTGAAAAGGTTTACTATAAGTGAAATTGGAGTCTCAGAAGGAGAGGACAGAGGGCCTGTGAGAGAAGAAGAAATGAGACTTTGGGAGAAACAATGCTATTAATGGCAGCAGGGAGATGGGGGGGCGGGTCCAGGGAAGTTTTTAATTTCCTTTCCCTTCTTGTTCCTTTGCTTCTCTTCTTTCCTTTCCCTTTCTCTCTCTCTTCTCTCCTTCTCCTCTCCTCTCCTCTCCTCTCCTCTCCTCTCCTGTCCTCTCCTCTCCTCTCCTCTCCTCCCCTCCCCTCCCCTCCCCTCCCCTCCCCCTCCCCTCCCCCCCTCCCCTCCCCTCCCCTCCCCTCCCCTCCCCTCCCCCTCTTCCTTTCCCCCTTTTCTTTCTTTCGCTTTCTTTCATATGATTGATGCTCAAAATGGTGCAGGCCATTATTAGGATGATTCCATAGAAAGAGTGTGACGGGCCAATTTTAAGAAAGCCACAGGGACAGAAGGCAAGAGCACGTGGAGGGAGGGCTATTTGGATACTTGGCAGGAGGGAGTGGGAGAGCGATATAGATGTGGCCACAGTTGTAGGTTTGCTGCTGGGAATCTCAGGTTGCTTTAATAGGTTTTAATGAAATATGCATTGGAGTCAGTGATGGAGAGTCAAGGGGGGATAAAAGAAATTGTAAGAGAGAGCAAAAGGATAAAATACACTTACTAGGAAAAGGGGCAGTGATATGTACCAAGTTCAAGGATGGGTCTTGAGATTAAAAAAGAAGCAGAGAAGAGAAAGTAAGGATGGGAGGTTCCTTCACCTGGAAGACGAGAGGGTTTTTTTGGACAAAGTTTGTAATCTTAGAAGATAGCTTAGAGAAGGCGTGATGCTTTCGGACCTTGAGGGATACTTTGATACAGGAGGCCAGGCTAGAGGGTTCTAAAACTGCTCTTAAAAGACAAGCCTGGAGGGAGAAAAGACAAAACCAGGAAAAGGAGTATTAGTTGCTATCATGTCAGGAAGAATTGTGGGAGCCTAAAGAAATCTAACACAGAGAGGGAGAGATGAAGTTTAAGAGGGTGCAATGGAATTATTTTCTTAAAGGGAGCCTAGGGTCATGAACCTTGAGACAGGAAACCCATTAAAGATGCCGGTGGGGATTCAGTAATCTGTGCGATCGGACAACTGTCCCCTAAGGACTCAGGACTGAGAAGGCAAGAGAGAGTACTTCTAGCACAATCACACGAATGCAGTTAGTACAGTATTTCGGGCAGGGGCCGGGTCTAAACTGCGTGGGTAGTTTACAGAGTCGGGTCTATAAGGGCAGGTACAGAGCCCCTTCTAGAACGGGGGCTTCTAGAGGACAGGGTACTAGCAGGTGAAGTTGAATCTGGTTACATGGTAGACTCGGGAGCGAATAGTTCCGGTGGAATTTTACACCATAGAGAACTGAGAAGGCACAACACTTGTATGAATAATAAATGCTTTGACAACATTAAAATTTGCCAATTTTGTACCATTCACTGTGGGAATTCCCTCAAGGCCAAAATTGTGGAAGAATGCCAGAAAACAAATCTCTGGATTGGGAAAAAAAGGGTGCAAAGAAATCCTGCTGATGTGACAGGAGTCAGAACCTAATGGGGCAACAAGGAAAAGTGAGAACATAAGCAGAAGAGGAGAGTTTGCAAACTTCTGCTGAGCCTTCTTGAACTTGGTAGTGGAAACCAGAAGAAAAAGGAACGAGAGGTTATTTCTTCTTTATAGAAAAAGGTAATAGCCAAGGAAACAATTTTAGCCACCGTGGAGGTAGCTAGCCCAGGCAAGTTACTCAAGGCTGGGATTGTGACTGGCTTCCCCTGACAAAGTTGTGGGAAGGGCACACATCGTCCCAAGGATCACTGTTGAGGGGCTGGGGTTCTTTTTGTCCCAGTGATGGCTGTTCTGGTGACTGCTGTCCCAGTGGTGATTCTCTATGGGCTTCTCTCTGTAGGTCTTAGCAGTACAGGTATCGGTTGTACTGTGGGTCGCTTGTATATAAGGAGTCGCTTTTTTAAAAATACTGTTTTTAAGATTCTGTCTTTGCCTTTGGCTTCAGGTAGTTTGATTATGAGGTGTGTGGCTGCAGATCTGTGAGTTGATCTGACTCGGAATTAAGTTTAGGGTTCAGCTGCTGATTGGACAGAGTTTCTTAAACACCTTAACCCAGAAAGTCTCCAACCTTTCCTGGAGAGCTCTGTATGTGTGTTGGGGACCCTTCGGTATCCAGCAGGGGATGTGCACCTCTTAGGTTGCACGTCTTAGGGTCGGCCAAAGGTGGGACTTTAGGGCCTTCTCAGGTCTTTCCTGGGTACACACACAGCTCTATGGCCTTGTAGATTCTCAGGAATAGATCAGAACTTTGCAGAGCCCCCTGTTGATATCTGATTCCCTAGCTTTTCCTTTAAACTAACACTTAAAAAGTTAGAATTGTTTGGTCAGCCCTAACCAATGTGCCCCTTCAAGCAGCTGTGATATTAAACAGTTGCCACTGATTGTTTTCTGGAAGCGTCCCAGGGAGACAGAGCTGTTTGTACAGAGAGAGCTCTGAGTCACCAGGTCGAAGAAAGAGGAGCCCCAGGGGCGCCTGGGTGGCTCAGTTGGTTAAGTGTCCGCCTTTGGCTCAGATCATGATCTCACGGTCTGTGTGTTCGAGCCCCAGGTCGGGCTTTATGCTGACAGCTCGGAGCCTGGAGCCTGCTTCGGATTCTGTGTCTCCCTCTCTCTCTGCCCCTCCCCTGCTCACATTCTGTCTCTCTCTCTCAAAAATAGATAAACATTAAAAAAAAAAAGAGAGAGAGAAGCCCTGAGAATGGAGATTTTCACATCGCTGCCAGACAGCAGATACCTGGGTGTGAACCTCCGGTGAGTCTTAAAACCATTCTGCCTTCTCCAGTGGCCGCTAACCTGCAACTTTTCACAGCTTCTGTGGTTAGGAGGCTGTTCGTTTTCATGGCTGTTAAGCTGGGAAGAGGGAGACTGAAGTAGGTTTGCTGTTCTCACTGAGATTCAGTTCTCTGTCTTGATTCCATGCTCCCTGATAGCTGCGACATTTCGGTTAATTTCATCAGTTCCGGAAAAGTCAATTTGGACACTTTTTGGTAGTGTTTTCCTTGCTTGTATAGAGGGGTGGTCTTTGGATGGCCCTCACTCCGCCATCTTGGGAGTGCTTCTCGCATGCATTCTTGACTTGTGAGTGCTACGACTGCAGGCTTCCCCCACTTCTGCACCTGCTGTATTTTCTTCTGTTCTCCCTTGGTTCGTGTCAGTACAGAGACGCACATCAGCAAGCCAGCTGCCCACATGGGCTCCCAGCTGGGGAATGGCACGTCAGGTTGTCTCTCTTGCAAGCCCTCAATTTTTGTGATCAGTAGGTATGACACCCTCCTTCATTTGACCTTGGGCGGATGTGGGAGGAAGCACTTGTCTCCCTCCACTTGAAGGGAAGGAGGGGAGGAAAAGCGGAAGCATTGTCCATTGAGCCGATGATTGGGATGATCATATCATCTATTATCTGAACTGGGATATTTTTAATAGCAAAAAGTACTCAAGATAATGTAGTATATGTATGTGTGAGTAAAGAGGAAGGGAGAGAGAGAGAGGAAGGAGGATAGGGAGGAGGGAGAAGGAGAGACACACATGCGTAGAAAGACA
Organism: Acinonyx jubatus; assembly: GCF_027475565.1. NCBI lineage: Eukaryota > Metazoa > Chordata > Mammalia > Carnivora > Felidae > Acinonyx > Acinonyx jubatus. The sequence continues at coordinate 135,562,689 of NC_069388.1, read as the reverse complement.
CATACTCACAGGGATGCACACAAGGAGAGACAGATACACAGACACACACACAAAGAAAGAGAGAAACATGCAGGCACATACACAGACAGAGGGAGAGAGAGAGGAAAAGAGATTTGTTGACTCCAGATTAATTTGATCATATTGGTACATCTGACATTAGTTCTATTAGAAAAGCTGTTTTTTTTTTTTAATGTTTTTATTTAGTTTTGAGAGACACAGAGGCAGAATGCGAGTGGGTTAGGGGCAGAGAGAGAGAGGGAGACACAGAATCCGAAGCAGGTTCTGGCTCTGATTGTCAGCACAGACCCCGATGCAGGGCTCGAACTCATGGACCGTGAGATCATGACCTGAGCCGAAGTTGGACGCTCAACCGACTGAGCCACCCAGGTGCCCCTAGAAAAGCTGTTTTTAAAACAACTTTTTAAAATAAAATAAACGGATATCTATGTGCATTAAAATAAAACAAATGGAGATTTTTGATACTGATTATCTGAACTTAAAAAAAGCAAAATAACTGTTCTTGGTACATATTCATGTGTGTTAATTGCATCCTAAAATTATCTGTATCTAATAGCATGTCCTTGGTGTTTTCCCAAAAATGCGTGTTTTAATATAGTCTACTTAATTTTAATTTTTCATAAAATTTCCAGCAGTCGTCTCCAAAGTAATACTTTGTGATTAGTAACTTGGAAATTCTGACACCTTCACTTGACTCTTTTCTATTCACTTTCAGATTTTAACCGAGAAAATTCTCAGAGGTGCTGAGGAACCTGCTGAGCTCAGAGCAAATTTTGCTAAATATGGAAAATTCTCAATACTGGTTTTTTTGGTTGTTGTTGATAAACTGGACTCTATTCAAAATTAAAACTTCTACTCATCCAAAGCATTTTTTTTTTAAAAATTTGCATCCAAGTTAGTTAGCATATAATGCCATGATGATTTCAGGAGTAGATTCCAGTGGTTCATCCCCCCCCCCCCGTGTAACACCCAGTGCTCATCCGGACAAGTGTCCTCCTTAGCACCCCTTGCCCATTTAGCCCATCCCCCCACTCAAAACCCCTCCATCAACCCTCAGTTTGTTCTCTAAGAGTCTCTTCTGTTTTGTCCCCCTCCCTGTTTTTATATTATTTTTGCTTCCCTTCCCTTCTGTTCATTTGTTTTATACCTTAAATTCCTCATATGAGTGAAATCATATGATATTTATCTTTCTCCGACTGTGCAAATGACAAGGTTTCATTCTTTTTGGTTGCCGAGTAATACTCCATTGTATCTATAGACCACATTTTCTTTATCCGTTCGTCCACCGATGGACATCTGGGCTCTTTCCATGCTTTGGCCATTGTCGATGGCGCTGCTATAAACATCGTGGGGCAAAAAGGGGCACATGCACCATGCGTATCCTTTGGATAAATACCTAGTCGTGCAATTGTGGATTGTAGGGTAGTTCTATTTTTAACTTTTTCACGAGTGTCCGTGCTCTTTTCCAGAGTGGCTGTGCCAGCGTGCGTTCCCAAGAACAATGTAAGAGGGTCCCCCTTTATCTGTATCCTGGCAGGTCGCACCTCCCTTCTGAATTTTTTCCCAGATGGGGCTGTGTTTCCAAAGCCCTCACTTCCGAGAGCCCTGTGGCGTGGACCCACTATGACCCTCTGGGGGAGGATCTCACCGAGCAATGGCCGGATGCCGCTTGCTTCCGGAGCGTTCCTGCAATCACACTGCTGCAGAGGCTCGGAAGTTGTGACCGATTGTCAGCTTGCCCTGGAACAGGATCATGTGATCTCGTGGCAGCAGTGTTTCAGGGATTGTGGTAAGCCACAACACACAACCCGTGCCAGGTTTCACCACACCCTGGCGTTTTTGTTCCAATACCAGCAATCGTGTTCTCTGGGGTCTGCTGGGAACTTTGCCTGTTGGGAGGCTGTCCCGCGTCTACCAAATGCCCTCCTAGCAGGGTAGCAGGGGAGCCAGTTCTCCCCATGTGGCCCACGGATCCCTCGGACCTTGCTGCCGGTGCCCGGGATTCGCCCTTCCCACCTGAGCACCGCCGGGTATTGGGCCGTGGAATTTCTAATGCTACTCTGCCCTGTTTACGGAGTCTTAATGATGTTGAAACCCTCTCCTTTCTCCCTTCTCCCTTTCTTTTCAGGCAACTGTGGGTGCTTCTACTCTTTCTCTTTCTCTCCTGCTACTTTTGGAGGGAGTGCCTCTCCTGCACTACCCCCCCCCCCCCCCACCCCCATCTCTGTCCTCTCTCCACAAATACCACTCCCTACCCTCCATGGCTTCTCTCGCCTCCAGCTCACCTCTCCATGCCACGTACCTGCCCAATTCTGTGGCTCAAGCTATGCAGATTGTTGAGTTAATCCTCAGGTCAATTTCCCAGGTGTGCAAAATGGTTTGACACCGATCTAGCTGCATTTCAGGGACGAGAGAAGCAGAGAACGTCCATGCTGCACTGCCATCTTGTCAAAAGCCTCCATACCGTTTAAGACCTATTGAAATTGTAAAGATTTCAGGAAAATACTTTTTGTGGTTATCGTCTCTGTTGCTTCCATTTAGGGCGTCTTTCATTGACAAATATTTTTATAAACGCATCAAAGAAGTTGTTTCTGTTGACGATTCCTAAAACGTTTTGTTAAACTTACATACTGCGAAATCACGAAGCTTCTGAATTTTACCTTATTGTGGTACAACATATAAGTTCGTACGGTTAACAATATTTCTCTTATCAAACAATTCTTCCTAAAGGTTGAGATGTTTTCAAGCAAACTTATAGGATTTCAGAATTAAATCGTGGTCTCCAGTTGGTCTCTCGTCATTCAAAATGTTGGACATTTTCCTTGTTTTTGTAAGGATAAACTTCAATGAGCTCCTGTTTTCAAGCTTTCCCCCAATAATTGCAAGCTGCCCAGACGTCAAGAGCAGCTTTTGGTCCTTTGGGTTGTATAATCTCATCAAAGCTCACAACAGATTTTGAACAAAATACAATGAAAATTTACAAGACTTTAAGAAATATTTAATACACTGGGGAACCCTTAGTTTGATTTACAGAGTGGTTCCTCAAAGCGCAAACCTTTCCACAATGGCTGATGACAGGAGGCAGAGAGAGAAGGGCCTCTTGGCATGCGGGAGGTATTTTTTGTTGGACAACATTATCACAAAAGCATTGTAGTTGGCGTGCTCTTTGATACATAAAAATACCAGCTTTGACAATGACAGCTTTGTTCCGGTGGGGAGAATATTACATATGCAGCACATGACCATTCCAAGTACGTTTCTACTCCATCAGTCCTCAGTTTGGTAAGAATATCACTGAACCACCGCACAGTGTTCCACTTCAATGTGGGCTCACGTGATCCCCACAAACCGCATTATTTTGTCTTATGTTCAGCTTTTTCACTGAATTCGCAATGACGTTCACAGTAACGTCAGGTGCTTTCATCCTCAACAGAACGGGATTCAAAGCCACTTGCTTTGTTCTATGAACTGGATGAACAACGGAATCATCCCTGGAATTAGTTAAATTGATTTTCTATCTCCAGGGTTTGGTGTCACTGATATGAAACTGGCATGACTTAAATCTCCACATGTTCGTCCGGAGCCAGCACATTAACAGCTATTGCTTCACGTTCTGTATGTGAACGAGGAAGCTCAGAAGGAGCCAGATTAATTCGCAGAAACTGTCACTTGACCTAATGCAAAGGGAGAAGGTCTGATAACTCGGCCAGTTTCTGTTTGGTTTGGGGTTCCCCGGCTGGGCTGGACTCGAGTCACATCACCCCATAGCCCACAGGACAGACTTCTGGGTCCACCTCACCTCCTTTGTTCAGCAGGCTGGGTCCAGAGTGGTGGGGTTCTAAGGGTGGCTTCCTGCTGAAGATCCCCGGAATACCAGGGGTACATTTGGCTTGGCCTTCCAGATCGCGGGGAAGGAAGGCTTAGGAAGAGTCTATCTGACATCCCAAGTGTTACAAAGTCATCCCACATGGCTGGCAGGGATGTCAACTGTTTCCAGCTTAGGTGGGCTTTGGGAGTTGTCTGTTTCTTCATGGTGGGTCTTTTCTTGGGTGGTTCTGTCTCCTGGATATGCATATCAGTTTTTCACCAGAGGACTCTGCGTATCTTGGAGCTTGCTCTTTGGGCAGCCTCCTCCTCCCGGATTCCCCCCTCCCCCATTCTCAAGACCACCAGGTCTGGTTGGGTTCTCCTGACTTGTCTGTTCTGTGGCCTGGAAACTGCCTTCAGGCAGAAAGCCAAGAAATCATGGCCCCCTTGTTTATTTCCCTTCTTTGGGGACCACAGTTATGCTGGCTGTCCAGTGTCTTAAAATCATATATTTTGTCTGGTTTTCCAGTTGTTTAAGCAGAGAGTGTGTCCAGCCCCTGTTACCCCATCCTGGCCTGAAATGGATGTCCTGGGTTTTGCCTTCAGTTTTGTGCTTTCCAGGGGATTTGTCTCTTGTCAGAATTTCTCTGTATTAGAGATGGAACATTTTCTTGCCTTTTTGTCCCTTTGGAAAGGTGATTTTGGGGAGAGTAAATAATTTTGGTAGAGAAATACCTGGGAAGTGGGGTGAGAGATTTTGCCCATCAATGGTGAGTGATTGTAGACTATGGGGTTCTTATTCTTCCTGGGGCAAGTGGACAAGTTTTTTTTTTTTTTTTTTTTCTGAAGGTGTAGGAAGGGGGTAGGGAGGGTGTTGTATATGCCTCCACTTGACCCAGGGGCACCATTCAAGGAGCAGACACCCATCCAACCCAGAACAGGACTTTAGTAACTTTGGCAGCTGGTCCTTGCAAGGACTGGGGTACAGGTGTGGTTGTTCACTGAACTCTGGCTGCAGAATGCTCACACACCTGTGTGCACACCCTGGGAGGGTAAATCTGTGTGCAAGGGCATCTTGCATACTCACTCAATGTGATTGTCTCAGGATGAGCATTATGAAGACAGATTGCTGTGTGATGGTGTGCGGACTGAAGAGCCCTGTGTCCTGCATGATGGTGTCCCGAGTGATGGTGTCCTGTTGTTTTTGTCCTTCTCTTTCTGGCTCTGTTGTCAGCAAGCTCTTCTTCTTACTACCCCACTGAACTTGTCTATACACTTCATTTTCCCCACTGTACTGACTACCTTCAATCTGTCGTAGCCTGGAAACAAGATAACAGAACGTGTCATACGGACATACAAATCAAGAATGCGGAAGACCGTGGATGAACGTTGGGGGCTCTCATTTGCGGAAAATGCATAAGTTTGAAGCACAAATTGTGCCGGCTGGTCCCAGCTGCAAGCCTTCTGGGCTTGCTTTGTGGATCTTGGATGAGTCCATGTAGGACAGAGAAGTGATACCTCCTTGTTCATTCTGAAATAGGCAGACCCCTTTACTTGGTTCCCTGGTCATTTCCTAAAGCGCCTCTCGGGTTGTCCAAAGGTGCACCTTGTCTTTTTTTTTTTTTATAAAAAAATGTTTATTTAATTTGTGTGTGTGTGTGTGTGTGTGAGAGAGAGAGAGAGAGAGAGAGAGAGAGAGAGAGAGAGAAAACAAGTGGGGGAAGGGCAGAGAGAGAGCGAGACACAGAATCGGAAGCAGGCTCCAGGCTCTGAGCTGTCAGCACAGAGCCCGATGCGGGGCTTGAACTCACAGACCGTGAGATCATGACCTGTACCAACATCAGATGCTTAACTGACTGAGCCACCCAGGCATCCCCAAAGGTGCACCCTGTCTTTTAATGAAATATTAGTGATGTAGAAATCCATCTAGAAGCAGGTGGGTACAAGGCATCTTGCCTGAGAATCCCATCCATCACCAGGGTTTTGGGGTGCTTCAAGCGGCATCTGTGCTTGGTGACTCAGCTAAACAATGAAAAATTCAGGGAAAGCCCAACTTCAACTGCACCTCATAGTCTCATCTGAGGCTCTGTTTGCTCCTTAGCTTCTGTTGCTCATTTTAAGTGCAGGAATAAAGCAGTTAGAATGGAGATTTGAACGTGACGTGGAGGTTTAGGATGGCCCACTCGGAGAGGTTTAAAAGTAACATTAGATGTGGTGTGTCTGTGGTATTGCACGCCGGTAACACCAACACACATCAGTTCGAATAAAGTTTCCCCGTCACACTGTTCGGTGGGAAAGCAAGTTGATATGCTAACTGAGCTGACTCCTTTCCTTGGGGGAAGAAGGAAACACACGTAGGATATTCACAATTTAAAACATTTGAGAATTGGCGAGTTTACATTTTTTTCTTATTTTCATAGTGACCTATTTTGACCTATTTCTGGCATTCTGCATAATGGGGAAATTCCAGATAGCCACGGGAGAAAGGTGAGGGAATGCCTGTCTCCTGAGGGTGCAGGTGCCGGTGAGATGGCTGGCAAATTGTAGCTCTTAGATGTCTTAACTTCTTTTGTTTTTAACAATTTATTGCCACGTTAGCTAACGTACGGTGCATACAATGTGCTCTTGGCTTCGGGAGTAGATTGCCATGATTCATCACTTACATACAACCCCCAGTGCTCATCCCAGTAAGTGCCCCCCTCAATGCCTATCACCCACTTTCCCCTCTCCCCCACCGGCCCATCAACCCTCAGTTTGTTCTCTGTGTACAAGAGTCTCTTACGGTTTGCCTCCCTCTCTGTTTGTAATTTATTTTTCCTTTTCTTCCCCTATAGTCTGTTAAATTTCTCAAATTTCACATATGAGTGAAATCGTATGATATCTATCTTTCTCTGATTGACTTATTTCACTTAGCATAATACCCTCCAGTTCCATTCACATTGTTGCAAATGGCAAGATTTCATTCTTTTTCATTACCAAGTAATACTCCATTGTATATATAAACCACATCTTTAACCATTCATCAGTTGATGGACATTTGGGCTCTTTCCACACTTTGGCTATTGTTGACAGAATTTCTGTAAACATTGGGGTACACGTGCCTTTTCAAATCAGCACTCCTGTATCCTTTGGATAAATTCATAGTACGATGGCTGGGTCATAGGGTAGTTCTATTTTATTTAAAAATTTTTTAATGTTTTACTTATATTTGAGAGAGAAAGAGACAGAGAGTGAGTGGGGAAGGGGCAGAGAGAGGGAGACAGAATCTGAAGCAGGCTCCAGGCTCTGAGCTGTCAGCACAGAGCCCCATGTGGGGCTCGAACTCATGAGCAGTGAGATCATGACCTGAGCTGAAGTCAGACGCTTAACCGACTGAGCCACCCCGGTGCCCCGGGGTAATTTCTAATTTTTTGAGGACTTTCCACACTTTTCCAGAGTGACTGCACCAGTCTGCATTCCCACCAACAGAGATACCATAACTTCTTCTTTTATTTTCATTAAAAAAAAAAAATCTGTCCAACAAAAACTTTGAGTTTTCCAAGAAACACTGATTTTTGGCATGTTTTCATTTCTTTTGAAAAACCTTAAAGCCAAAATCACTTATATACTTTTTTTAAAAAAAATTTTTTTTTTTTACGTTTATTTATTGTTGAGACAGAGAGAGACAGAGCATGAACGGGGGAGGGGCAGAGAGAGAGGGAGACACAGAATCGGAAGCAGGCTCCAGGCTCCGAGCCGTCAGCCCAGAGCCTGACGCGGGGCTCGAACTCACGGACTGCGAGATCGTGACCTGAGCTGAAGTCGGACGCTCAACCGACTGAGCCACCCAGGCGCCCCATAAATCACTTATATATAGTTTTTATGCTACTGTTAAAGCTTTAATAGAGGCTGGTAGAAAATATAAGGAGATGAAAAATAGGAGAGACCAGCTTTGTAAATACCAATATCAGCTACCTCCCTTGTTAACCCCCGGTCACTGATCCCTCATTATCTTTGTAAAAACTTTCCCATGATAATTCCTTTTACATCCCTTTTGTTTTTGTTTACGACTTCTTTTTTTTGGAAAAAATTTTTCCAGCTTTATTGAGATACAGTTGATACATAGCATTGGATGACTGCTACCACCTTGAGAGCGGATGTCGAGTACCTGATAGTACCTGGTGTGGTAGTGCCTCAGCAAATTCCGGGTCTTACCAGAATCATAAACCGGTTGGGGAGTGACGCATCGCTCATTGGTAACATAACTTCAGAGCACCTTCCTCCTGGGGTGCAGAGAACATGTACTGTCCAAGGTGACAGAAGAGACACAGTCATGTGTAGTCAGGGAAAAGCTTCATCAAGGAGGCAGACATGAACCGAGTGCCGAGACGGGCGTGGCGGGCCGATGGTGCCATACCAGGCGAGCCCGGGTCTCAATGGCCGGGCAGCAGGCCAGGGTGGCTGGTGCACCAGAGTGGACGTTTTGGGTAGACTTGTGCTGGGAAGTGAGGGAGGAACAGTAGATTCTGGAGACGCCGTGGGCATCATTGCCCGTCAGCCTGAGGAACGGGGGCCGGAGGCAACTTGGGGATGGGGATCTACACCTTCTCATTTGGGATTTCCGTGACCAAACACAGTCTTCCAGGGAGACACCTGATGCGTATCTCTCGGTGTGTAGGCTTCTCTCCTGTTTGCCCAGAAAGCAGCCCCTCCTCTGCTTTCATATGGGCCCGTCCCGACATTCGCGGAGCCTGTGACTAACGGAGACCCACACACTATGTTTTTTGTTTCACATTTAAAAATTATAAACAAGCTGTAAACAGTGCTAACAAAAATCCTTTGTACTTGTTCATAATCAATATTTGTTCATAGAAACAAAATCAAAATATAAGGGAAGTTACATTTTTTTATGACTGAAATTGGCAAAAATAGCAAATTGCTCAAGTTGTGGATTTGATTTAGAATAATTTTCTTGCTCATATTTGCTGTCATACTTAAATTTTCACAAAATAAACTTGTGATGCCCCGTTCATAAATTTTACGTGGGTCGTATTTGACAAAAGTGTGCTCATCTTTATTGTTATTAAAATTTTGACATGCTGCCTCTGCAAATGTTTTCTGTTACTATTTCTTCTCTGCCTTTAGGTTCCAGTTTCAGGTTTTCTACTTGTAGGAAAATACCAACCCCAATCATTCTTAATGACGTAACACACGCCTTTTATAGAAAAAAATCCACCACCCCTGACCTAAAAGATTAGAAATGAAAGGGCGCCTGGGTGGCTCAGTTGGTAGAGCATCGGACTCTTGATTTTGGCTCAGGTCATGATCTTACAGTTTGTGGGATCGAGCCCCGCATTGGGTTCTGGGCTGACAGCTCAGAGCCGGGGGCCTGCTTCAGCTTCTGTGTCTCCCTCTCTCTCTGCTCTTCCCATGCTCATGCTCTGTCTCTCTGTCCCTCAAAAATAAAAATAAATGTTTAAAAACATTAAAAAAAAAAGGAAGGAAAATACAGTTGCAAAATATAAAATGTAAGCATTTTACCAATATATTATAAAGCTAGGTAAATAAAAGTTAAATTAGGTGGGTTTTTCATGATGTTTTTTAAGAGCGCTTTCTTGGTAAAATATTCAGAATTCTTAAAAGGCAAAATGGAAACAATAATTAGTGAATATAAAAAAACTAAATAAAATTATTTTAATAAAGTTGATAGTCGAAATGTACTTTTTGCAAAATTTAATTAAATACTTTTATAAAAATGAAAGTATTCCATAACACTTGTGTTCAGTATCTACCTAGTTTTTTAAAATTTATTTTTTAAATGTTTATTTATTTTTGAGAGAGAGAGAGAGAGAAAGCTCATGTGGGGGAGGGGCAGAGAGAGAGGGAGAGAGAGAATCTCAAGCAGGCTCCGTGCTGAGAGTGGCGAGCTCCACGTGGGGCTCGAGCCCACAAACCTTGAGAGCATGACCTGAGCCGAAGTCGGATGCTAATGACAGGCCCCCCCGCCCCCAGTTTTGGTTGTAGAGAATCACGATCATACTTCACGAACGCCATGTCTAGAATCCGTATTATGCTTCGCTCATGATGAATCTAGACCTACATCTGCCCAATTCAGTGGTCCTAGGAATCGTTTATATTCCAAAACGTTCCTCAGCCCGCTGTGTAGTTGTTGCTGATGAAGCGCTAATTCACTGGCAGCATGAATTAGGAAGCCGGACAGAGCTAGGGAAGGGCCTCTGGCGTGGCACCCTGGTCCAGGACCGTTAGCCTCATGCTCTCTGAGAGCAAGGGGGGCGGCCACTCAATGACCTAGATGCTTCCCGCCCTGGAGTGTCACTCCAGTGCCCCGCACAAGCCTTCATGGCAATCACGTGTGCCACCGTGCTTGGGGGCACAGGGCAGAACGGTGACAGGCTGCAGCCCTGAGGACCACCCTGCTGGGCCCCACCTCCGCATACCCTCAGCTGTTGACTTTCTATGTATTTGTTTCTGGCCTGGACCTACGCACCCCACTCCTCACGAGAGTGTGAGTTAATTCTCATTGTGATTCTAGTTTTATTCTATCTGGTTTAGCATCTCAGTTAATTCTGATGTTTAATCTGCCATTGAACAACCAGTGGTGTGGGTTGTCAGTATATAACAATACATTGAGGGGCAGAATGAGAGCCGGCCTCTGGTTGGCTAGCGTCTCTGGGGAAATTGCTCACAACTGCTTGCTGTGTAGGTCTGCACCGAGGTTGGACAGGGGCTAGGAAACCCCTCTGTTCCAGTTTAGCCTTTTCCACAGTCATTGTGGGTGGCTCTAGAGGAAATAACTAGGAAATAAATAACTATTTTCTACAGGAAATAACTTACCCAAACAGCTCCTGGTGAGCTCCTACATGGAATTTGGAATTACGGCCACCCGGGCTTACGGGGGTCCCGATAGGTCCAATACGGAGTTACTGAAGCTCTAGATGGTATTTCCACAGACACTGTCGCTGCACCAAGCGCGAAGCCAACGGGGTTTCCTTGGCCATGGCCAACCAGCTTTGTGTTGTTGTTCATATTCTAAAACATCACCACAAAATACAAACCGTTCTCCATTCTAGACCTTTAGAAATGTCAGATCACAAAGACAAAGTTAGAAGTCTACATGTAAATCCAGTCCGTGGGCTGCTCTGGGTACATTTCCAGTTCTCCTAATGAAAGGAGTTGGAAATAATTGGCACCCCGATGAATGCCAGTAGAGATTTGAAGTAACTCATTTGTGTCTATTTCTATTTCCGCCTTGCCTTGCCTTGCCCTGCCCTGCCAGCCTTGCCAGCCTTGCCTTGCCTTGCCTTGCCTTGCCTTGCCAGGCCCTTCCCTGCCTCATCTCGCCTCGCCTTGCCTCGCCTTGCCTCGCCTCGCCTCGCCTTACCTCACCTCGCCTCTCTTCGACTGTTTTCTGTAACTCTAACATTCAGTGAGGGGCTCTGTTGTGCTGCTCATGTCTGATGCTGAAGCAGAGCACTTTAGCTCAACCACAAACCAAACCTAGTCTGCTGAGATGAGTCCAGAGTGCCGCCATTTTGCTTGTGTGCTGATGTTCAGAAGGCGGGAGTCCCACGGGCAGAGGCCACATTCAACAGAATGTAGCAGATGACCCAAGAATATCAATTCCAGGGGCACCTAGGTGGCTTAGTTGGTTAAGCATTCGACTTCAGCTCAGGTCATGATCCCTCAGTTTGTGAGTTTGAGCCCTGTGTTGGGCTCTGTGCTGACAGCTCAGGGCCTGGAGCCTGCTTCCGATCCTGTGTCTCCCTGCCTCTCTCTCCTCCTCCATCACTCGAGCTCTGTCTCTGTCTCTCTCTCTCTCAAGAATAAATATTTAAAAAAAATTTTAAAAAGTCAACTGTTGCTGGTCGATATCCACCAGCCCTTTGTTCCTGGTTCAAGTAGGGTAGAGCCTCTCTGGCTGGTCTTTCTGAAGTTGGGCGTCCTTCCCCGTGGCTGACCTCACAGGACCGTGGTGAAGGGGCCCAGACAACTTGTGCTTGGGTCAGACACACGGCGGGGGCGTGTGGAGCATGACTTGGAGTCAGGAGACAGGGATGCGGGCCCCTGCATACGTGCTGTGTGGCCTCCACCACCCAACTGGAGTCTGTGAGCCTCGGTGCACTTGTTTGACTGTTGTCTTGCTTGTTCATCATCCTCGGAAATGAGGGATTTGTACGTGGGACAACCCAGGCGTGCGTACTTGATAAACAAAACTGTGCATTTCGAAGTCCTTGAAATCGCACGTGTTTTCAGCGTGTAAAACAACAAAGCTGCGTTCGCTCGAGGGCACGTCGCTGCATCCACTTTCCTACAGGACAAGACGCAGGCTAACGGCCTACCTGTGACGGACGGGCCCTGGTCGTCGGTGACCTCGGGTCATGAGGAGGGCGAGGGGCTGGCGCTCTCCTCCCACAAGTAGTCTCCCCGGGCTCGCGCTGCCTGGATTTTCAGGGAGCTCGGTCTTTCTAGACAGTCAGGACACATATTTCTTCCTAATTACATTTCATTCCGACCCGTGTCCGACAATGGATCGTTCACCTTTATTTCTGGGCCGCGTCGTGAGCTAAGGCTGGAAAGAAAACGCTGCATGTGATACCAGTTGGCTGCGACGACACTGAGCCTCCTTTACTCTCTGCCAAACCCTGGAACAATGATCTCTTTGTCGTCACTTCAGCTGGAATCTTGCTTGTCTTTTATTTCCAAAGACATGAGAGGCGTCCCCAAGCAGAGCGACGCAGAGTCTGAGAGTCAGGACAGCCTAGCGCCCGGTGCAGCCCTGGGGATGCCCAGGAACCAGGCCGTCAGCCTGACTGAGGACCGTCCTGCTGTTGACCTTGAAGGTAAAGATAAGCTCTGTTCAGCCCAAGATTTTCTTTTTGTTTAGCTATGAAAGAACTGCAGCTCGGTGTGGGCGTTCTGTCCTTAGGTATTCTTTTTTAAGATTTTTTACAATGTTATTTATTTATTTATTTGGGAGAGAAAGAGGATGAGTGGGGGAGGGGCAGAGAGAGAGAGAGAGGGAGAGAGAGAATCCGAAGTAGGCTCCGTGCTGTCAGTGCAGAGCCCGACGCAGGGCTCAATTTCATGAACCCTGAGATCATGACCTGAGCCGAAATCAAGGGTGACACTTAACCGACAGAGCCTCCCAGACGCCCCTTCCTTAGAAATCTTTTGAGATGATGGGTGGGCAGCTACAGCCATTCTCACAAGTCCTGTGAAAAAAATGCCAGAAGAGGTACCATTGTGGGCCAGTGGTCTCACTGATTTGAATAAAACTCCGTGTGGTTCACAGAGTAAAGGGGGGAACCTGTCTGTTAATAAGAGGCTCCATTGATCACTGAAAAAAATCAATGCATTTAAGGATCCAATAGGATATACCTAACAAATAATTTTATTTGAAAGAATTCAACTTTGTCTGAATTCTCTGAAAAATCTGCCTACAGTGGTGTCATGCTGGCACGTACATTTTATTTAGTATTGGGCGTGGGTGAACACGAAAATGGGTAAAATCCTATCAGTGTTGGAGCGCATTATCTATGCTTCTGACAACTTATGGGGCCAACAATCGCTCTACCAAAGGCCAGTAATAATTAGTCCCCCCCACCTCCAAATCTCTAATTGGTTAAGCAGGTATGTGATGAAATTGTGTGGTGTGGAAGAAAAACAGGGCAAGGCATGTAAATGAACATCGTTGTGGGTCATTGTGGTGGTCATATTTACCCCTTTTCATCCAGATGTTTTCTGTTTTTTTCCAAGAATATCTTTAAAGTATTTCTAACTCTGTGCTCACTGGAGTTCCTGAGTGACCGTGGTGTGCATGGAAATTGTATTGATGTCCAGCCAGGTCCCAGCTCCCCGCCTTTGGCTGAAAGCCGTCAGAGCGCCTTTGTAAACACAAAGTGCCATGGCACGGGATAGCTCTTTCGTCTGTGTGGTCACTTTTTGGTGGAAAGGATGCAGAAAATTTTTTTGATTGTATGTTAATGGTGGATGATGCCATCGCTTAAGGCTAGAAGAAAACTGGGGCGTGTGTGTCTCACATTAAAAAACTCTCGGGTAGCTAAAATTTCATCAAGATTCACTGATTAAATTTAAAGTACTATTTGCATCATTTGCTTACTCTATTGATATGACGAGAACATTGTGATTAGCCTGAGCATTAGCGGTTTCTTTAGGTGAGGAGTTTGTGATTAATCGTTTTTCATAGCGTGTCAAGCAGATATGACCCACCTAGACAAGATTTTAAAGACTCCTACGTTTGACTGTTTGTTTGCATTCTTATTTCCACCTGTTCTTTCAAATGGATGAAAATCACTTGTGAAAAAAATATGCTCAGAAAGTGTAAAGGAAAGGTTAAGAGACCCAATGGGACCACACGAGGCATTATGTGAAATATTTAAAAGGTGAAAAAAATTGCGGCTATACGTGTGCTAAAAATGTTAGTATAAAAACTCTGACCTGAATGTGATTTTTAAAAAAAAAATTTTTTAACGTTTATTTATTTTTGAGACAGAGAGAGACAGAGCATGAATGGGGGAGGGTCAGAGAGAGAGGGAGACACAGAATTGGAAGCAGGCTCCAGGCTCTGAGCCATCAGCCCAGAGCCCAACGCGGGGCTCGAACTCCCGGACCGTGAAATCATGACCTGAGCCGAAGTCGGACGCCCAACCGACTGAGCCACCCAGGCGCCCCCTGAATGTGATTTTTAAAAGCGTGTTTGTTTTCTGTTAACATTCGACTTTCACTTCCTTTCACTGTGTCAGCAGTACAAAAATCTTTCCTTCAATGAAAAATAATAAAATCTATGCCATGGACACCTACAACCGGAAGTTCACAGTCCTGACTTGGCAGCCCAGAAGCTTGTTCAAGAAGCTAAAACAGTAGAGGTGGTGCAGGGTAACAGAGACCTTGCTAACGCCAAGTCAGGATGGAAATGACTCTATTAGCATTTATCAAATAACATCTCAGTTTATTGAGATGCCATGCCTAGTTTTTTATCAACTTAATTGAAAGGTACAAGGACCTGCGTCATTTGAACTGTGCATTTTGAAGAGTTTTGAAAAACGTATAGACCCACGAACCCGCCACTGATTCAAAATTCAAAACATTTCCATCACCCCCAGAAGTTCCCTCATGCCCCTCGGTGGCCTGTTTCTTCCTGCACGCCTAGTTCCAGGCAACCGCTGGTCAACTCTCTGTCACCAAACTGTGTTTTGACAAATGGAACTGTGCATTATGTACTCTTCATGCTTTGTTTTAGATGCTATGTCTTATGATTACTAATAAAATATGTATTTTTTCCAGGGGCAACTAGGTGGCTCAGTTGGTTAGGCGTCCGACTTTGGCTCAGGTCATGATCTCACGGTCTGTGGGTTCGAGCCCCGCGTCGGGCTCTGTGCTGACGGCTCGGAGCCTGGAGCCCGCTTCCGATTCTGTGTCTCCCTCTCTCTCTGCCCCTCCCCCTGCTCGTGCTGTCTGTCTCTCTCTCTTTGTCTCTCTCTGTTTCAAAAATAAAACATTAAAAACAATTTAAAAAATACACATTTTTTCCAAAAAGACAGCTATTTAGTTATGAACCTGCAAAATAAAGTCTTTTCATCATGGAGAGTACGCGAGCTTTGCAGCAAGATCCCTCCCTGACAGCATATTCATTTCCCAGGGCTGCTGTCACCAAGTACCACAAGTGACATGGCACCAGGGGCCGGCTTCCCTCTGAGACTCTGGGTACGACCCTTCCTTGCCTCTTCCAGCAGCTGGTGGCGGCCATCCATCCTTGCCGTCCCTGCCCGCAGGGCTGTGCCGTCCGTCTGCCTCTGTTGTCCACGGCGTGCTTCTGTGTCTGTCTTCAGCAGGCATTTCCTCTTCTTATAAGAGCTCCAGCCACTGGATTTAGGGTCACCCTAGTCCAGCAGGACCTCACCCTTGCTAATTGCTTCTGCAAAGACCCAGTTTCCAAGTAAGTTCATATGCATGGGCACTGGCGGTTAGGACCTGGGGACACCATTAACCCAGAACACTCAACTATGCCATTGGCCCTGGGATTATAGTATCTCTGGAGTGTCTGTTTTAAATGATGCCTTGGGGAAAGCCTGAAAATTGACAGTGAAGGTTTCAAGGCAAGAACGGGTGTAGGCTGAGTTCCTACTGCTGCGAGAAGATTCCAGGAACAGGCAGACTGGGGCCAAGGGCTTGGCTGCCTCGGACAAGCCCCCTCGTCTTAGCTGGGCTGCTGTCTCACTGCAGGTGCTGCTGAACGAAGAGGAAATCCCATGTGACGGCCAGGCTGGGCCAAGCGGGGGTGTTAGGACAGGTTCCGAGAGAAAGTGAATGTGGGCCACCTATGGGAGCCACGTGTGCAATTTCGTATTTTCTAGTAGCCACATTAAAAGAAAATGAAACACTGAGAACAAACTGAGGGTTGATGGGGGGTGGGAGGGAGGAGAGGGTGAGTGATGGGCATTGAGGAGGGCACCTTTTGGGATGAGCACTGGGTGTTGTATGGAAACCAATTTGACAATAAATTTCATATATTGAAAAAAAACAAAATAAAAAAAAAAGAAAATGAAACAGGTACAATTAGTTTTAGTAATATATTTTATTGGACCTCTTCTACTGAAATGTTGCCATTTCCCTGTAATTACTAGGAAAGTGTGAAGGAGATAATTGACTCTTTTTGTATTCACCCTTCAAATACAGTAAATGTTTTACATTTACAGCACATCTCAATTTGGAGTAGCCACATTTCAACGACTCAACAGTGAGGTGTGGCCGGTGGCCCATCGTGTTGGGCAGTGCGGTGGCTGAAGGGCCACGGGAAGTCATGCCCCTTGGAGGCGAGTGATTTGTGCCGTCTTAGGGCATCCATGGAGGGACGCCCCAGTGACCCGGAGTTGAGTGCCTGAGCCCACCTCTGCGGAGTGATGTTGCTTCTAGAATATTTGACACAAACGTTCCCCTCTTGGGAGGGGGACCATGATGAGAAGGAGCAGGAGGAGGGCAAGGACGGGATTTTGCAAATAAGAAAATAGGTTGGGGGTGCCGGGGTGGCTGAGGTGGTTAAGCGTCTGACTTCGGCTCGGGTCACGATCTCACGGTTCGTGAGTTCAAGCCCCGCATCGAGCTCTGTGCTGACAGCTCGGAGCCTGGAGCCTGCTTCGGATTCTGTGTCTCCCTCTCTCTCTGCTCCTCCCCTGCTTGCACTCTGTCTCTCTGTCTTTCTCAAAAGTAAATAAATATTACAAAAAATAAAAAAAAAAAAAGAAAATAGGTTGGGGGCACTTACATTACTCACCCAAACCATGCATCTAGGAATGAAGGTGCTCTCCGGTGTGATGCTGCCTCTCCCCAGGCCTCGACCCTTAGCCTGGGAAGCGAGGGGCCCAGGTGACCCCTGAGAGACCTCCCAGCGCCAGCCCTGCACGGCGTTATGCTTTCGCGGCATCTTCGGCCCAACGGCGCACATGGAGACGTGCATGTAAGTCTCGCACACTCATAACAGCTGGGGGCTTGGGATCTCTGCATTTCCATGGCTTCGGTGTTTGGCTGGAGGAATGATTAATGATAAAAGCAGAAAACAAATGGTCTGAAATCCAGATACCTCAGCCAAGTCTCACATGGCTAAATCCCAGTAGTGATAAATAATAAAATAATGACATCACTCTTCTCTGTGATCCAATATGGTGTGCAAGGAAAATAAATGCGTATCATTCACGAGCTCCAGCTATATTTTATATTGTTTCACTTCTTTTCAACGTGTTTTTCTCAGTTGCTTCAACACGATGAGCTGTGTTTCTATCAATTACGCGCTAGCATTCAGCACATAAAACATTCCTCAACTCACAGATACATTGGATTTGTTTTTCTAGTTGCTCCAAAAGCTCAGAATGGAGCTGGAACTTGATCTCCCCAATCTCCAAATTATGGGGATGCTTACGTGTGGATCCTGGCCCCTAAGCCCTGCACCCGGGAATCTTTGGAAAGTAAGCCCGGGTGTGACACAGCTTCATCAGGGGGACGCACACTTCATTCAATTCAGCCTGATTTACATCGGTGATCAGACACAGGGCTTTTCATTTCATTTTATTTTATTATTTATTTATTTATTTATTTATTTTAACGTTTATTCATTTTAGAGACAGAGAGTGACAGAGCATGAATGGGGGAAGGTCAGAGAGAGAGAGGAAGACACAGAATCTGAAACAGGCTCCAGGCTCTGAGCTGTCAGCACAGAGCCCGACGCGGGGCTCGAACTCACGGACCGCGAGCTCACGACCGGAGCCGAAGTCGGACGCCCAACCGAATGAGCCACCCAGGCGCCCCAGGGCTTTTCATTTTCAAAAGGCACTAATTCCATTTGGGCACCGAGTGCGGTCTTCACGGGCTCATCCGTTTATTTGCAGAATCACACTGGTGAAATCGCCTCGCAGGGCGAGGCTTGGGCCAGGCTTCGGGGACCGGACCGGAGCCGGAAAGCATCCCTGTCTTTAGAGACGGTGTATTCTGCAGGCTGGGATACTGACAGCCTAGATGATGAGCACAAAGGCTGATGAGCACAAAGGTGAGAAGAATGAGGAGTAAAGGTGAATTCTGAGTCGCTCTTTGTGAGACGCGGTCGACACTTTTCTCTGGTAGCTCTTTTCGTGAGCGTCTCGGATCCCTGTTTCCAGCCCGGGGGAATGTGGCTCCAGAGGATCGAGTGGTTTAAGGCTGCGAGCCGGTGTGGGTGGAGTGTGCTGGGGCCCCGACACCTGTGCTCCCTCTTCTGCGCGTCCTACTCCGGTTCTACGAAGGCTGGGTTCAAAGGGGCTTTAAGGGGCCTCCCTCCGGATCGGGGGCCTCCAGGTTACAGACTCCTTTTTTATCCTCCAGCGAGCACGAACTGGTAAGTACCTGACCCATGCCCACAGTTCACTAACAATGTCACGTATCCGTGGTTTTCATCCTCTCTGTGAACACGGTGCAAAGGCCAAACGGAGTCAGAGGCGGGAAGGCTTCCATCAGGGCCCAGGCTGGGGCTCTGAGATGGTGCCACGGAATTCTTGTTTGGACAATGGCTCCGAGGGGCCAGCCTCACCCCACACCCCTGTGTGCGTCTCCCCATCTCTGGTGGGGGCGGCAAGTGCACCCGCAGACAAGGTTTCCAAGGCTGTGCTGCTGGGGTCCCCCTCCCCGGGGTGGCTGAGCGGAGGTGGTGGGAACCATGGAGCAGGGCCCAGCCACGTGGCGGGGACTCGGGGTCACTTCTAATCCCGCAGCCCCCCTGCCCGAGCTTCCCTCCCACTGTCTTTACTGACAATTTCAAACCCACTATTGAAAAAAATGTTTTTAATGTTTATTTTTAAGAGAGAGAGAGAGAGTGAGAGTGAGCATGAGGGGGGAGGGGCAGAGAGAGAGGGAGACACGGGGCTTGAACCCAGGAACGGTGAGATCATGACATGAGCTAAAGTCGGATGCTGCACCGACTGAGCCACCCGGGCGCCCCCAAACCTGCTATTTAACCACAGACGCAAGGACCCTACGGATCTCATTGTTCCCTCCCTTTTGGCGATGATGGGCCCTGTTAATTCATGGACGAGGTGGGGGCTCTCCCTCTGTCCTGCCCTAATGCCTTCGGAGGCTTGTAGGTCCCCACCTCCCCGCTTCCTTTCCCCAGTTCCGGAGATGGGAGATGTGGCGAAGACCCCAGAGCTGCCATTTTATTTAATTTTAATTTAAATGCCACTAATTCAAGTCTAAGTTAGTGGCTACCGTGTGCGTGGCAGCTACAGACTAGGGAACACAGACCGTATCTTCCTTCCTCTCGACTTCTAGAAGCTGGTGCGTACCTGTCTCTCTTTTCTCCCCTCGGTTCTGGAGCAGCGGGCAGCTCCGGGCGACGGTCTTGCATTAGACCTTTACAGACGCCCGGAGGCTGCAACTCTCGGTCCCAGTTGCGGACATCCAGCAAGTGTGTGTGATCGGCCGAGCCCGGGTCAGATTCGCCTCTCGAGCCACATCACGTCTGTGTTCTTTGAGACCGGGACCAGTGTGCAAATTCAGAACTCTGTGTGGGAAAGGAAACACACAGGCCCAAGAGAAGTCACTTAAGAAAATGTTTGTTGGGGGGAGGGGGGGCGCCTGGGTGGCTCAGCTGGTTAAGTGCCAGACTCTTGATTTCTACTCAGGGCATGATCTCACGGTTGGTGAGTTTGAGCCCCAGATCAGGTTCTGTGCTGACAGTGTGGACCCTGCTTGGGATCCTCTTGTCCTCTCTCTCTCTCTCTGCCCCTCCCCCCGCCTCTTTTTCTCTCTCTCTCTGCCCCTCCCCCCGCCTCTCTCTCTCTGCCCCTCCCCTCGCCTCTCTCTCTCTCTGCCCCTTCCCCCCCCCCCGGCCTCTCTCTCTCTCTGCCCCTTCCCCCCCCAGCCTCTCTCTCTCTCTCTGCCCCTTCCCCCCCCAGCCTCTCTCTCTCTCTCTGCCCCTCCCCTCGCTTCTCTCTCTCTCTGCCCCTCCCCCCGCCTCTTTTTCTCTCTCTCTCTGTGCCCCTTCCCCACTCTCTCTCTCTGCCCCTCCCCCCAGCCTCTTTCTCTCTCTCTGCCCCTTCCTCCCCCCCCGCCTCTCTCTCTCTCTGCCCCTTCCCCCCCAGCCTCTCTCTCTCTGCCCCTCCCCCCGCCTCTCTCTCTCTCTGTCTGCCCCTTCCCCACTCTCTCTCTCTCTCTCTCTGCCCCTTCCCCACTCTCTCTCTCACTCTCTGCCCCTCCCCCCCGCCTCTCTCTCTCTCACTCAAAAATAGATAAGCTTTAAAAGAAAAGAAAAGAAAAGAAAATGTTTGCTGGAGTCCAGGTGCTTTGTGGGGGACAAGTGAGTGGTGCAGAGGACAGACCTGAGCCCTGCTCTTGGGGACCCCGCGGCCCGGCCGGCAGACCAGTCCCCGGGAAGGGCTGTGGGCCACACCTGGACAGCAGCAGGGGGCCGCGAAGCCTTCTCTGTATTCGGGGCAGGTGGGATCCTTCTGGTGGTGTGCTGGCGCTTGGTCCAGAGGGCAGGCAAGACTGGGGGGCCCGGTGCTGCTCTGGAGGCTGAGGGTCTGGAGGAGACGAGGCCGCAGGATAGGACAGGGTGGGCTCAAGCAGTGCAGGGGTGACGGTGGGTGGAAGGGACCCACGGGGGTCCCGCCGGTGCTCGGGCCGTGCACCCAGCCAGGCCCAGTGGGAGCGGGGCCAGCTTGGGGCCGACAGGGCAGCCGAGTGACTTCCCTGGGGGTGGCCGTGACTAACGTGGTTCAGACCACAGTCAGGAGGCCAGCGGCCCGAGATCGGGGCGGCCCCGGCTGGTTCCTTCTGAGGCTGCGAGGGACAGCCTGCTCCCCCTCCCCTGCTTCTCATGGCCGCCTGGCCATCGTTGGCGTTTCTAGTAGGTCTCTGCCTTCAGGCTGGTGTGCTGTTCCCTGTGTGTCCAAATCCCCCCTTTTCTGAGGACGTGGTCGTGTTGGTCGTGTTGGGTGAGTACCCGTCCTGCTCTGGCGAGACCTGTCCTTGGCCAAGAGCATCCGCAAGGAGCCCATTCCCACGCGAGCTCACGCTCTGAGGTGCTCGCTTAGCACAAGTGAGTCTGGGAACGTGACTGAACCCATGAGAAGGCCCGGCAGCTTTGAGGGACGTGTGAGCGGGAGTCACGGATGTTTGGGATGGGCCTGCAGGTGAGGGGAGGGTTCTGGGAGTCCGTTCGCAAGTTCTGCTTCATAAAGAGAACCACAAAAGACAGGATTTGCAGGGGGTAAGCCTGCCTGCTTCCCGGCAGGAAATCTGACGCTTCAGGGATACAGTATGTGCTCTGGGGTGTCCGTCCCATCATCCCTTGTGGCCTGGGGTCACCTGCCCTGATGGAGGAGAAAGGAACTGTCCTGCATCCTTCCTGCAATTTGTCTCATCCCGAGGCCATGGCTGGACCCCTGGGGGAGAATGAAGGCCCAAGCTTGGCCCTTCCCTGGCTTTGGGCACCACCGTCAGGTTGTCGTGACTAAGCCAGCTGATGTTCACGAGCTTAGAGCCGGGCCTGGCACCCCCCAGGGGTCCCGTGAGTGCTGGTTGTCCTCACCCGTTTCTGCTCTCGTGTCTCCGTTAAGATGTCCCTGAGACCTGGAGGGGAGTGTACAGGGCCTCTGGGCCACAGGTCCCTGCCTGAGACCCGGGCCGTGTCCCGGTCCCCTCCTCGCGGGTGTGTGTGGCTCTGGGCCACCCGGTCAGGGCCTGTAGCCACCTCACTTTGCCGTGAGTGTCAGGGACTTAAAACCCACCGGGGCTGGTAGGTGACGGGCCACTTTCCATGTCAGCGTTACAAAGAGGTGGCTTTCTGGGCCACAGAAGTAGCTTTATAGCCCCAGTTTCCTCATCTTTAAATTGGGACAATTGAAGAGTCCATGTCCCAGGGCTTCATGAGGATTAAACGGGGTGATACTTACAAGCACAGGCTGTGACTTGTGGAAGATGGTCAGCAAACTCTCCGTTACTCTTACTGGCCGTGGTGCCTGCAGGTGTCCCCTGTGTGAGAATCGGCTCTACCTCGTAGGTGCGGGGAGAACCCCGAGAAGTTCCTGCATGGGAGGCGATCCCTTGTCAGGGGGATCATTTAGTCTGGTAGAAGACGCAGAGAATCAAAGAATTTTTTTTTTAGGGGTAAAGATTGACCTTTCCTTAGGTAAGGAATTATTTTGACATGCAGACTCTCAGTGTTTATAACATTCACTGTCCCCACCCCCTTAGCTGTCACATGCCTCGAGTTTTTTAATGCAAGATTGTTTGCATATGAGACTTTCCTGCAGGATTTTAGACGTTCTGTCAGAGTGAAGTCTGTTTTTCTCCCCTTGGTAATTCTGTGAATTGATAAACTGAGGAAAGCTGTGTGGGATGCTTTATCCTGGGCTTTCTAAGCAGCTCTGGGCACGTGGTTTCAATTCTTTATTTTTGAAGGACTTCTGTGCATATACACAAGAAATCCATAAATAATTTGGAAATTATTAATGTGTATTGTTAAAAATCTTTTGCAGAGCACCTGGGTGGCTCGGTTGGTTGAGCTTTGGGTCTGACTTTGGCTCAGGTCATGATCTCTCGGCTCATGAGTTTGAGCCCCACGTCGGGCTCTCTGCTGTCAGCACGGAACCCGCTTCGGATCTTCTGTCTCCCTCTCTCTCTGCCCCTCCTCCACTCACTCTCTCTCTCTTTCAAAAATTAATAAAAACATCAAAAAAAAATCTTTTGCAACTTCACACAAAGCTCTAATGTCAAGCTATGCGGTGATTTTGAAAGTGGGCTCGATTACAGATTATTCTTCACCTTTCTTCCATCCCGTCCTTTGTAGCCATGTGTATTGAGAGAATTTTGACAACGGTGAGAAACCTTTGTCTATTGGACTCCGACCTTTTGGATAATCATGTTCTTTACCCACATTCCTTATTTCTGGCCTTTAACTCACAAATACTTTCCAAGTCTTTATTTGGACTTGTGTTTTCTTACTTACAATAATCATCAAAGATGAGCATTCTTTGAACTGGGTAATAACTACAATTGTAGTTAATAAGGCATCATTTCCGTCTCCCCGAATGCCGATCCCAGGCCACAGCAATAACTCCTCTCACTATTTTTAGAGTGTCTGTGTTCAGCAAATGGTGTCAGAGCGACTGTGCTCAGGAAACGGTGAGTCTGAATTCATCCAGGGGCCGCGAGAAACTATGGCCGGCGATGTTGACTCTGACTGTTAGGCCGTGGGAGGAAGGATGGCGAGGCTGGACTCGTGACCCTACCAGCCAGAGCCAGAGCCATGCTTTTCTCACCACTCTGCCTCTGTCGCGTCCTCCTAATGAGACGAGGACAAGGACGCGTGACACGGAGCTTCCTGGAATTAATGGGCCAGGAATGGGGCCGACCCAAGTCTTGTCTCAGGATGAGTGTGTGATGTGACTGGTTTCTCCAAGGCTCCGGGTGAATTGCTGACGTCTCACTGATCCCCGGATATGCCTTGTGTTTTCCTAGCTCCCAACTTTGCTCACGCTGTTCTCTCTGTTGGCAAGATCCTCTCCGCCTTCTTTGGCTGATCAAAACCCATGCACCTCTTAAGGCTGACAGATCTCACCTCCTCTGTGCTGGTGTCTGTTTTCTGGAGAATGTTGTCGGTACTTCAGGGAGGCTTTCCCAGGGTCTGTCGCTGAGGGTGTCTGTCTCCTGCTTTTGTAACCTGCCTGGTTACAGGCAGGGTTAGAAGGCTACCAAGGTGTGAGCCCTTTGCGGCCGGGACTTTCTCTCCTCGAGTGACCCCGCGTGGCACCCTGCCCAACGCTGGTGCCCGTTAAGGTGTGTCCACCCCCACGTTCCCTTCCCCTCCCACCCTTCTCATTACCTGCCAACGTCGTCAGGACAGAAGGGGCCATCCATCCCTGTGGACGCGTGACCGCACGTTGGTGTCTGATTCCATTTCTGGAGCTCTTCAGATTTCATTTCTAGGCTAAATGAAAGATGATCCTGGAATAAAGAAAGGAATGGCAAGAAATCAGGAGAAATTGCTTCTTTTATAGTCAAGCCAACCAACCAGATAGCCTTAGATTAATCGTTCCCATTTGGTGGAATGTAAACTCTGCAACATTGGGGCAAGTTCATGGACAGTAAAATTCACTGCGCTCAGTTCCATAGGTAGAGACAGACACGGATGGCACTCGTATTTGTTTCAGCCAGGTTACACTCATGTCTGCATCTCACAGCGGGACTTTGCCTGTGGAATCTTGTTGTTTTTGAAGCATGTTGAGTGTTAATTTTTTAAAAACCCGATTGTAGAGAGTATCTCAGGAGAGAATATTTCTTCATTAAATGGCCTTAAATGAGTGACGATCATATGGAAGGAGGACGATTACCTGGAAAAGGTTCTGTGGTGATTCAGTTATTTTGGAAAAATATACAAATAATAAAGATGTAGGAACATAGAGGTATACTTTAATAAATTTGAAAAAATCTTGAATTTCTCCCTCATTATGAAGCTCTCATAACCTGTTTTCCGGGGTGCGTTTGCATTGTAGGCAACTGCATACAATTGCAAAAAAAGTCTGAAGAAGGTTTTTTTTTCTAAGGTACAAATAGATGCCATATTTGGAAAAATGAACAATTGGAGTCTGCAATCTACAATTTTCTGGTAATTTCTATAGACTTTTGGAATTGAAATTGCACATGGATGAAATAACGCAGAGTAAGTGAGTGTCTCTTCTTCCTGCTGAAAGTAAGAAAGTGGGTGTGGGGTCTGTTTTTGAGCCCAGGAAAATTTGCCATTGATTGAGATCGGGGGTACAGAAAGCCGGGCATCCCGTGGGGGGCAGAGCATGGTGTAAACTTACACAGACATTGGCAGGCGCCGAGGGTGGAGTCAGGGAGGAAATGGCCGTGTCGTGTGGAAAGTAGATTTCTGCCACCAGCTGGACCCTTAGCGTCAAACATGGGGCGAGAGAGAACCTGCCTTAGATACGCACCACCTTTCAAGCCTTGGGCTGGTGCGGAGACCCTCTGGGAGGACCCTTGCCTAAAATCCCGCACTGCAAACTGAAGCCAGGGCAGGGACCAGAGGGGCGGTGTTAAGGGGGACGGCTGGGTGTAGACAGTCCGGACTCCACTCCGGCCAGAGGAGGGTTGCTGCCTTCGTGCTGAGGCTCCGGGAGATGCCTGCAAGGCCAGCCCGGCTCACGACTTCCTGCCGTCCGGGGAAGGCACATCGGTGCCGCGTGGTCACCCATGGCCCTGGGGACCTCACTGCGCGGTGACACGACATGGGCCCGCCTGCCCTCCAGGCCCAGTGGGAAGTGGATGTGGTGGGGGTCTATCTCGGCGGTTACAAGGTTCCCAGGACCGGAGGGCCCTTTGTGACATGCTCTTGCCGTCTGAGAGGCGCTCAGGAACCCTTGAGGAGAGGGGCGCCTGGGGGGCTCAGGTCATGATCTCACGGTTCATGAGTTCCAGCCCCACGTGGGGCTCTGTTCGTCAGCGTGGAGGCTGGAACCTCCTTCGGATCCTCTGTCCCCATCCACCCCCACCCCCCCGCTTCTTCCCCGCTCGTGCTTGCTCTCTCTCAAAAATAAATAACCATTAAAAAAAACAAAACAAAAGGGAGGCTGGAGGAGACACGCAGGTGAGTGCTGTGGGGTGTGTGACCCCAGCGGGGGAAGGATGGGGCGCCCTGGTGGTCTGCAGACCTTGCCGCTGGGCCAGCCCTTCGCCCGGGTGATGGAGCGCGGTGATGACAGCACGTAGACTTTATTCAAGGAGCCTCAGTTAGGAGGAGGTCAGAGCCCCCCTGGCACAGCGAGCCCCGCGGCCTGCACGCGGGCGATAGCACGGCAGCTGGTGTTGTGGCCCGGGCTCTAACTCTCTGTGTTCCTGCACAAACCCAAGAGCCACTGCTGTCACACCACCCTCACCACCTGCAAGGCTCCAGCATGCCCAGCTGGAGCCTCCTCGTCCCCCCGGGACAGAAACGGCACGGGTCACCCTGCGGCCGAGCGCCTACCCCAACCCGCCGCCCTTGCCTGTAGAACATTCAGGAGCCAAAAGACTGTATGTTCGAGAAAGCTGGTTGTGCAAGTGAACCAGGTGGAGATAATTTGGGGCCCCAAACACCAGCATAAATGCTTGAGAGTGCCTGGTATTGATCTGCCCTTTAATGAAAGCCTCTACCCAGAAATCCTGAGAATATTCTATAAGCTTGGGCTCTTCAATTGCAGATAAGCTATGCATAATATATCAGGAGGATGTTTTTATTTTAAAAAAGGCAAATCAGGGGCACCTGGGTGGTCACGCGGTTAAGCATCTGACTTCGGCTCAGGTCATGATCTCACAGCTTGTGAGTTCGAGCCCCACATCGGGCTCTGTGCTGACGGCTCGGAGCCTGGAGCCTGCTTCGGATTCTGTGTCTCCCTCTCTCTCTGTCCCTCCCCTGCTCACACTCTGTCTCTGTCTCTCTCAACAATAAATAAACATTCAAGAAAAGGCAAACCATCAAACATCACAGACGTAGCTTAAATTGCCCAAGTTCTATGACGTGCCATCATCTCTCACCGTCCACAGAGAGCATCTCTGGTTGAGCAATATTTTTCATGCTGGGAGTACACCCTCTGGGGTCCTCCTATTGGCCCCTCCCTCTGCTGCACGCAGGTTCTGCTGTGTCTTGATGTGTGCCTAGAACTGGCTTGTTCCGGACGCTGTCTGTTAGGGGAGGCTGTCTCCCTTTCTTCCAAATAGGGCTGGAAGGACGCTAAGGTGGCACATGGCCCGGATCGCCTGTGCGGAGGGTTGTCTGGTGTGACGGAGTGCGTGTCCATGGCATGACCACCTGGAGCCCAGCCCTGGCGTCACATTACTTCTTGTCACACACATGGCCTCCTGGCGCCCTCCTTACCTTGCCACATTTGGCATGTTCGATAATGCTACGATAATACAATGCTAAAGAAGGACAGAAGTGAGGCACAGTAAAAACGTGTTCCCGTGGCAATCCAGACGCTCGTAAAGTGTGTCCAGTGTCCAGAAGGGGGCGCCTCTGAGCAGAGATCTGTTACAGGTGGTAAGGTTCTAGGGTACACGGCCCCTTGGATGTGGGGCTTGTACAGATCTGTTAAACGAATATTCCATGCCGTGAGACAGCACGCCATTGAACTACAGACTTGATCCCTCTGAGAAATGCTCACAAGGTGTTCTCTGAGAGCTGCCACTTGAAACCATGGGCTATTTTATCACCGTGAATAAGCAAAGCACAAACGTGTGGATCATGTAATCCTCTTTGGCGTTTACAGCCCTCGGACTCTGGATTCTCAAGATCTGCTTTCCTCGCAGGAGTCGCTGACCTCAGTGAAGGGTCGAGACAAAACTTTAGACACCCTGCCCCGCCCAGTTCCCACGGTCAGTGAGAGAAGTCTGGGGCCTAAAAGGCCTCGTGTGCTGAATCCCGCTGCTCACTGTTGGCCAGGGACAGGAGGGAAATTGTGATCTTATTACGTCGGTGAGTTGGGGATACCGGAAATTCTTACTTGAGTCCTTCCGGATATTAATAATGATATAATACCAAGTTTAAACATGGCTCAAAGCAGCTACTTGTATGGTATCATTTGCAGGGAATCCCTCCTCCTTTCTAGGTTGGAATCGTCTAATTAAAAAAGAAAGCGCCTACTGTCTCCTGTACAGACTTACAGCTTGGCACGCAGATGGCCACAGGGTGTTGGGCTGATCAGAGGACTGACCGGGACCCGCTATGTTGTAGTTCCTCTCTGCTGGCTCCTTTCAAAGACAAGTAGGCAAAGCCCCCACTGTTGGCACCGAGGTTAAGACTTTGCAGATTCCTCCCGGCTGGGTGGCTTTGAGACCCGCCGTCCCTCAGGACGTCCGCGGGCTGCCTTCTCCAAGCTCCAGCCACAGCAGCTGAAGTTGGGTTAATCTTCACAGAGTTTTAGCCCCTTTGATCATATCCATTGCTGTTGAAATTTGGGATGTAGTGTTGTCATTTCAACGCGGATTTCAGCACAGTGGACTCACACAACAGTTTCGGACGGGAGAAGGAGGACAAGTGAGCCCAGGGCCGGGAGATGGGGACACTGTCCTGACTACAAGGCCCAGGAGGAGACAAAGCCACCCGCGCCACCTGCAGAGAAGCAGACGCATCCCTCACTGCCCCGTAAAGAGACACAGCCACTAGTTAAATCAGTGAAGACAGAAGATCAGGAAAGCCATCTCCAATCACCCAGTGACATTGCGTGAAAGCAGAGAAAAGCACAGGGAAGAGAGAGGGGTGCCCCTTCTCGTGCAGTCGGCTCACCCCTGCACACAGGGATTCTTCCGAGTGAGCTGCTCGGGGGTGGGGCCCTGCTGGGGATCTGCCGGCTGATGTGTGTGAGGTGTGTGCGTGTGCCCAGCACTGCTCGCGTACAGGCTGAGCTCTGGGCCTTGGACGGGTGACGAAGGAGACACGGACCATTCCTCTGTGCTACTAAGATCTGGCATCCGGTCCAAGGAGAACAGCATTACAGGTTCAGAAAAAAGGATTTTGTTCAAGAAAAAGGATCTGGCCCGGCTTAGAAGCGATGGGTGGATTTTATTTAAAATGTCACACTTCCCCGGGAAAACACTTCTAGCGGGTGTCACAAACTGACACCTGAGTTCAGACTTGTGTTGCCCTCTGAGTGTGTGAAATATGGCGAGTCCCGAGGCGCCACAGGCCAGCGCCAAACCCCTCCGGATTTCCAAGGCTTAGTAGGGAGAAAGAATGTAAGATATCTCGGGTGCGGCTTCTGGGCCGACAGCGAGGTGGTGGCTCCCCCAGGTGACGGCTGTCACCCTCCACCTACGCGGTCCCTACCCAGGACAGCAGGAAGTGCGGCCGTCCGGTCTATGACTCCCACAGGTGTGGATCCTGGTGAGGTGAGAAGGGCCCACGGTGGGAGCAGAGGACTGTCTGCTGTCCCCAGAGGATGCCTTCCTCCCCTGGTTAAAACAACGATGGGTCTTATTAAAGAGGTGATGTGGGACCTGATCCCTCCCTCGCACTGGATGTCTCTGTGAAGCGAAATTAAACTCTGCAGAACAGAGTCACAAACGGAACACATTTCAGCATGACGGTCCTCACTCAGTAAAGGAGAAAACTTACACAAGCATCTTGGGTTTTATCCTTCTTAAAAAAATTTTAAGTTTTAAATTTTATTTATTTACTTATTTAGAATCCCAAGCAGGCACTGTCAGTGCAGAGCCTGATGTGGGGCTTTGTGTCACAACCCGTGAGATCATGACCTGAGCCAAAAGAGTTGGACGCTCAGCCAACTGAGCCACCCAGGCACCTCTATGCATTTTTTGTAAAATAGGATAGCTTAGTTTAATCTAGAAGCCTTTATCATTTTTGAACAGTATCAGAAAAGAGTGAGTGTAATATCACAGGACTAGTTGATCAGAGTAGTGCCGACAGCAAGGGCCTTGTGTGGTGTTAGACGCAGAAAAGGGGAGACGCGACATCTTCCTTGTTTCTAGACAGTCTTCCGGTGACATCACTCACGGCCACGTTTCGATGGAGTCGCGGATGGAGCTCGCTTTGTGAGGCACGTCCGTCCACACGTATGAACAGGCGCTGATCCGTATCAGCGTCCCACAATGAACAAACCTTACAGAACTTCCCAGAGAGAGGGGGGCTGTTTTATTCCAGCCCCAGGGAGGGCAGCTGTCCGGGATCCGGGTCCTCGCCAAGAGGAGAGTGCTCCCACAAAGGGACTTGGGGTGTAGGGTTATGCCCAGGTTTTACATAAAAAGCTACGAGTCAATAGATAAAGGGCATTTCAGAAAGCTGCACACCTTATCTTAAGCTTCTAGCGCCTGCAGGGCTATGTGGCTTTCACCTCATGGGAACCAGGCAAGTTTCTTCCTTTTCCTCATCTTTTGTGTCCAGAATGATCCTTTTCGGTGATTTCTCTATAACGATGCAGCTGTACAATGTGTTTCGGGGCAGAAATAGAGCCTGTGCTTTGAGGTTTTACTGAGTCATTCGGACCTTGGTAAACGTTGGAGTGTAGGGTCCTTGAGAGCCCAGGAGCAGGGCCCACAAACAGGAAACACTGAAAACTTCCTTTATCATCAGAATGGGAGTTTCAACCGAGGCGGCACATGTCACAGAGGTGGATGCGGAGGTGGAGACGTGGGCATGAGACACAGGCGTGGGGACAGGTGGGCAGCCAGAGTGGCGTGGGGGTAGCCAACAGACGGGGAAGAGTGGCGATGGACCACACGATGATGTGAGGGAAGGGTTTTGCTCACCAGAGTGGAGGGAGAGGACTGGAGTCAGTTGGGGAGGACTGAGGCTAAGTGGACAGAATTTAATCTCACGTGTGTCAACCTCAATGTTTCCCAGCAGGGGTGTAGCGGGGAGGGCTCTCTCAGCCCCCAGACAGGCTGGTCTGATGGAAGATTCATGGAGGCTGTGGTGGCGAGGGCGGCGAGGGAGACTGGCCTCTCTCTCCCCCTCCTCCCAGTGCTCTGAAGGCGGTCTGTGGTTCTGAGCCCCCTAGATGCCAGCGGACCCCACGTCAGACTTCTTTGCCAGGTACACACGACAGAAACTCTAGGATTTCCAGTTAAAAATATGAGCGTTAGCTACGTGCTTGAGTTTCCTGAACCAACTGTTAACATTCTGGCTCAGAGTTCAAGGTCAAAGAAAACAAAACACTAGCAGAAAGAATTTGGACATTTTGGGGGCCTGGATGTTCCCTCACCTGCCAGTGGACCTTCATTGTTTTGCATGTCAAACTTTTTGACGTTGAGCCGGGCTCTCCACTGAGGGTTTGGCATTCTAGAATCCCCACCCCTGTGTCGAGTGGGCTTTTGGGTCTAGGACTTACTGCTGGTGCAGAAATCGGCACTCCTTACAGGCAGAGAGAAAGCACATTCCTACAGACATTTCAGGCCATTAGTGCAGTTCCTGGTGTGTGTTTAGGTGCTAAGTCAATGTGACTAAGTGAAATTATAGTTACCGTTGAGTAGCTCGTTAGAGTAAACACACACGGATGTCTCTTTTAGCCTAAAGTTTTCAAATCCAGGCAGGGTGACGTCTTGTGCTTCCAGGACAGGGTCTGAAAGGGCCGTGTGCACAGAAGCCAGCAGAGTCCCAAGAGACATTTGAGGCGATGGCTTTGGCGACTTCTCCCACCACTTTGACGTGAAGGAAATGCCCTTTGCAGGGGATGAGCAGAAGCCAGCTCCTCCCGCATCGCATCGCATCGCATCGCATCGCATCGCACCCCCCAGGCCTGGAGCGAGCAAGATCGAGTGGGGCAAGTGAACCGTGAGATGAAGACAGAAAACCAGGGCGTCTCTCACACCAGAGATTCGCTCTTTGAGGTAGAAACCTAAATCCCGAAGCGGGAGGCAAGTCTGGGGGACGGACTCCACCTTTGAGCCTGTCTGCCTTGAAGAAGCAGCACCTTGAACGGTGTGTTAATGTGAGCATTTCACAGAACTTGGAAAGTCCCTGTGTCCCTTCCCCAGCGGCCCTGCAGGTGGACAGTCCACTCGGGGTGTGGTGACCCAGCCCCGTCGCGCTGTGACCTGCCCCTCTGGGCCGTCCGGAGCCCCCCTGCTCATGGTGCATGGGCCCAGTTACATTTTCCAACTTATCAATGAGTTTCTATTCTTCTCCCTCAAAACCATGGCTATTTACAAATGGAGCTAATGCTTCCAAAGGTCATGACCTCCCCCGCAGACCCCATGACCTCTGGCCTTCCCTGTCTTTCCAGTGTTAAGAACGTTGTGGGAATCCAGTGCCCATTAACGCAGAGCGATCCTGTAATCCCTAAAGATAGCTTGGTTCCTTCTGTGTTCTCTCCTTGCTGGCTTTCCTCTGAGGCAGGATCATGGGGCAGTGAGGTATGCCGTGCTTTCTAAATATTGCTTTCTCCTTTGTGAGCAGAGTTTTTTCTTAACTCTTTAAATTGACATTCCATCCGACATTTCAGACATTTCTGAAAAAAGCATTAAGGTGCATCTGTATAGTGTTAATTTTTAAAAATGACTTGCCTTTTAGAACGCCCTTTCCTGCTGAATCAATAGGGCGACCTTGGCCAGAAGCTTGGAATATTTATTTCTTTGGGGTCTTCCTAGAGAATACATCATGTTACTCAAGCACTTTGAAATTCAGCATCATAATTTACTTTCATGACTTAGAGTCTGTCCAAGTCTAAAGATCCATTGGGACGGTGGATGCCAAGCTTATGATTTTATTAGCATTTCTAATTGCAGCTAAAAGTAAAACTTCCATTTAAAAAGGTGTTTTAACTTCCTTTTTACCAATCACATTGGAATTGTGGTAGGACCTGGGTGTTGGTTGTACGGTCAGTGCTGAATTATGTTTTTCTTTGGTCTGATTTTCCTGGTATTTAATATCACTGATTTCTTGCTGGCGAGCCTGGGGGAGAATGTTTTATTTTCTCCCCCCGCCCCTATTCTTTCTAAAGAGCAGTTTCCCAGCCCGGTCAAGTGAATTAATGAGGGTCTGACCCCCAGAAAGACTGAATTTATGTGCACTCAAAGGTAACGACACTTGAAAAAGACACAACAGCAAATACACATGACAAGGCATGCCAAAAATCAAGGGGCTCAATTTATTACCCCTCCAGATGATAAACCGGGGCTCGGAAAGTTAATCGTGTGCAAATGTAGCCTGGTGAGCAGGGTGGCTCTGTGCTCTCTGCAGACGGACGTGTGCAGGGCGGTTTCCTTTAACGTCTCTGCTTTAGTCAAATTGAAACCTGGCACCTTCAGTGACAACGTTTTTGCCTCTGTCGGGACCAAATCGTGCACTGTCATCGGGGGTCTTGGCCGGAAGCCGAAGGGTGGGAGCTTCCCGGACAGCATGATGTTGAGGAAGGGAGAAGCAATTTAACACACGGAATTATTTCATATTCAATCATTACAGTTATTGGAAAGGCGGGGAGAAGATGTGCCCGTGAAATGAGCCACTTAATAGTCAAGCATTTATGATTAAAGAAGAAAAATGCCAGTCTGAAAAATCAGGTGATGAGCATGTTATTAACTTTTATTTCTTGTTTCTAATGGTGTGAAAAGAAAATAGGTCTGTGGGCAGAGATGTGTATGTGGCACCCGATACTCCACCCACTTCCCTCAGTCTCAGCCACTTCCTTCATATTTTGTCCATGGAAAACAAACATGTGATTCTCGGGGCTCCTGGGGGCGGGTCCGTCAGTTAAGTGTCTGACTTTGGCTCAGGTCATGATCTCACGGTTCGTGAGTTCGAGCCCCACATTGGACTCTCTGCTGTCAACATGGAACGTGCTTCGCATCCTCCGTCCCCCCCTCTCCCTGACCCTCCCCACTCGTGCTCTCTGTCCCTCAAAAATAAATAAACATTTAAAAAATGTGAGACTACATTAGTGCCTTATTGTCAGATGAGCATAATTACCGAGGCAATTAGAGAACTTTTAAATTTTTTTTTTCAACGTTTATTTATTTTTGGGACAGAGAGAGACAGAGCATGAACGGGGGAGGGGCAGAGAGAGAGGGAGACAGAATCGGAAACAGGCTCCAGGCTCTGAGCCATCAGCCCAGAGCCTGACGCGGGGCTCGAACTCCCGGACCGCGAGATCGTGACCTGGCTGAAGTCGGATGCTTAACCGACTGCGCCACCCAGGCGCCCCATTAGAGAACTTTTAAAGAAGACAAATTATCTTTTTTTAAATTTAAATTTAAAAATTTTTAAATTTACATCCAAATTAGTTAGCATATAGTGCATCAATGATTTCAGGAGTAGATTCCTTAGTGCCCCTTACCCATTGAGCCCATTGCCCCTCCCACAACCCGTCCAGTAACCCTCAATTTGTTCTCCATATTTATGAGTCTCTTCTTTTTTGTCCCCCTCCCTGTTTTTATATTATTTTTGTTTCCCTTCTCTTATGATCATCTGTTTTGTCTCTTAAAGTCCTTATATGAGTGAAGCCATATGATTTTTGTCTTTCTCTAACTGACTAATTTCACTTATCATAATACCCTCTGGTTCCATCCACGCAGTTGCAAATGGCAAGATTTCATTCTTTTTGACTGCCCAGTAATACTCCGTTGTATATATAGACCACATCTTCTTTATCTGTTCATCCATCGATGGACATTTGGGCTCTTTCCATACTTTGGCTACTGTTGATACGGCTGCTATAATCATGGGGGTGTGTGTGTCCCTTTGAAACAGCACACCTGTATCCCGTGAATAAATGCCTAGTAGTGCAATTGCTGGGTCATAGGGTAGTTCTATTTTTAGTTTTTTGAGGAACCTCCATACTGTTTTCCAGAGTGGCTGCACCAGCCTGCATTTCCCACCAACACTGCAAAAGAGATCCTCTTTCTCTGCATCCTTGCCAACATCTGTTGTTGCCTGAGTTGTTAATGTTAGCCATTCTGACAGGTGTAAGGTGGTATCTCATTGTGGTTTTGATTTGTATTTCCCTGATGATGAGTGAGGTGGAGCATTTTTTCATGTGTCAGTTGACCATCTGGATGTCTTCCTTGGAGAAGTGTCTATTCATGTCTTTTGCCCATTTCTTCACTGGATTATTTGTTTTTTGGGTGTTGAGTTTGAGAAGTTCTTCATAGATTTTGGATACTAACCCTTTATCTGATATGTCGTTTGCAAACATCTTCTCCCATTGTGTCAGTTGCCTTTTAGTTTTGCTGATTGTTTCCTTCACTGTGCGGAAGCTTTTTATTTTGATGAGGTCCCAGTAGTTCATTTTTGTTTTTGTTTCCCTTGCCTCCAGAGACGTGTTGAGTAAGAAGTTGCTGTGGCCAAGGTCAAAGAATTTTTTTTCCTGCTCTCTCCTCGAGGATTTTGATGGCTTCCTGTCTAACGTTTAGGTCTTTCATCCATTTTGAGTTTATTTTTGTGGATGGTGTAAGAAAGCAGTCCAGGTTCATTCTTCTGCATGTCGCTGTCCAGTTTTCCCAGCACCACTTGCTGAAGAGACTGTCTTTATTCCATGGGATATTCTTTCCTGCTTTGTCAAAGATTAGTTGGCCATACGTTTGTGGGTCCATTTCTGGGTTCTCTATTCTGTTCCATTGATCTGAGTGTCTGTTCTTGTGCCAGTACCATACTGTCTTGATGATTACAGCTTTGTAGTATAGCTTGAGGTCTGGGATTGTGATGCCTCCTGCTTTGGTTTTCTTTTTCAAGATCGCTTTGGCTATTCGGGGTCTTTTCTGGTTCCATACAAATTTTAGGATCATTTGTTCTAGCTCTGTGAAGAATTCTGGTGTTACTTTGATAGGGATTGCATTAAATATGTAGACTGCTTTGGGTAGTACAGACATTAACAATATTTGTTCTTCCTATCCAGGAGCATGGAATCTTTTCCCATTTTTTTTGTGTCTTCTTCAAGTTCTTTCATATGCTTTCTACAGTTTTCAGCATATAGATTTTTCACCTCTTTGGTTACATTTATTCCGAGGTATTTCATTTTTTGTGCAACTGTAAATGGGATTGATTCCTTGATTTCTCTTTCTGTCGCTTCATTGTTGGTGTATAGGAATGCAACTGATTTCTGTGCGTTGATTTTATACCCTGCAACTTTGCTGAATTCAGGAATCAATTCTAGCAGTTTTTTGGTGGAATCTTTTGGGTTTTCCATATAGAGTATCACGTCATCTGTGAAGAGTGAAAGTTTGACCTCCTCCTGGCTGATTTGGATGCCGTTTATTTCTTTGTGTTGTCTGATTGTGGAGGCTAAGACTTCCAATGCTATGTTGAATAACAGTGGTGAGAGTGGACATCCCTGTGTTGTTCCTGATCTTAGGGGGAAAGCTCTCAGTTTTTCCCCATTGAGGATGATATTAGTGTTGGGTCGTTCATATATGGCTTTTATGAGCTAGAGGTATGCTCTTTCTATCCCTACTTTCTTGAGGGTTTTTATCAAGAAAGGATGCTGTATTTTGTCAAATGCTTTCTCTGTATCTATTGAGAGGATCATATGGTTCTTGTCCTTTCTTTTACTGATGTGATGAATCAAGTTAATTGTTTTGCGGATATTGAACCAGCCCTGCATCCCAGGTGTAAATCCCACTTGGTCCTGGTGAATAATTTTTTTAATGTATTGTTGGAGCCGGTTGGCTAATATCTTGTTGAGGATTTTTGCATCCATGTTCATCAGGGAAATTGGTCTGTAGTTCTCCTTTTTAGTGGGGTCTCTGTCTGGTTTTGGAATCAAGGTAATGCTGGCTTCATAGAAAGAGTTTGGAAGTTTTCTTTCCATTTCTATTTTTTGGAACAGCTTCAAGAGAATAGGTGTTAACTCGTCCTTAAATGTTTGGTAGAATTCCCCTGGAAAGCCATCTGGCCCTGGACTCTTGTTTTTTCGCAGATTTTTGATTACTAATTTGATTTCCTTACTTGTTATGGGTCTGTTCAAATTTTGTATTTCTTCCTGATTCAGTTTTGGTAGTGTATACGTTTCTAGGAATTTGTCCATTTCTTCCAGATTGCCCATTTTAGTGGCATATAATTGCTCATAATATTCTTTTATTATTGTTTTTATCTCTGCTGTGTTGGTTGTGATCTCTCCTCTTTCATTCTTGATTTTATTTATTTGCGTCCTTCCCTGTTTCTTTTTGATCAAACCGGCTAGTGGTTTATCAATTTTGTTAATTCTTTCAAAGAACCAGCTTCTGGTTTCATTGATCTGTTCTACTGATTTTTTGGTTTCGATAGCATTAATTTCTGCTCTAATCTTTATTATTTCCTGTCTTCTGTTGGTTTTGGGTTTTATTTGCTGTTCTTTTCTCAGCTCCTTAAGCCATAAGGCTAGGTTGTGTATCTGAGATCATTCTTTCTTCTTTAGGAAGGCCTGGATTGCTATATACTTTCCTCTTATGACTGCCTTTGCTGCATCCCAGAGGTTTTGGGTTGTGGTGTTATCATTTTCATTGACTTCCATATACTTTTTAATTTCCTCTTTAACCTCTTGGTTAGCCCATTCATTCTTTAGTAGGATGTTCTTTAATGTCCAAGTATTTGTTCGTTTCCAAATTTTTTCTTGTGGTTGATTTTGAGTTTCATAGTGTTGTGGTCTGAAAATACGCATGGTATGATCTTGATCTTTTTGTACTTACTTAGGGCTGGTTTGTGTCCCAGTATGTGATCTATTCTGGAGAATGTTCCATGTATATTCCACTACTTTAGGATGTATATTCCACTACTTTAGGATGAAATGTTCTGTATATGTCTGTTAAGTCTGTCTGGTCCAGTGTGTCATTCAAAGCCATTGTTTCCTTGTTGATTTTTTGATTTGATGATCTGTTCATTGTTGTCAGTGGGGTGTTGAAGTCTCCACCTATTATGGTATTCTTATTGATGAGTTTATGTTTATGATTAATTTATATATTTGGGTGCTCTCACATTTGGTGCATAAATGTTTACAGTTATTAGGTCTTCTTGGTCCATAGACCCCTTGATTATGATATAATGCCCTTCTGCATCTCTTGATACAGTCTTTATTTTAAAGTCTAGATTGTCTGATATAAGTATGGCTACTCCGGCTTTCTTTTGTTGACCATTAGCATGGTAGATGGTTCTCCATCCCCTTATTTTCAATCTGAAGGTGTCTTAAGGTCTAAAGTGGGTCTCTTGTAAAAGCATAGAGATGGATCTTGTTTTCTATCCATTCTGTTACCCTGTCTTTTGATTGGAGCATTGAGTCCATTGACGTTTAGAGTGAGTACTGAAAGATACGAATTTATTGCCATTATGATGCTTGTAGAGTTGGAGTTTCTGGTGGTGTTCTCTGGTCCTTTCGAATCTTTTGTTGCTTTTGGTATTTATTTATATATATACATATATATATATATATTTTTTTTTCATCTTTTCTCCCTTTATAGAGTCCCCCGTAAAATTTCTTGCAGGGCTGCTTTAGTGGCCACAAATTCCTTTAATTTTTGTTTGTCTGGGAAACTTTATCTCTCCTTCCATTTTGAATGACAGCCTTGCTGGATAAAGAATTCTTGGCTGCATATTCTTCTGATTCAGCACACTGGATATATCCCACCACTCCTTTCTGGGCTGCCAAGTTTCTGTCCATAGGTCTGCTGGAGACCTGATCTGTCTTCCCTTGTAGGTTAAGGACTTTTTTTCCCCCTTGCTGCTTTCATGATTCTCTCCTTGCCTGAATATTTTCTGAATTTGAGTATGATATGCCTTTTTTTTTTTTTTTTTGATTCTAATGGGAGTCCTCTGTGCTTCCTGAATTTTGATGTCTGAGTCTTTCCCCAGGTTAGGAAAGTTTTCTGCTGTGATTTGCTCACATAACCCTTCTACCCTTATTTCTCTCTCTTCCTCTTCTGGGACCCCTATGATTCTGATGTTTTTCCTTTTTAATGAGTCACTGATTTGTCTAACTCTTAAATCGTGCTCTTTTTCCTTAATCTCCCTCTTTTTTCCTGCTTCATTATTCTCTATAAGTTTGTCCTCTATATCGCTGATTCTCTCTTCTGCCTCATCCATCCTTGCCACCGTGGCATCCATCTGTGATTGCAGCTCAGTTATAGCATTTTTAATTTCATTCTGGCTATTTTTGACTTCTTTTATCTCTGCAGAAAGGGATTCTAATCTATTTTCGACTCCAGCTGGTATTCTTATTATCGTGATTCTAAATTCTGGTTCAGACATCTTGCTTGTATCTGTGTTGGTTAAATCCCTGGCTGTCGTTTCTTCGTGCTTTTTCTTCTGGGGTGAATTCCTTTGTTTTGTAATTTTGAAGGGAGAAAAGGAAATAATGAGGTAGAAAAATTGAAATTAAAAAAATTAAAATTAAAAATATGTTAAAATTAAAAATTAAAAACACACACACACAAATCGAATAGATGATGCTCGATCCTAGGTGTGTTTTGGTCTGGGTGTTGAAAGTGGTTTGACAGATTAGAGGAAAAAAAAGGGGGGGGGAAGAAAAAAAAAGGAAATCCTTTGAGAATTTGTAAAAATGAATACACTGATGTAGACTAAAATGAGGTGATGGGAGTAAAATAGAATTTGAAAAAATATACACAAAAGTAAAGAATATAGTGGAAAAAAATTAAAGAAAAATATTTTAAAGAAAAATTAAAAATAAACATGAATTGTTTCTTTTTCTGTAGTCAAGAAGAAAAGAAACAAAAAAGGGAAAAAAGATAAAGAAAAAAAGGAAATCATTTGAAAATTTGAAAAAGTGAATACACTGTAGTAGACTGAAATAAAATGATGGAAGTAAAATGGAATTTGAAAAAATTTACATAAAAGCAAAAAATACAGTAGTAAAAATTAAATAAAAATATTGTTGATAGAAATTGAAAGTAAAAACGAAGTTTTTCTCTTTCTGGATTCAAGAAAAAAATGAAAAAGAAAAAAGAAAAAGAAAAAAAAGGAAATCATTTGAAAATTTGAAAAGGTGAATACACTGTAGTAGACTAAAATAAAATGATGGAAGTAAAATGGAATTTGAAAAAATTTACATAAAAGCAAAAAATACAGTAAAAAATGAAAGAAAAATATTTTTAATAAAAATTGAAAATAAAAATGAATTTTTTCTTTCTGTATTCAAGAAAAAGGAAAGAAGTGTAAAAGAGAAAAATAAAGAAAATTGAATAGATGGACCCGCTAACAGATTGAAGAAGGACTGAAATTACTTCGTGTTCTCTAGAAGTCAATCTATGTAGCGCCTTATAGGTCATAAACTAAGCCGGCGGTGAGACTTGTGTTCTTGAAGAGCGAGGTTGGCCCAGTTGGCCGGGGCTCAGTGTAACGGCTCCGCTCTCCACTAGATGGCGCTGCTAGCTTCCTGGGGTGGAGTGTTACCGCGCTCGAAGGTGCGTATGCGCCTGCGCGGGAGCGGTCAAAATGGCGTCACCAGCTACCCGGTCTGTTCTCCCGGATCAGCAATGGCGCTCTCGTCCTCCGTCTTCAGCTCTCGTCCGCTCCCCGCTTTTCCACTCTCCGTGACCAGGCCCCAGGCCGTACCTCGCTCCCGAGTTTTGCCTCGGACGCGGCTGTTTTCCCCGGCCCCTTACTCCCGAAGGACTGCGGCCCTGACCCGCTCCGCCCCTCCGCGGGAGGGTCTCACCGAGCTACGGCGGAATGTCGGCTGCAGCCAGGAACGCCCGCTGGACCCTGCTGCTGCCGGTGCCCCGAGACTGCGGCCCGAGGCCAGCCCGCCCCAGAAAAAGTTGGCGAGACAGTCTAGCAGCAGCGTTTCGGGGATGGTGGAAAATCGCCACACACGTCTGGCCCCAGGCTTCACCCTCCACGACCTTGTTCCAGCACCGGCGAACGTGGCCGCCTTCCGGGGTCTGCCGGGACCAGGTGGCTTCCACAGTCTCCACCAAATGTCCTTCCGGCAGCGGAACCGCCTTTCCTCGTGTGGCCCGAGCACCTCCCGGACCCCACTCTGTTCCTGGGGATTCGCCCTTCCCACCAGAGCACCGCCAGGTAGGGAGCTGCGGAGGTGCAGCCTTGCGCTCCCCTCGTTTACGGTCTTAATGGGATTTAAACCCTCTCCTTTCTCCTTTAGTCCCTGCGGCCGTTTCCCATCTTCCACTTTCTCTCCAGCTCCTTTTAGGGAGGGGGAGGGGGAGGGGTGCTTTTCCCTATTCTCCCCGCCCCCCAGTCTCCGTCCTCTCTCCCCCTGCAAAAGCACCTCCCTTCCCGCGGCTTCTCACTCCCCAAGTTCACTCGTCTGCGCCGCGTACCTGCTGAATTCTGTGGTTCATGTTGTGCAGATGGTAGTGTTAATCCTCCAATCAGTGTTCTAGGTGTGTAGGATGGTTCAGTGTTGGTCTGGCTGTATTTTGTGGACGCGAGACACACAAGAAGCTTCCATGCTGTTCCGCCATCTTGGCTCCTTCCAGAAGACGCACTATCTTACCGTAGCAATTCTGTTCTGTAATTTGTTTATGTCGGCGTGATGCATACACGTAGTTTCATATTTATGCATTCCTGAACAGGTTCTCTCTTCCTATAGACCCAAATGGCATGATACTGAGAAGAAGATAGGACTTTTTTCCTTTACATAACTCTTACCATCTTAGGCACTTAGGGACCTCCGCTTGTAATGGAAATGACCGTGAACTTCTGAACGCAGGCACTCTGGTAGTATCTGCCACTACGGACATTCCTCCATAAATCAATTCTGGTAATGCTTCTCCATTTGTACCACCCACTAGTTTCTTCTTCAGTACTGGTGTTTTTAGTGAAACAAAGTCAGATTATCTCCAGGGCTTCCATAATCATGAGTGTGGACAGGAAAGAGTCAGCTTTCCAGAATCGATAGCACGGGTGTGTTTGCGATTATCCAGTTTCTTTACTCTCTGGGTCCAACACCTGGGACCAGGCAGTGCATCAGGTGCTATGGACATAGGGATGACAAGGCTTGGCTGGGCTCTCTGAGAACTTACTAGAATGGGGGCATGTTAGCCCAGCAGGGTGAGCGGGCTTCCCTTGGAAGAGTAGACCCCACACGTAAAACTGTTTTCACCTCCTCAGTTTTGCTCGTGTAGCTGTGGTTTGATGACTTATCTGCTAATACCATTTTGTCATTCAGCATTCTTTAAATTTTGTTTTAATTTTTATTTTTGAGAGAGGGAGAGAGGGAGAGGGAGAGAGGGAGGGGGAGAGGGAGAGAGGGAGAGAGAGACACAGAGACACAGAGACACAGAATCCAAAGCAAGCTCCAGGCTCTGAGCTGTCAGCACAGAGCCTGATGTGGGGCTCGAACTCATGGGCTGTGAGATCATGGCCTGAGCTGAAGTCAGATGCTCAAGCCTGTTTGTGGAAGGAGGACACAGTCCCAACCCTGAGACTGGGGTCTGCTGGCCACCTGTAAGCCCAGTCTGTCCAGTGACCTGAGAAAGTGACTAATTCCCATCTGTTCGAGGAGAAAGCGCTAGGCCTACTTCTACTGGAAT
The DNA here is from genome assembly GCF_027475565.1 of Acinonyx jubatus. Taxonomy (NCBI): domain Eukaryota; kingdom Metazoa; phylum Chordata; class Mammalia; order Carnivora; family Felidae; genus Acinonyx; species Acinonyx jubatus. Next base: position 135,520,410 of record NC_069388.1, on the reverse strand, counting down.
GTGAACTCACCACAGAAAAACTCTGCTCTGCTTTTTAAGAACTCACGGATCCCAAGTACTCACCTGAGTACTCAGGAGCGTGCCTGACCTGTAAGAGACTCTTGGTGGAGATGAACAGGTGCCGGCTCCTGACTCCTGCCAGGATGTCCTTGTTCTCCACTGACTTTTGCTGCTGCCAGCTCCCAACTAAACACTGGTGGCCCAGGGGGTCCCGGAAGGTGACACATCTGCACCACATTGTGACTATATGGCCTGGGTCATTTCCAGTGTTCTCCTCTGACAGCTTCTTCCCCGGAAGAGTCGGGCGTCCTGTTCCTCAGTTTCCCATTCGCCCTCCCACGTGCACCGTCCTCACCTAAGAAGTGCGAGAAGTGACTGTCGGGCTCATGTGTGAGTCTTTCTGGGAAGTCTGTCCTTCCCTCTTCTTCCCCTTCCTTGCTCCCCTCCTTCCTTTCATCCTGCTCTCTCTCCACCACTCGCTTCTGCCTTCTCTTCTCACTGTCTCTTCTGTTTCTTCCCCAAATACCCATGAAACTTCCACTGTGACAGTCGCTGCAAAAATAAAGGGACTCCTGCCCTTATTCAAGTTCATACTCTAGACAGACATCCATCAAGCCATTAAACAAAGAAATGCAGGAGTGCGAATGGCGTGGGGAGAGCTTCGTGGGGCTACCAGAGTGTGTAAGAGCGGATTTACCTGGGAGGAGAGGTCCGCGAGGCTTGGCTTGGGCTCGGGATCTGAAGGATGAAGGAGAGTCGGCCGTGAAGGTCATCCCAGAGGGAAGGAAGGGTGTGGAGCCCCGGCGGGGGTGGTGCACGGGGATGAGGGTTGAAAGAAGGCCACGTGTGGTGGGGACGGGGTGATGCTGAGGTCAGAGGGGGGCCATGCTGTGTAGGTTTGAGTTTCGTCTCTACCCAGAGGGTGATGAGAAGCAGGAGAGGATAAGCCCATTTTGTGTTCTAGAAAGATCCTCTAGCTGCAGCCTGAAGAGAATACAAAGAGAGGAGGAGAGACTGTTCTAGAAACATCATAATAGCACAGGTAAGAGTTGGTGCTGGAGGAGAAGAGGTGACCAATTCAAGAGCTATTTAGGAAGTAAAATCCAGAACCCAGTGCAAGGTGCAAAATCAGGGGCAGGGGCGAGGGGTTTCAAGAATGCAAAGCCGTGGCGGCTGGCTGCCCGCCAGATTCGTGTTCTCCCTTCTCTAGTGAGCAGCGATGTCCGGAGCATCTGGCCTGCCAGGCCCAACTGCGTGTCTCAGCACACGGCATAACCGGCTGAGCTGAGTGACTGATTCTCCCCGGTGGGACGCGAACACAGTGATGGGTCAAAGCTTGCGAGAAGCAGGGGGACCTCACCCGTCTAGGATTGTGATGCCTACGGCACGGAGGACGCACTAGACGCAAGGAGTCTGGGCGGGACCGGGAGGAAACTCCATGTATGAGAACCCCCTCGTGGGAGGGCGGGCTGAGCAGACTTAGGAGCGGGTGCCACGGAAGGAATGTGAGTTGGTAGCCCACCTAAGATCACATCCCCCGGGAGGGCCCCGAGGCCATCGGTGGCCGGCTGAGAGGCCACCAGGCTCCCTAGGCATGCAGCGGTGGGGAGTTTGTGGGCCGGCACTAACAGTAGGAGGAGCTGTCAGGGAGCTGGGTCGAGGGGCCCCGGCAAGTACCGTGACAGCAGGAATCAGGGCTGGCCACAGCTCGGCCCGGACCCTCGGCCCCACCACTCGGATTGGCTTGCGATCTCTTCACCTGTCCTCCCGCCTGGCTGCTGGGCCTTCCCGGGGTGCCCTTCCTGTGGATTGCTCCCCCGCAGGGAACACCGTCCTGTGTTCATCCAACGTCAGGAACCGCACCTTCACTTTTGCCCAGGGTTCTGGCTGTCTACGGCCAAGCGTAGGTCTGGACGCTGTTACCCTCTTGTGGCTGGAAGCTGGTGTGCCCGTACTGATTTTAATGGCCAGGATTTTGGTCTGGGTGAAATGTAGGCACCCAGTTAAGTTTAAATGTCAGACGGACCGACAGTGAGTAATTTTCAGCCCGTCCCCCAAGAGATGCCCCGTACTTCTGTTTGTGCTCTGGCAACCCGGGATGGGGGTGAGCATGGGGGCCGCCCCGCATGGGCGCCTGCTCTCTCTGCCTCTTCCGTGTGGGAGGCTTTTCTACAGCAAATCAGACTCCTGTGAGACATTACTTCTCCCACTCGAGCATTCTGTGCCCTGACATCAGAGAAACTTGGGAACACTTGGAAAACTTGGGGAAGGGGAAGCAGGAGAAAGGCTGGGCACCAGAATCGGAGTGGAATGCCAGTGACCCCTTGTTCAGCCCTTGTGGTTCACGGGCAGGCCGACGGTCAGAGAGGGATTTTCAAAACGTCGCCTGCTAGCAGTGCCCCTCTTGGGCATCGTTGCCTACGACCAGAGACTGTGTAGGAAATGTCAGCAAATAAATGAAATTTAAGCATTGGTTGTAAAGTAATGGAAATTTTAGCTTTGATGCTGCGATGACTTCTGCAATTAGGGAAATTGCTACGGGCACGTGCTTAATGTGAACGTTGTGATTCCTTACAAATTTGATGAATAAAAATGGTTTTAATCGGAAAAATAATTACGGGATGGGAGTATGACGCTTATTAGTGATAGGTCCCTATGAAGTGCAATGTTAGTTACCACGAGTGGATGGACGGTGGAATGCATCCCGCAGGTGAGGATCGTGGCTGGCCACTTCACTTCTGGCTGCAGCGACTAGACTTCCAAGGGCCCAGTAGAAACGCTCGCTGTGAACTGAAGCAGCGTGTGTACTTTTGAGCAGGTATCAGTGGACAGGGACACTGGGTCCCGTGCGAAGGGTCCCAGAGAGCCAACTACTCTTGCAGTGAAGTTGGAATGAAGACATGTTTGTTCATCAAAACATTTATGATTCTCTGCTTTCAGAGAATTTATTTTAAAAATGTCCTATGGTGTTGGGATGAACGTGGCTGAATCAGGTTGACTTTTGGTGGTTATACCTAAAAACCAAAATGGAATGCAGCAGGTCAGAGACAGACAAAGACATGGGAGAGACACCGAGTAAGCTGTCCCCACTCTGCCCCAGGGTCAGCTGGTGCCACCCACCTCGGCTTTGCACCTGCCTTCCCAGAGCCCCTCCTTTGGTATCACCTTTCTCCTCCTGCCAGACTCTGGATCTGGTTTCACACTTCTTCTGTCCCCTTGAGCTTGGCCCCTATGTGGCCTCATGCATCTTGCACTGGCTGAGGCTGGGACAGCGTTTCTGGAACACGGATTCCCCAGCCAGTGACCCTGGTCAGCCCCTGGGGCAGAGCATTTAGACCGTAGTCACGTTGAAATAGGCCAAGAAGGTGACTGGTCACCATGGAAACAGGAAACCGGGAAGCCCCGGGGACTCCTCTGTTGTAAAGTTTTCTCCGCTCCGTCTCGCAACTATGTCACTGAATTTAAAAATTTTCTGCTCTCATAATATCAGTTTCCAAAAGTTGTTTTTGTTTTCAAAACATTTTTGTTCTCCAAATATTTTGTTCTCCACATATCCTTCCCCCCCTTTTTAAAATTTCTTTAGTAGTTTGTTGTATGGATGTGCTACCTTTCCCATTCTCTGACACTGTTAATAAAATGCTAGGGGATGTTTTGAATGTTTGCAAAACAAAGTGTATTATTTTGGACTGTGTCTTTCATATTAAAATACTTCTCAAATGTCAGACGACGACTCATACCGCAGAGTGCTGCACTAAGACCATGATTGAAAGCTGTGGGCTCCTGGGTGGTCTTTCCTGCAGGGTGGTCTCCACGGCCAGTTTGGGGGGGACCCCACCAGCAGTGCAGTGACGTCTTCCCTCGCGGCTGCTGAGACTCCCCAGAGCACTCGGCCAGTCTCCCACCCAGAGCGTGTGAGTCAGCTGCCGGGGTTCCAGGGGCCCCGTGGGGAAGTGGAGACTGACCAGACGTGCAGGAAGCAAGCTTTCACTTGACCCCTGTTGTCTGAATGGTGTATCTACCTTTAGTTGGCCTGGCCCCCCCACCCACACACTCCAGACAATAAAACTGCTGACTTCTGCTGGGGAGCGGGGGCGGTTGGAGGGGACCTGGGGTTGTCTCCTCACCTCCCTGCCGTGGAGTATCTGGGGTGTCCCAATACACAGTGGGAGTTGCCAATGGTAGACTTTGCTAATGGATTAGAAGAACCCTTCGTCCAACTCCGACTCTGAGCTCTGACACGATCTCACAACCTTCCCTTTTCTTTTTCCTCTTTTCATTCCGAGAACTTGAATTCCGAAAAATCGTAAACCCTCTTGGGAAAGTTGTTGGTATAATGAACATGCACATTCTTCATGGAGATTGATCAGGAGATTGAGGAGGAGATTACTCATATCATCATATTAGTGTCTGACCCCCCACGCCCCTCCTTTTTTGTTTTTGCTGAGATATTTGTGAGATGGTTGTGGACAGCATGACATTTTAGTCCTAGATACTTCCGTATGTACTTCCCAAGACAAGAAGATTCTTCTTCATAATTTCAGCAGAATTCTTATGCTTGCTGTATTGGTTTCTTCTGCTGCTGTGTAACAAATAGCCACATGGTAGGTGGTTTAAAGCAACACAAACGTATTACCTTGCAGATCTGGATATCAGAAGTCTGAAATGGGTCTCACTGGACTCAAATCATGCTGTCAGTTGAGCTGCGCTCTGCCTAGAGGCTCCAGGAGGGAATCCATGTCTTTGCCTTTCTAGCTTCTGGAGCGAGCCTGCACCCCTCGGCTCGTGGCCCCTACCATCTTCAAAGCCCTCAATGGTTGATGGAGTCCTTCCCGAAGCACATCACTCTGGCACCGAGTCTCCCGGGACTACACTGGATCCACCTGGCTGGTCCAGGAAACCAGCCCACGTTCACGTCAGTTGAGATGGCATCTGTAGCCTTCGTTCCCCCTGGCTGTGCAATCCAGCACATTCACAGGTTCTGAGGGGTAGCATTTGAATGTCTTTTGGGGAGAATATTATTCCATTATACTTGGGAGACTTAGCACTGCTGTAATGCAACTATTTAATGTATTTCCCCAGTCGATCCAATAATGTCCTTCAGGCTGATCCCCAAATGATCCCATCGAGTACATGCCCTGCACGAGCCCTCATGTCTCTGCTCTCTGTTAATCTAGAACAGTGCCTCAGCTCCTTGTCTCTCATGACAGACATTTCGAGGCTGTAGGTCAGTTGATCTGCAGAGTTCCCAACTTGTTATTTTGAAAATGTAAATTCTTTGGTAACTGATCCGATGATTTAGACTTAAAGCTGCTAATGTTTCTTTAAGTTTTGCAAAGAAATGTGTTGTCCTTCAGGGGTACGACCAGGTGCCACCCCCCCCCCCCACCCCGCTCACGGTCATGGCTGAAAGACATGAGCACGGTGATTGCAGAGGGGGACTGAAGACTGTCACGGTAATTGCATTTTCCCCAAAGTGGCTGAAATGTCCCCTTTGCCCCCTGAAATATTATGTTGTCAAAAGTACACAAACAGCGTGGCTCAGGTTTGTTTCCTGCTGTTATACATTTTCACCAACATGCTACTAATTTCTCCAAACTTACATGAAAAGCCAAGGAACCCATAAATTGACCATTTCCATAATAATATTGTATTTTCTTTATTTCCCCTTCTCATTTTGTTGACAGCTTTTCCTGTTTTGGAAAATGTTGGAGAGGACATAGCCCCCTCACACTGTCATTTCTGCATATAGTTAAAAATATCCTCTGTAAATTGTCCATCTGGTTCCTTTAACTGGCTAATATATATATTATTGCGCATTTATATATATACACATATATATGGTGTGTGTGTGTGTGTGAAAGTTGTCTTCTTATGGTTGCTTTTTAATTTAATTTTGAAAATTTTCCGCATTTTCCTTTCAATGCTGTTTAGCTTAGTAGACATTTAATGGTAAGGTAGACTCGAGAATGGGGTATTTAGAATAACGACTAATTGCAGTGCCTAAGTGGCTCAGTTGGTTGAGCATCCGATTTCGGCTCAGGTCATGATCTCGCGGTTGGTGAGTTCAAGCCCCGCGTCAGGTTCTGTGCTGACAGCTTGGGGCCTGGAGCCTGCTTTGGATTCTGTGTCTTCCTCTCTCTCTGCTCCTTGCCCCCTTGTGCTCTGTCTCTCTCTGTCTCTCCAAAATGAATAAACATTAAAACGATTTTAGAATAAGGACTAACTGGCAAGTTTATGTAATGGTAATCTTTCTTGTGTCCTTACCCTGAGCCAAGCCCTGTGCTGGGATCTTGCGTGTTATTTCCACTTCTCAGACTCTAAGAGGTAAACGCTGCACCTTCCCACAAATGACTCATTTAGCAAATAATAGAACCGGCTTTCCCATCAGTGAGTTCCTAGCAGGTGTGGACAGATGCTGTTGCCGTGGGGTGAGGTTGGAAAGACAGGGAAGGAGGAAAGCTGGGAAGAATATGAGTCTGGCGGGAGATGCTGGCCTCCAGGTGACCTGAGAGGTGGCCTTGGCCGTGTCACACAGCTGGATGGCACATCTGGAGAGACCTGCGTGGGTCTCAGGACAGCGAGCTTTGGGTGGAGGTGCGCGTGTGTGTGGCATGATTAGCAGGTGTGCAAGGATGGGCACTGGGGCTGTAGGTCCGGGGATGTACCGAGTGGGACGGCGCTTGGAGGAGGTGTGCTCGTGGACACAGGAGGGAGAGACAGGTGCTTCCAGGCTGCGCTCCCTTCTTCTCCCCACCGTGACCGGGAGACCCCGCAGTGCTCTCAGCATCCGACAGAAGAGCCCGTTTAAGACATGAAGCTGTGTATCAAGGAGAGAGAAAAGGGTGTCTGTCCATTGTGTAAAGCTTTGTGCTCCAAAACTTCCTTAATTTCCCGGTAGGGTTTTTGCATATTGCTATTTGGCGAAATTATTCCAGCGATTAAGACACACTGTTCACGTACGGATTTCGCTACTACGTTTTATGCTTTCGCTTCAGTACCTGGCCCTCGGTGGGGTGGAGCAGGGTGGAAGGGGGCGTGGGAAATAGCCGGTGAGAAGGACAGCACAATTGCAGCCAACGGTGTGGTTGGTGTGGCGCCAGCATCCCTGGTTCGCTGAGAAAAACGCTGCTAAATCCCACATGGTGCCTTTTTACTTAGTAGGTAACAAGGTGAGGTACATTTAACACCACCGAAGGCTTGCTGGGTGCATTCTCATTAAAAACCAAGAACACTCCTAAGGTGCTAGATAGGATGTTCCTTCCTCTGTCCTGAGTGAGCCTTGTGCGTTTATCAGAGCTGCACTCTTATCAGGATGAGATAGTTCCTTAAAATACAGCTTATTTTCTCTCTCGAGATGTGGCTTCTGTGCTAAGTAGAATGCGACCAGAAGTGGGAGCCATGTTTCTGTGTCTTTCCTTGGTGGCCTGGTAGGGTTTTTCTTTAATAGGTGCTGATAATTCAGTTCTTTAGTAATCTTCCCCTTGAGGGCTGATCAGGAAATTCATGTCATTTCCTGTTGTACTCCTGGTAGCTGGTCTCCAGAGATGTCCCCGGTGACCCTGGCCTCCACATCCCTCTGTACCGCTCTTCCATGTTGAAGCAGGGTCTTGCTTTAGCAAACAGAAGGTGTCCTAGGTGTCTCTGCACAGGTGTCAGGACGGGAGCCCGAAGGAGTCTGGGCAGTTTCTGCTTCTGAGCTCTTGGAAGCCCTGAGTCGCCATTTAAGAGCTGTAGGAAGGCCCCACAGGGAGGAGGGCTGTGGGATTCTGTGTGAAGAGAGAGAGGGTGTCCTCTTTTGGCCGGGCCTGCCCAGGCTCTAGGTGGATGGCTGGGCCATTTCAGACATCCTAGCCCCGGGGCGGTCGCCGGGCCATTGCTGACGCCGAATGAAAGAGAAGAGCCTCTTGCTGGGGATGCAGCCAACCCACAGGACTGAGGAAGGTAAAACCATCATTGTTTGAGGCCACTAAGTTTTCAGAGGGCTTTGTCACACAGCAACAGCAACACAACTTCTACAAGCACAGCAACGTGTGCATGTATGTGCTAGGAAACAGTTTAGCACATTGATGTTTTTCGCCAATGGTCACATTCGAAACTGCAGAAGATACTACATTTATATAATTTTATACATCCTTGGACTTGTCTTCATCAGGGAAACCTCACAGCAAAATAGTGATTGTATAGCTGAATTTTTTAATGCCTTCCCAGTTTTTGCTCTCCGTTATAGGCTGTTTAAAAGAATCCCTTTCAAGCTCCTGATCCTTTCATGAAACAGGGCACAGTTAGTTTCTTAGCAAAGATGGGAGGAACAGCACATTCACTTTGTGGGTATTGGTGGCTGGACCGTGCACTTCGTGGGTGGTTTCCGTTGGACTCTGATGTCAGGGTTATTCCCTGACATGTGACTTGTCTCCTTTCTTGGTGTATTTCTGGAATTAACGAACTGGTCTGTGCTCGAGGAGTTTAGGTGCGGGGGACTCATTTGTTGACACACACAGCTTGCCTTTGTCCTTCCTGAGTATTGTCCCTGTTCCTCTCTGAAGGAAGTGGCCACCTGTGACCACCTGCCTCTGCTCATGTCCACCCTGGGGCCCCAGTGCACTCTGTCCACAGAACACTTTATCTCCTGTTATTTCTGACAATCTAAACTTACCCTCCACAAGGGCATACATGGGTCCTGGAGGGAGAGAGGCTCTTTGTTCAGGCCAGACAGGGATAGTGGTGGATTTAGATTGGGACTTGGAGAGAGACCTTTCTCTCCAGGCCTTTCAGTGATGTCACCTGGGATGGTGGCAGCCTCAATGGGCACTATTGCTTGTGGCAACTGAAAAGGGAAGACCCTGGAATAGAACTCTTTGACTTGTCCAATTCCCTGTACTAAAGCACGGCACAGAGTCAGAGACCAACCCGGGAGTCCACACTGCTTGGGACACAAGCATCTATCTCGATGGTAACCGGGGCTGGCTGGGATGCCTGGGCACTATGGAGGACCCTGGGGACAAGATCAAAAGGAGGATCATCTGATGACAACAGGTTAAACATTGGCTCCCTCACTGGGGTGGCGGTAAAAGTCAGAATGTAGATGATTTAAAGAAAATCATGAGAGAGATCTCTTATACCTCAGATGTGAGGCCAGGACTAACATTCTCTACCCAAATAATTGCAGTGAGGGTCTTTATAGCCACCTCCTCGTAGGGACGGACAGGAAACAGAAGCCCAGCTAGGTCAGTGAGATGTCTGAGGCCACACAGAAACTCCGGGGCAAGGCTCAGACCATCCCTCTTTTTTCCTGCAGAGCCTCCCTCCTGCTTCACACGGCTTCCTGTTCATGGCTGCAGAACGCTTTAGGGAGAGACCTTGGCCGCTCCATGGTCAGTTAGTTTCATGAGCTAGCACTGGCCGGCCCATCCCGTGTCCCCAGCTGTCTGGGAAAACAGAAACATGGGACAAAGAGCTGCCCACAGAGTTACAGGAATTAAACGAACACGAGGCATTGTGAACTTGGCAATTTGTTGTGTGGCGATCCCCCCATATCACCAGTTTTTTGATCCTTGAAGCTTTCTCTAGCTGGTTCACGTTGGCTAAAGATTTGGCTAGTTTTCATCATCACACTTGCTGCAGTTCTGGAAGCTGTCTCGTCTCCCCTCCCCTGGATCAGCCTCATCAAAAAACAGTGCTGCCTTTACCCACGCACCCACGTTCATGGGCTTCTCCATCCTCTGTCCTCCCAAGTGTCTCCAGAACAGGGACTTTCCCATGGCCTCTGGTCCTCACCAGCCTCTGCAGGCTCCTTTCTGTGAGGGAACAGCCAGGACCAGGAATTTCCTGTTTGCTATAATTTTACACGTGCAGTTTACTCTGTAAAGTTGAGCACCAGTACAATGCCGTGTATATGATGTGTGCAATTTTTAACAGATTATTTAGCAATTTTCTTTGGGGAACTGGAAGGCAAACATGTGTATTACTGTCTTGTCCCAGCAGTCAAGACTCTATTTGAAAGGCTAGTTTCACTTCAGATTTAGCAGAATATTCCTGAGGTTGCCCCATGTATGTTAAAGAAATTCGAAGGAAATGTGTCCTTTCTCCCTCCCTCCCTCCCCCTCCCTTCACCCTTCCTTCCTTCTTCCTCCTACCTCCCTTCCTTCCTTCCTTCCTTCCCTCCCTGTCTCCCCCTCCCTCCCTCCTTCTCTCCCCCTCCCTCCCTCCCTCCTTCCTCCTTCCTTCCTTCCTTCCTCCCTTCCCTTCCCTTCCCTTCCCTTCCCTTCCCTTCCCTCCCTCCCTCCCTCCCTCCCTCCTTCCTTCCTCCTTCCTTCCTTCCTCCCTTCCCTTCCCCCCTTCCCTTCCCTTCCCTTCCCTTCCCTTCCCTTCCCTTCCCTTCCTCCCTCCCTCCCCCCTCCCCCCTCCTTCTCTCCCCCCTCCCTCCATCCTTTCTTCCTTTACCAGGTGTACATAATTTGTTAAAGTATTTCTAGATTCAGTGGGAGGAATGTGGATACAGAAGTGCCCACGTTGGGCTCTCCCAGGAAATGTAGGAAGCGGTGTGTTCTCACTTCTCTAGAGGCGAGCGGTGCCCAGTGCCTTACCTGAGTCCTTACCATCTCGTCCCTTGTAATTTCCCCTGATGCTTGGCCACAGTTGTTGCAAATAAATACTGGTTGGTTGGTGGAGTGAAGGGGTGAACGGTTTAGTGGGTGACACTTAGAGTGAAGACAGCTGGGCCTTTAGAACCCCGGGACACAGCACACGCTTTTACCTTGGAGTCTCGCCACAGCGCGCCGAGTGCATCCAAGCGGGTTTGAATGACCACAAGTTAATGAAATTAGAGGTTTTTTCTCCCAGAGAAAACATACTGGAGTGAAAGAGTCAAAGCAAACACTTTCTCTTTCATGTTTCCTTCTGGAAAAGCGGAAAGCAAAAGGCAGGCACTAAGGAAGGTCATGGACAGCACAGCACGGTTTACCCGCTGCGTTTGACAGAGAGCGCTCGCGGGCGTTTGGTTGAATTCGTAGCTAAGTGCTGCCACGGTGGGTCGGTCCTGCTTTTGTTTCCTAATGCACTATTGTTTAGCAATTGTTTTGGTTAACTATGGCGGTTTGACTTACATGAGAAGTTATTTATTGCCTTTTATTATCCTGTTTCTTTTCTGTAAATCTCCCCCATGTTTTTTCTGGTTAAAAACATGTCCTCAAATGTACTGGAAAGTCGTACTGGGAGTATGTAACCTCCTTCCAGTGCTGCCTCTCCATTTATATTGACTTTAATTATTTAACTTCTGACAGAGTAACACTGGTAGCCACCATTTAGTGTGTGCTTCCTGTCTGCCAGGGGCCGTGTGAAGGGCTGTGTGTATAACTCTGTCCCACGGGGTAGAAATTCCAAGTTCACAGACAGTGAAACCGAAGGCTGGTGAATGAAGCTGGTGCTGGTCAGCGGTGGGGTCTAAACTGGAAATGATGTCTGTCTGCCTCCGAGATCCAAGATTTCAGTCATCGTGCTGTTATATATTACAATGCATGACACTTAATATTTCTTAGTGTAGGCTTAAATAATATAATTGATTCAAAGAAAAATCTACATGTCTCCAGAAGATTAACAGCAAAGCTCTGTGCAAAAAGAGGTCATTCAACACCTGGTCCTTTGCTGGTGAACATCAGACCGATAGTTACCCACCCATTCATGATGAACTTCTGGCAGAAACAGGCATCTGTTTATTATACTGAGTTTATCATACGATGCTTTACTTTTTTATTAGCAAATAATGATAGGTATGAATGCACACGATTGTGTGCATTACAGTGGCGTGAATAACCCATGAGGCTTGGGAATACCATTCCGGATTTTGTGAGCTCCTCCTCTGTGGCGACCCTGAATTCTTCAAATGAGAAAACCTATGGAAGAAAGAGATGAGATTTTCTGCTTCTCACCAGAGACTGAATTAGAACCCACTAGAGGTGGATGGGATAGGTCCATGCTTCACCCTCCTCTATGGTCTGATGGGGCCCCAAGCCGTGACTTCCACATGTGCCCACAGCCACTCGCTGAGCACACAGGAGGCCTGACTCTGGGAGCTGGTACTCCTGGAATACATTTGGCTGTGTCCTCTCTGCTCTCTGAGACAGGCATGATTTTTAGCCATGAGACTGGGAGCGATTAGGAAGTTCCCCGAAGGCATGCAGGGGCTGAATGAAGCTGGGGTCATCTAGACCGTCTTGGTGCCCACACACATACTCTTAACCACGGGGTCCCTCCACCCCTTGGTGTGGTAGCCAGGCTCCGGGATGTGAGCCAGGAGTCCCGTGCCAGCCAGTGTGACCGCAGTGTGTGTATCATACTCAGGCCGTGAGACCCTGGAGACCTAGCGAGAGAGCCCAAGACAAAAACATTCCTTTACACAAAATACTGAAATGCCAGTTCTCCTGTTCAATCCCCAGTGCTCTCCAGACATGACAGCTAGACCGCCTAGACCGGATCCGGTCAAATACAGTTTATGCTCCATGATTCAGTGACACAGAGGGCCAGTTTCAGAACTTGATTTCGAAAAACAAAATCCATGCAAAAGAAAACGTTCCTATGTTGGTCCATGGGAACAGGAAGGTAGAAATCTATATGTAAGAAATCTATACGTATGCCTTTATCTTTAGGAAATTTACCTCCACATAAGATACCTGCCAGGAGTTCTGTACCTTTGTCTTAAGAAACCCCAAGCCCAGTGAATGACTCTAAACAACCAAAAAGAGCTCTAGCTTCTGTGTGTGGTGGATGGGAGGTCATGGATTATTCTCGCCCCCGCAGCCACACACACACACACACACACACACACACACACACCCCCCAGCGCTCAGTCAGGGACTCATTCAAAGATCGCCTTCCAAAGAGGGGTTTCCCTTTCTGTTCTTACCTGTCTATTCCCATCCTTCCTAGGTTCTCTGGTGTTTCCAGGCAAACAGGGCAGGAGTCTACGGGGCTCAAACTCATCTACTTAAGTCAGGTGCCCTCTTAGGGGTATTCTGCAGAGGAAGGTTAAACTGGCTGCTTAGGCAAATGTCGCAATAACTTTTCAACACAAAACGAGGTGGTATTGAACCACTGCCAATGACCACATCCAAGACCTGATCGGTTTTGTTTGATCACATTTCGTGCTAGGGTTGTGGCCATGCCTTGTAAAGGAGCTAAGGCTATGTGTTGGTTTACAGGGACTGATAGAATAAACCAAGAGGGCTCAGGGAAGCTGTTTTGCTCCACTGAAAACATAATACACATTTTCTTCTTCAAAAAGACCCAAAGCTCCACGTATACATGACAGACTACAGTAATTTCTAGAGGGCTATTCTAGTCAGTCTATCAAGTAGCTAATATGCATTTGAAAAGTTTTCTAAGTAGGTCCTCTTAGGATAGATGGTACCTGACACGTAAATAATTTCTGTTATGAAAGTCCTTAAATACACTGCATAAATTTGATGTTTAGTTTTTAGCTTTCTGGATCCAGCCATGGCCTCATCACGATTACTTTGCGTTGGAAAAATTGCCTTCCTAACACCTTGTCAGAGCTAAGTGCATGTAACCGTGGCGTATTGTGCCCTAGTTTATAACACTGCCTCTTAGAACACACACGCCTGTCCTCCCGTGCCCTCACACGCTGATTGCATCTTTCTATAAACAAAGAGCATCTATCCAAACATCATCCCTGTCAAAACGAAATTGTTCAATATGGAAATGTATGCATTGCAACAGTACCTCCGGAGGGCTGGCCAATAAATAATGAAAGGTTTTGACAACCCTGGAAAGAAAATTAAATTAAATTGTCCGGCGTGGAAACGGCGATGGGATGAGTAATCAGGATGGTGAGAGCCATATTTTATTGTACATACATTTTCTCCTTTTGTTCAGAACGCACATTGTGTTGGCTTTGTCGTCAACCTTTCACTGTGGTGCACGTGACGTGCCCTCCATGTACGGAAAACAGCTTGCTGGAACGTTCTCCATTGGGCAAAACTCAGGCGTGCCACCACAGTGTCCTATGGTCTCTCTTCACGGGGTCCAGGCTTCCCGGTTGGGACGGTGCAGTTGTCCCCAGTGACGCCCACCTGGTGTGCTGGGGCGAACTTCACCTTCCCAATGCTGTATTTCGCATACACACCTTTGCTTAAGATCAGGCTCATCTATTTCCCACTCTTGGTCTCTGCTCCCTGAGCTCTGGGAGAGAATTCGGACGTTTCTGGCGTCCATGCTGGTCTTGAAGCTGAATGTTCTGCTTTCTTCAGCTTTTCCACGTCCTCCGAGGGTTTTCTCAGAGTCCTCCTTGACCAGTGTTCATTCAAGAAACATTTTTGGGCACTTAGAACATCTATCACATGCCCGACAGGTGGATATCTGGGAGAAACACGTGTGCACACTCATACACACACACACACACACACACACACACACACACACACACGCCCCCCAACAGGCTGAACGGGGAGGCAAACACAATCATTGCAGCTGAAATATAAACCGTGTCCATGGCCTGGTGCTGACCCCGAGGAGGAGCCATGTTAGACTGTTTTCAAAGCTAGAGAGGATTTCAGAGAGGGTTCTGAGGGATGAGTAGAAGTTCAGGAGGAGGACCGCGGTGAGGAAGAATGGTGCTCTAGGCCAGGGGAGGAGCATTTACAGAAACACAGACACTCGAAGGGAGTGCGCTGGAGTGACAGAGAATTTTTTTGGAAAAGCAAGGCCAGGGCCCCCTCTGGAGAGCCTTGCAGGGCATGGAGTAGCTGGTCTCTGTAGATAACAGAAAACGATGCAAACATCTGACACAGGAAAATTACATATTTACGGGAGTTTTGGAAAGCTGATTTGTATTGTAGTAGGAGGGAGATCGGAAGGGTGCAGGGCTGGATGCAGGGGGGTAGCTGATATTTTCCTGGTGACAGAAACCTTCCCCGACCGGCTGCCCACACCTGGGGTTTCCTGTCCTGAGTCGCAGAGACCTGAGCAGGTGTACCACCCACTGGGGTGTTACTCCTTGCTCCCTTTTCAATCTGGCCCCACCTCGCTTGCCCGTCTGGACCACAGTGGCTGGCAACGGAGAGAGTATCCAGCATCAAGTGGAAATTCCTTGAGGTCAGGGCTTTACTCAGCTCATTTTCTTTGCATGGCATCACACACCTTCCTGGGGGCATAACAGACTCTAAAAAACATTAATGGTTGAAACTAAAGTCAGGCTGCTTTGGCAAACTCCCCACCAGGAAGGGATAATGTGAAATTATATTCCAAAGCGAGGATCCTTTGAACATGCATGCTATTTGGATATTTGCCATTTCATGATAAGGCACATGTGAAATGAATGTAAAATATGGATATAAATGTAAAAAATAGAAATTGTTAGGATTGCTACGGGGGGTGGTGATGCAGGGAGATGTGTCTTTAAGTTTTTGTTTTTAACTTTTATTTTTTTTTGAGAGACAGAGAGCGACAAAATGTGAGCAGGGGAGGGGCAGAAAGAGAGGGAGACACAGAATCTGAAGCAGGTACCAGGCTCTGAGCTGTCAGCACAGACCGATGCGGGGCTCGAACCCACAGTCTGCGAGATCATGACCTGAGCCGAAGTTGGCCACTTAACCGACTGAGCCACCCAGGCGCCCCTACATTTATTCATTTTTGAGAGACAGAGAGAGATAGAGTGTGAACAGGGGAGAGGCAGAGAGAGAGGGAGACACAGAATCCGAAGAAGGCTCCAGGTTCTGAGCTGTCAGCACAGAGCCCCACTCGGGGCTCGAACCCACAGACCGCAAGTTCATGGCCTGAGCTGAAGTTGGATGCTTAACCGACTGAGCCACCCAGGCGCCCCAAGGGAGATGTGTCTTTATATCCTTGCGTTGTGATGTTTAGAAGTGGCCTCAAGGCCTCTGAATATCTGTACCTTTACGGATCAGTATGGATTTAAAAAAATCACCAGTGGACATCCCAGTATTGTAACTCTCTGATTTGCTTCGTGAGGTACGAAGCCGTAGCTGAGGCTTTCCTGGGCTGCGATGCCCTGACTGCCTTTCTCGCTCACGTCTCACAAGTCCTGAGAGAAGAGTGTGCTATGAATTCAGGTGTTAAGGTAGCTTGCAAAGAACAAGGGAATACAATTTGGACCTGCATGCCGTGTGGCACAGAATCGTGAAAACGATGTCTGTCTGGAAGGGGTCGTGTTGAAGCTGGAGCCCCAGGATTTGGTTCCTAGAGGTGGCTGTGCTTTGCTACTGTTGTTTTGAGCCTGGTGGATTTTTCTTTTTTAAAAAATGTTTCTTTATTTGAGAGAGAGAGAGAGAGAGAGAGAAAGACAACACAGGGGAGGGTCAGAGAGAGAGGGAGAGAGAAAATCCCAAGTGGGCTGTCAGCTAAGAGCCTCATTCGGGGCTTGAACTCACCAACCGTGAGATCATGACCTGAGTCGAAGTCAGATGCTCAACTGATTGAGCCACCCAAGCGCCCCAAACCAAGAGCTATTATTAGGATTCATTTTAAACACCAAACAGAAGTTAATTGAAAATATATTTTTTTAATTTTTTAATGTGTATTTTTGAAGGAGAGAGAGATGGAGCGTGAGCAGGGGAGGCGCAGAGAGAGAGGGAGACACAGAATCCGAAGCAGCTCCAGGCTCCGAGCTGTCAGCACAGAGCCCGTCGCGGGGCTCGAGCTCATGAACCGCCAGATCATGACCTGAGCTGAAGTTGGCCACTTAACCGACTGAGCCACCCAGGCGCCCCTACATTTATTCATTTTTGAGAGACAGAGAGAGATAGAGTGTGAACAGGGGAGAGGCAGAGAGAGAGGGAGACACAGAATCCGAAGAAGGCTCCAGGTTCTGAGCTGTCAGCACAGAGCCCCACTCGGGGCTCGAACCCACAGACCGTGAGTTCATGGCCTGAGCTGAAGTCAGATGCTTAATCGACTGAGCCCCCAGGCGCCCCAAGGCTGGTGGATTTTTCTGACCTCAGTTGCGCTGTGGCCACGCGCTGTGTTTGTGTTTTGCTGCTGCTTGTAAAGATGGTGTCCCTGGGCACTCACCCTGCTTTGGCCTCGGGTCCCTCTTAGATGCTCCCTTACAGAGCTTTCCAGTTGATGGACGCCCCAAATCTGTAATTTTAGGTAAGCATTTTCTTCCTATGTCCAGAGGCCCTGCTTTGCTTTGTTCCCAGATATAGTCAGTATTTTAAAAGACTTTCCCTGAGGACTGTGCCGCGTGCCCCAATGTATTCCAAGTTCGCGGCAGGGTTGAGAAGCCAGAAAGTGTGGCCTGTTCCCAGGCAGGAGCTTGCTGGAAGGGTGCTCATCTCCTCTGTGCTCATTTCGCTCTGCCCTGGCGTGTATGGAGAGTGACAGTGTTCTGTTTCCCCCAGGCCTGTGTGTAGGGTGCTTTATTCAGTTGACGAGACGCTGTGTTTATGCTTCTTTCCCTCAAACCTGTGGGCCAAGCCTGCGTTCTCTATGTACGTCTTCTTTTTATTCTCAGCGAAGATGAATCTTTCTCTGCTCATTAAAAAAAAAAAATCTTTCTAACAGGGAAAGACAAAAATGTGCAGCCCCCTGCTTACGAGGAAGCACATTCATTAACAAGAATGAAATTTAACAACAGAGTGCAAAACAGAAATCAGCTTCCTTAGTCCTTGGATTTTCAAGAGAGGAAGAATGGAAGAACCCTCCCTCGACCGCCCTGTGTCTGCACAGCCTTGAGCACACCACTCCTGAGCTCCGTTCTCACCTATTAAATGGTAATGATAATTCCTGCTCCATAGGGTTGCCGGGAGAATTAAATGAGACCATTGAAAAATGCTTGTCACCGCTCCTGGCACACAGCGAGCGCTCAATGCATAGTGATACTGTGTAAAATTGTTTTTCAAGGGGGAAACAAAAGTAAGACTGAAATTCACCTTCCGTTCAACGGCTTTTGCATAATTCCAAGGCAAAAGTGTTCAAATACGTACTTTGGTACAATTTCCACTGATGTCTGAGAAACCTGTGTGTCAGTCCAACAGGGATTTGGAACGTGCGGTGTGAGGTCCACACTGAGGACTGCAGGTGGAAAACGCGTGGACCTTGGTTCTACCCCAGATCAACCGAATCAGAGCTGCCAATTTACTGATGTTACGGTAACACAAACACAGAAATGTGTGAAAAGCAGGGAGGTTCAAGCAACTCCTCGTAAGACAAGAACAAGCAGTTCCACCTCATGACCTGGTCATTCCGTGGTGGTTTCTTCAGGGAGGGCCCGGATACCTTGGTGTAGTGTCCCCCAGATGACGCAGAGACCCCAGAGGGAAGCGTGGTACTGATCCGCCATTCGCTAGCCAGAGTCTGCGAGCAGTAGGAGCCCATCTAATGGAGAATCCATGACTTTCGGTCTTGTAAATGGCCAGGGACTATGTCTGCCGGCCACGTCGGGCATATTCCTGCTGTATTCCCCGTGGACTTTGTTGGTGAGCACGAGGACATCCGTTTCCAGGTTTAGAGCTTTAGCCTAGGTTTCTGTGGTCAGGAGGGACAGAGGCAAGCAGTGAAATTCTTTTTCTTTATTTTCCTTTATTAATTTTTTTAAGAGAGTAGCTACTGGCTTACATATGGGGTGAAATAGAGACCTCTCGAAAGACAGAGTGCTTACATCGTGTTCTTTCTGTTGTTTCAAAATTAATATGTGGCTAGGAAGTTTGGAAGTTGCAAAAAAAAAAAAATGAAGAATAAAATTTCACAATTCACAAGATTACCGCTATTAACATTTCCTGTCTTGTGTCCTTGGTCCCAATGTGATTACATATATTTGTGTGTATTTTTACAAAGTTGAGCTCACACTGTTCAGACCCTTTGATAACTTTTGTTTTAACATACAAACATATCGTAAATTTTTTGACATTGAAAATTCTCTGAAGGTGTGATTTCTACTGGCTCACTGGCATGTTACACGGTGACGATTGATTTATATATGGTGGCAATTTTTGGTGGAACTTTTTTTTCTTTAGAACCTGAATTATGTTTCCCTTCGTTTATGGAGCTGGTAAAGTGCAATTCGTTTCAACTCCATCCACTGGAATGTTTGGGACTCTCAGTGTTTAATTTACCTGGAAGCTTAAATATGGCTTTTTAAAACCTGCCAGCTACCTTGTGAAAGATGCTGGAACTTGCTCTCTGGTCAGCTGGTTGACCTTGTCAGTGCTTGGGTCCAGACGTAGGAGCACCCGGGGAGCCCCAGCAGCCCCCCAGCTCTCCACCCGCCCTCTGCTGGTTCTCAGATGACCCCCCTGAGCAGGCTGGCTCTTGTGGAGTGCACCCTTGTGATTTCAACCCTTTGTTGCTCTTGTCTGGAACTCAGTCACTTCCGAAGTGACCATCATGAAGTTGGTCATCACAAAGTGACCAACTCTGAGGTTCAAATGTATCTCAGCAATTTTTCCTGAGGCTACACTGTTCTTGGTGAGGGAACTAGGACTTGGCCCCGGGGTCTCCCCATTCTCTACTCTTCATGCTTTTTAAAGAAATGTATCTCAAAAGTAATGTATAAAGCAATGTGCAAATGACAAATTACTGGCACGTGCTTTCATTATGTCTAGCGGGAAGGATCTAGGACGATCCTGAGCAGAGGATGTGGGCACGTTGGGACTCTCCCTTGAGCGTGCACACTCAGGTGGCCCAGGTTGGTGGGGACATGGCGGAGATGAGAAGCCACCACAGGAAACCGAAGGATCCTGAAGACACAACTAAAGTAGTTAGTGATCTCAGTGGTCCTTAGGAGCCAACATTCATTTAACAAGTTTTACTGAGTAGTACGAGACACAGGACACTGTTGTAGGCGCTCTGCGCAAAATAAACTAAAGACTCCTGCCCTTGTGGAACTCACACCCTGCTGGCCTCGCCCTCACCTCCCACAACTGAGGTGTCTGTAAAATACCGTCGTGGTTCTGATTCTCTTGGGTGGCATCCAGACAGCCCGCGGGGCCTGCACCCACCCCCAGACGGAGACAGATTTCTGACACCGGCCGTCATGTCAGCTCCGGGGCTGGTGAGGGAGGCTTTGCCCACCTGGGAAGCTTCTGACTTGGGGGGGCGGGGGAGCTGCTGTGTCCCTGGACAGTCCCTATGTGGCTTGTTCACCTGAGTGTTCGGCTGTGAGTGCCGTTCACCGTGGGAAGGGAGCGTTCTGTGTGCCTGAGTTTTGGGCACAAGTTCCCCAATGTCACCTGAAGGTAAAACCTCAGGGCGAGGCTGGGGGCGGTAGAGGCCCGGTCCGCGGTGCTGGGTAAGCAATTTGTCGCCGATGGTGGCAAACTGAGCTCCAAGACGGAGGCTGACATTTTAGCAAAAGGCGGAGTCCCAGCATAGGGGTTGACTGGAAGCACTTTGCCCTGAGCTTTCTTTCCAGCTCTTTCCTCCCTTCTGCTCACAGCCTGCCCACGGCGGGTGGGACTGCCGTCCATGCGTGTGGCCGTGGGCCATGTGGCGGCTGCGAGTGACGTCTGGAAAGAGGATGACTCCGGGATGCAACAAGACGCTGCCGGTTGAGGGGGGGCGGTCCCTCGGGGAGGAAGAACCGGTTCTGCTGGTGGGGTCTCTAGGGCAGTTCGAGGGGGGTTTCATTTTCTGCGGACCGAGGAGAGACAGCACAGCCTCCGGGTTGATGGTCTCCTGCCCTCGATGGCCCGGATGCAGCGGGACCACCTGTGAAATGGGGCGGTTGAGGTGCATGTTCGGGGTGCAGGTAGGGTCAGGGTGTTCCCAGGCTGACGCAGGTGGCTGTGTTCTACTGATGTCACCCAGGCTGCACAAATGGGGCTTGTACCGTGGACTCAGTTCAACTTTATCATGTCACCTGTGCCTCCGTAAGACCCTAGGGCTGGCGGGAGGATGAGCCAGACCGCGGCTTTTGCAGAGTCGTGGTTATGGGAGGGGCTGATATCCACAAATGGTGCCTTGCAGGCACTGCTTTGTGGCCCCGACACTCATCCTCCCCTTCCTGCATCCAGAACAATCCTGAGTTTCATTCCGGAAGCCACGTGCCAGCTGACGACTACTTTCCCGCTCGGCTCGGATCCCAGTGTGCTCGTGGCCTCCAATCCGGCCAGTGGGCGCAGGAAGAAGGGTCCTGGTGGTCGGGGCCCCTGAAGAGACTGAGCGCTCCCTCTTCCCTCCCTTCCTAAGGACGGAAAATGCCATTTTGTTTGGATCGGGCCATTTGAAAATTTACTTTGCGCTGAGAAATGCACGAACATCTTTTTCCTGCCTGTGTTAATAGCAACACGATACTCATGCTTAGAATGATTCCCGAAGAAGCGGGTGTGCCCCTGACGCGAGCAGGGAGGTCGAGGGGCTGTGCTTCTCCTGGGCTGGGTCAGGCAGATTTCCTGGCAGTTGTTGGGGGGCACTGACTCCTCCACACATCCGCCTCGCCCCACTGATTCCTTCTTCTAGGACTTCGCAAAGGGCCTGTCGGGCTTAGTGGACACTCTCTGCTGGGAGGAGAGACGGTTTTCCTGCTTACGTGGGAGGCGGTTCAGCCTGTGTGCACCCTGAGCTTGTGACCTTGGTTTTGGTAAGCCCAGGCTGCAGCCGGGGGTATGGTTTGGATCACAGACCGGACTGATGTTGCGTCAGTGTCTCATGTGGAGGGGAGGGTGGGGCCCTCGGGAAGCTCCTGGTGCCCTTCTCCACATGGGCACTGGATTTAAGAGAAATCATAAGAGAAGGTGCCACTTGGCATGGGTCCAGTCTGCAAACCGATCATCAGATGCAGATAAATGAGAGGACATGACGGTGTGGGGCATCTGGGCGGGCATCGCCGTGGGGCTGATTGGCCCAGCGAGGAGGGCTGCTCACTTCACTCTCCACAGAAGCAGGTGCACTTGGCGGGGCAGCCGGCGGGGGGGGGGGGGGGCGGGGAGGCATGGGGGAAGACAGCAGGCAGGTCATCTGGTCCAGCTTTACAGAACAGGAAATGGAGCCCTAGGTCAGGGTTGCATCAGGGCCATCTTCTCTTTCCTCCCTGGTCACGGGCACGTCCCCCCGTAGGTCACCTCCAGGTTTTTATGGGTTATTTGCCTTGTCAGCTGGGGTATCTTTATTTTATGTTTATTTATTTATTTTGAGAGAGAGAGCGTGAGTAAGAGCATACGTTGGGGAGGGGCAGAGAGAGAGAAGGAGAGAGAGAGTCCCAAAGAGGCTCTGTGCTGTCAGCCCAGATCCCGATGTGGGGCTCAATCCCACGAACCGTGATATCATGACCTGAGCTTAAATCAAGAGTCAGACGTTCAACTGACTGAGCCCCCCAGGCTCCCTTGGCAGGTGATCTTTCATGTCCCTGTCACTTGGTGTCTCTTGTGTTCCTTTGGATATTATTTCCCCTCATTAGCTCTGTGCATGAGGTCTAAAAATAAAATATGTGTTAATAATTAATAAATGTAAATATGACTATATTAAAAAATTATCACTCCCTCTCTGCCTCTCTTATAAGCAAGGAGCTAGGACTATGAGGGTGAAAGATTGCTTTTTTTGTTACTCTAGCAAAAAAAAAGTTATTTTATTTTGAAAAAGTATAAGCTGTTTCTCCCATTTGTCTCCTTCCTAAGCTGCATCTGTCTCCGTATCCACGTTCATGCACAAAAGTAAACTCCCCCACCTGAGAATTTATTAGTCTCCCGAAATGAATTAATTGGGTTGAAAGCACAGGTTTAGTTACATATTTGCGTGTCAGGATTGCTGTTTTTCTACAACTTAAAATATTTTTTGAGGTGCTGGTTCATCAAGTGGCATGATTGATTCCAAATAAGCGTTTGAGAGAAAAATGGCTCTTTATGGAAAAGCCTGATTTACTTGTAAGCATTTTGTCATTTGGAGCCGTAGTCCCTTACCCATCAGCACACAGATGCCCGGGGCTGTTCTGGGGACTGTAGGAGATAGGATATCTAGAATCCTAATTCATTCTCGATACTAGAAAACAGCCTCACCCACTAGGACTTATGTTCTAAGCAGACAACAACTCAGTTTACAGGAAACACTTATGTCCCCCAGAAGCTACGGAGCGAAGTTATCACTGGATATTGAGGAAAGCCACCACAGAGCTTCCGTCTTTCGTGTCCCAATTCTGATATTGCGGCGTTGCATGAGAAAGATCTCTTAACTCCTTGTGTTCATCACAAGAATACGGAAGAATTCTCTGACTTCTTAACCCTTGGGACAACAGCTTGTGGTAACCCCAAGAATTTTGACAGGAACCATTCTGAAGTGTGGAGGAGAGCACACATCCACTAGAACTCGTGTCTTCGGCTCGAGCGGGTCAGACTGTCGGGGGCGCGTCCGAGCTGGTGTCGTCATGTCATCTGTGGAGCTCGCTGGTGAAATGACTCACCAGTACGTTCAATTCAGGAACATACCCGGCTCAGGAAATAGTAGTAACTTTGGAGGATTACATAGACCCCATTCATAATTAAAAAGCTGAACGAGTGAGTTTCCTTCCTGAAACGTGAAATCTGATGGTCTCACTCACCTGCTCCGTCTCCCGTCTTTGGTCTCTGCCTCCTTTGTCGTGTGCAGTGAGTTACTGTTTCCGTAAACCGAGGTCACACCGGCCCAGTTCCCTTAATTCCCTTGTATACCGTTTTGATAGGTCTCACATAAAAAATATACTTTCACCTATCGCCTCGAGGAATTTTTACTGCACTTCTGTGGGCTTTTTGCCAATTAGATTAGAACACAGCAAGGAGGGAGTGAAGCAGAATTCTTGTCTTGCTTTCCCGTA
The DNA here is from genome assembly GCF_027475565.1 of Acinonyx jubatus. NCBI lineage: Eukaryota > Metazoa > Chordata > Mammalia > Carnivora > Felidae > Acinonyx > Acinonyx jubatus. Next base: position 135,496,658 of record NC_069388.1, on the reverse strand, counting down.
TCACGGATGGTGACCCCGGCACCCACCACGCGGCCGTGTTGGATGCGCATGACATTGAACATTCGCTCCACATCCAGCCCTCGCCTGCCCAGCGCCCTGAGCTCCTGAGCTCTGTCAACGACGGGCGGAGGCCGATTGCAGCCTCCGGCTGGCGGGCAGGGTGCAGGGTGCTCACCGCTTTGAAAGCAGGCTCCCCAGTGCTTTTGATTAAATATGGAAAAGCCGGCTGGAAGCCTTGGCACGAGGTTTGCAAGGAGACCCCCAAGGATGTCCCAGCTCTCTCGGATGTCTTGCAATGTCTTGAGCAGGATGAAATTAATGCAAAACCCGAAATGAGAAAAGCAGAGAGAGAGTGAGAGCTCACGGAGCCTGGAGGAACGTTCTGGAGGCTCAGCGACCAAATGGAAGACGGAGTTTGGCTTTTCTCCGTCGCGCACGCTCACCGCTCACTTCTGCTTGGTCCAGGAAAGCGTGCCCGGGTCCGGGGCATGCCGCCGCACTTACTCCTTGGAGTTTCTTCCGGCCATGCCAGCCAGAGGGCCCTCTGGTAGCTTCAGTTCCTGGGAAACTTAGGTCTTCTTTGCTTGGGGCCTGCGCAGCCCACTGGGTGTTAGCAGGTGGGACCCACGTTCCCAAGCCGGGCCACACGGTCTCCCACGAAAACCGGCCTCCGGAGCCCACGCGTGTTCTGAGTCCCACTCTCTCGTCTCCTCTGTTCCTCCCCATCTCTCGTGTCTTCCAGGCCCTGGACCACAGTGCGTTCGTCAGGTTCCTGCCTTCCCTGCTCGAGCGTCATTCCTACTGCAGGGGTGCTTGCCCGGCTGGGTCCTACACCCAGCCTCACGCCCTTCAGCCCTTAGCGCATTCTACCTCACGGCCCTTTTCCGATTTCGCAGTGCGAGCTGCTTTTGGTGTTTAGTGACAGAGCCAGCCGCCCAGAATCTCCATGTCTCATCTGAAGAATGAAGCTAGAACTACCTCCCTGCCTGCCTTATCGGTCTCGGGCAGAGCCTGACGTGGATGGAGGGCAAGAACTCTCCGGATTGTAGATGCTGTACCAACGTAAAGTTTCTTTGTCTTTGGAATACCGAACCCCAAGCTGCTCACAGTGTTTGCTGTGGAATCATACTGAAAAATTAAACGTGCAGATTTCCTTGATATTACTTTTTCCCTTCAGCAGATCAGTTTCATATTCTCAAGAATATTCTATTAATTGCATTTTTTGAGGGCTCACAAAGAAAGGTACAAGGTAGAGATACCCTGATTCCCTGTGATGCTTAGAGAATGGGGCATTCTAATACACCTAATGTCTGGTTAACTGGCTAACAGAGAATCCCTTTCTTTGAACCTTATTTATTGAATGTGTAAAGGTCTCAGTAGTTTCTTCTTACTGTAGGAATTATGATCCACGACATGAATCTTTAATGCTTTTCATCTTCGAGAAAAAAACTCCTCTATTTGAAAATATTAACTGCTTCTAGTGTAGACATACCCCAGGGTTAATTAAAAGATGTTGGTTGAAATTCAACAAGTATGGGATCTGAACTCTGATCATTTGCTACTTATCTTTTTAAAGATGGAGTTTTAAATGATGTTTTTATTTAGTCAACAGGGAGGCACATCGCAATTAAATGTCGCATATACATTACATCTTTTGCGCTCCCTTTACCCCATTTCTGAGCAAGCAAAATGCTCATTTATTCTCAGAGGTCAGGCTCAGTTTGGTGAGGGGATGACCTATAGTGTTGCAAATACCATAAATTCATTCTAAAAAATGAGTCCGGTCAAACCGCTGGCTAATTAAGCCAGAGAAAAGAGAAGAGTTATATTAATTTTGAATCGGTTACTGTTTTGAGCGGCATAAGAATCCAATTTTGGAGTTGCCCTTTGGTTACTTTAGTCTTAAACCAGGCGCTCCTTGAGATTTGGAAGATTTCACTCCCATCCAGCGTGGAAGTAACAAAGTTCTGTGGCAAGACCAAATTCATAAATAAAGTTGAGGAACCACAGCACTTCATGATTTAATGGCTCTGTCATGGGCATAGTCTATGTTGATGCACTTGAAATGTGGGCTTTCTGATTTAATGGTAAATCATAGAAGCCACTTGTGCACTAATTCCGTGTGGGCTCCTGATTCCTGCCTGTGAGCTGCAGCAAAAAGTGAGGGCACTCTGCAGAAGGGCACCTGGTGCCTTTGGAGGGGGTCTTAGAGGGTCCCGGCCCCAGCTCCTGACTCCGCCGTTAGTGAGGGGGAAGCAGAGGGGGAGGGAGGAGAAGGTCTCCACAATGGGTGACGACGGCGCACGAGGCTCCCAGCTGGATGGGCATGGGGCTCAGTTCATAGAGCTTGCTCAGGGAAAGAGAAGAGATTCTGTCCAGTCCCCATAGTTTGTGGGGTGAGTAGAATGACCTCATTTTACGACAGGCGCTGCCTCACCGAGGTCAACAACCAGCCCGAGGACGAGAAGGCTGCAGCCGTGCTGTCCCTCGTGTCTTGTGGGGTGTCTTTTCTTTCCCCAAATCCAGGTATGCGGAATGAAGGAGGTGGCAGTTAACTCATCACAGAGGGGACGCATGGTCGGCCAGGGTATGGAGACCTGGGAAGCCAGCAGAACCCCCTTTTCTGTGTACCAATGCCTTTATTACCCACACGCACAGGGAGGGCTTTGAGATTCACACTCAGCCAGTCACCCAGGGCCTTGATTTGGTGGCAAACTCAGGCAGCCTTTCATTTTCCCCTCGCAATTCGCTGACCTCTCTGGCTAGGTCACCTAGAGCATTTGGAAGGGGACCTAAGGCCCTCGATACCTTTCCGTTTCTTATTCAGGGGTTGGTTTTGGTGGGGGAAATTTCTGTAGGCTTGAAGAATATTGTATAGTGTGTAGCGTAACATCCATCATGTTCTCGGTCTTCGGTAAAAGTCTGTTGAATTACGAAACCTGGACTATTACAAATTTTCTCCTCCGTAGGTAGTCGAAGGGAGAACGTAATTGGTTAATTCAACTGGCCACTAGATGTCACTGTTTACCCACCGACTGAGTATGGGCTCGGTTCCCTCCCCACCTGGTCAGGACAAAAAGCCTGTGTCTGGAAGCTGCTGCAGGTGGAGACATTCCAAGCTTGTTTCTCATAAGTAACCTGTTTTCTCTTGGGAAAAGACTGATTCCTGAGTCATTCAGTTCAGGATATTTTCTCCTTGCTTCAATTTAGATCCAGAACTGATGTGGTTTTTTTCCTCCCCCCTTCTTTTATCCCCCAAAGTTTTCTTTCGCTAACACCAACAGGAGTTTTCATCCTGGAGGTCATCTCGGAAGCAGGAATATTCGTTCCCAGGAGACTGTGAGGTTTCATGCCCGGCTTTGATAGGAAACTGTTGCGGGCCCCTGCGCTACATTCCCGCCTCGTTAGGCTTGGCGGATCCCCACCACGGTCTCAGCGAGGGTCACTTTTACTCTCCGAAGCCGCGGGTACAACAGCCTTGAATGCCTCTGCTGCCACTGCTTTTGTTAACTGTGTGACCTTGGAGACGTTACTCCACATCTCTGATCCCAGCGCCTTTCACGTGTGGGCGGGCTTTCCAGTCCCACCGGTTAGGGCTGCAGGCAAGTACAACATTCAGTCTGAAAATGTCTTAAATTTCCTTCGTTCCCTGGGGCCGTCTGCTCAAGTCTGGGTTGACGGGATGGATGGTCTAAGGAATCTCACATTCCCTTTGCCCTTCTCTCGGATGGCTCGGACACAGCTCGCTATGTCTTTATAACACGCTTTAGTCTGGGGTTGGTCCAGATAGTTGGAATTCCTAAGTCAGACCCTTGTTGTGAAAGGCACGTAATTGACTGACTGAGCCTTACTGTTGTTGCGGGTTCCACTACTGCAACAAGGAACCCAGAAAAAGACAACCGTAATTAGAAGGAGCCTCAGGGTTTATTTAATCCGACTCCTTTCTTTGTGCTTCTTATTCTTTCTCCAACATTCCACGGAGAGCTGCCAAACCCCGTGAAAGTGGGGTTCTCTTACAGTTTCCCTACAGGGAAGAGTGACGACCTGTGGAAAGCCAAAGGCCCACGGGGAGGGCTCCTGGCCACCACGCCCCCTCTGCTGTAAGACTTATGCCCGGCCACCTGCTCCCCTCTGTCTTACAGCGAGGAGACACAGAGCACCGCTTATGCTTCTGGAGCCGAACGCGTTTCAGGCGGATTAATAAGGATACATGCCATCGGTGGAGCCCTGTCGGTGTGACGGCCCCTCACCGCGATGTAGCCGCCCCCACCCCCCCGCCCCGGAACTCAAGGAATCCCCGACTTCCCGGTGAGGAAACCAGTACAAAGAGGTTAAGAGGCTCGTGTAGACTCCTTAGCTGGTTAACTAGCAAGACCCGGTTCGACTCCTGTAGGCTTCTCATTTTGCTTCCTTGCCAGCCACTCAGCTCCTCCCAGGAGTATTGGTTAGGGTCTCGTTAGGACTACCTCGTGGAGCTCAGTTACACTTGCACAAACTCAAGGGGAAAACAGCCGCTAGGTTTTCTCTCGTTTTACAAGAGTCTCCGATGAGCGCCAGGCTCTCACTATTTGCATTCCGGAGGCTGGGAGCGGTTACCTGTGTACATTAATATATATGAAAAGAAGGAAATCCTACAATCTGCTTTTAAAGGCTTAGCTCACGTCAAGGAAGAAGTTCGTAAGTGCCTGGATTGGTCAGAAATTGGCAGGGATGGGGGAGCAGCTGCGTCGATGAAGGTTTACCCTCAGCTTATTGATTGCCCGAGGGTTTCCATTAATATTGATTTAGAAATGCCAATGGTGTTTATGCTGCTGAATATTCATCATCATTGTCATTGGAAATATGTCAGTCTCTCCGGGGGGGGGGGGTGGGGGGGGTGGGACACACTGGGATGTCAGGGATTTGGGGACAGGCAGATTCAGTGCCAGCTCGAACTTTCTGCCCGACTCTTGATTGCTCCTTGGAGGCCATCAGGCATCACTTAACCTCCTCTTTCCAGGAATTGTTATATTTTCTTGACTCTGCTATCTTATTAAATGGTCAGGAGGAAGGGAATTTTCATGAGGCTTAGGAGTGTGGTGCACAGGTTGGAAGTATCAGAATTGCGTCTGGACGTTTCCACTGAGGGCACATTCGAACCTTTGAAATGTAATATGTGGCTAACGAAGTCTAGTGCGGGGGAAAGAGCCATGAAATCACAAGAATAATCTGCAAGCAGACACATTCGACCCCATGCCTCCCTGGGGGGTGGGGGGGGGGTCTTTGGGACACAAGTTCATGTGTCTCCGTAGGACAGGTACGGGAAACCTGAGCACGGATGTTGCAGCACAGGGGTGGACCCAGATGAGGCACTTAAACCTCCTGACCCTGATTTCTTGACTTCCGGGATGGACAGATTCCCATTGTAACCACCACCCACAGTTGTCGGAAGAACGAGGTGCCACAGTCACGTGATCGCCAGGACATTAGTGTTGCAGAGTTTTTACTGAGCACCACAGCATCTTCTGGAGGAAAACTTGGGGCTTGCAGGTGCACGGAAAAGGTGACTTTACAGCTTTACAAGCCACTCATTTCTGAGCTCCTGCAGAGCGAGTCTCATCTATAAAATGAGAATAATGACACCGGCTCCGTGGAGTTACTGTATGAGGACACTGTCCAGCTGTCCCCCTGTGTCTGGAGACTTACGTGGACACGAAAGCCAAACCCTGTATATACTATGTTTTTCCTATACATACGTACCTATGGTAAAGTTGAATTTATAAATCGGGCACCGTAAGAGATTAATGATGAAAACCAATGATAAAATAAAACAATTGTTACAGTATCCTGCAACAAAAGATTTGCGCATGTGCTCACTCTCAATAACATCATCGTTCTGCACTCACACTTCTCCTTCGTGTGACGTGGGGCGAAAGAACGCACACGTGATGAGGTGACATAGGGTGAATGACATGGGCATGTAACGTAGCCTTAGGCTGTACTGACCTACTGACAGCACATCAGAAGGAAGGTCATCCGCTTCCAGACCACGGGTGGCCGCGGGTGCCCGGAACCGCGGGGAGTGGCCCGTGTGTACCATCAGCCGGCACACAGTGTGTCCTCACATGATGATGATGACGATGCCCTCCTTCCAGCTCCCTCCTCCATCCGCCTTATTAACTGATCCGTCTCCCGAGGAAGTGATTAGAGAATGTGATGAACCATGGGAGTGTGGTTCCTATTTATAGATCATTAATTCGCTGGCCTTTGGGAAAATCACTAACGCTCTCTGCCAGATCATTTTTTTTCCGTCCGAAACGAGTCTTCTTTCCCCAGTGTGGTTTGTGACATGTCTGCTCTGTGTGTCTTGACCCCACACGAAGGATCTGTGGAGCCCGCTGTAATGTGTGGACGCGCACGGCTCCTGTTACTCAGCAGTTTTAGGGCCGTTCAGATGCTCGTTCTATTCTGATTATTCATCTTTTGTCCTCACTATCAAAAGGAACTGAGTCTATTTCCAATGCACGCCAGGAGAGAACGTAGTAAAAGCGGGACACAAGGAGCCGAATGTAGAGAAGTGGCAATAGCCCACCAAGGACTGGTGTGATGAGGGATCACTGTTCTAGAACATTCCATTTAGCCCCACGCTTCCTAGCAGCATGGGCAAAACTAGGGAGGAATGGGTTTTGTGTTTTTCAAGGTCGGACATGCTTTTTCCAAAAGCCAGCGTTTTCCTGATGTAAATTCTGACAAGATTCTGGAGAAATTGATGGAAATGAGGGGGACCGCAGCCGTTTTGAAGACTGTCATCATTTGGGCTCCCGTTGGCCTAGAGCATCCACGTGAAGGTGATCTGGGGAGGGGGGCTGCATTAGCAGGGTCAGGTGCACTTTCTCTCCATCCGGGCACGGTAGACACCCTCCTAGATGGGAAGGTGGGCTGGATGCACAGCCTTGTTTATTTAGATCGTGGATGATTCCAGCCCCTGGACACCCCGTGATCCATTCAGTCCTGCTTGCACGTGGGCTGGCCTGAGGCGCTTCTGTGCACAGGCAGGAGAGGAGGAAGTTTGGATGTACTTACTTAGCTTCTAAAACGGAAATCCATGGGGCACCTGGGTGGCTCAGTCGGTTAAGCACCTGACTCTTGATTTCAGCTCAGGTCATGATCTCAGTTTGTGAGTGTGAGTCCCACACTGGGCTCTGGGATGACGGTGCAGAGCCTACTTGGGATTCTCTCTCTCCCCCTCTCTCTGCCCCTCCCCTGCTTGTTCTCTCTCCTTCTCTCAATATAAATAAACTTAAATAAAATGGAAATCCACACACATCATAGCACTGCACGTGAACTAATTTCATTCAATTCCATTGAATTCAGTTCATTGTCCAATTGTTCCACTTTCCAGCGACCCCAGCAAGTGCCTGTTCGGTGCAGGGGGACACAGGGGGGCCATAAGAGGGATGGAAAGGAGACAGGGGCTTGGTTCTTGTCCTTGGTACATGGCCTCCTGGCTAAGGGGGTGGAGGCACAACTGTCTAGAGAGAGGAGAGAGCGAAATGTCTTTACCGAGACCCAGAGGAAGTGCCGCGGCAGTGGCTCAGCAAGGAAGAACTCTGTGGAAATGTCCCGTTTTAACGTACAGCGATAGGGTGCCCTTCTGTGTAACGATCCTGTTCTGTTATATACGATCGTGGAGTGCCCAATTATGCTGTAGTTGAAAAAATATTTTTCCTGAGGGTTAATGTTTACATTTGCAAATGTGTACAGCTTAACTAACAGTTTAAATGGAAATTTTAATGTATTCTATGAATTGTTGGCTCATTTGCATATTTTATCAATTCACCACCATTCCGGGTTGTATACAGTGCAGTAATTAGAAACAGAATTAAAAAGGACTGTGCGTTAAAAAAATTTTCATTTCAGAACGTAAAATGCTGGTTGTTTAAGTGCGGCCTCGTCGATAGCGTGTTGAGCCAAGTGTGGGCCTGAGGGGCGGGGCTCCTGGAGACTTAAATGCACATGCGGATGGGTGGGGCTAGGGTCAGCTGACCCAGCAGAAGACACAGCAGGCGTGGGTGCCGGTGGCTGTGGTCCCGCCCACCCCCGCTCATTGCGGGGCGTCCCTGGTGTTCTCAGGCTCCCTCTCTGCCCCGCATCTTGGCCCAGACTCAGAACTGCAGGCTTGATTGGCCAGGTAGCTGTGCGGGGAGTAGCTGTGCAGGGCGAAAGCTTGACTCAACACCGGAAGGGCAGTTGCACGAACGCCTCACACCGGTAGCCAGTTCTGTTCGCAGATCCGCACTGGGGACGCCGTGTGTTCGGTGCCTAGCAGGTGATCATTCGGAGAAACACCCCAGCGGCTGCACAGAAGAACCAAAGCTCATGGTGGCCCCTCCTCTCCTGCCTGCTCCGGGCCATGACTGTCCGCATCGTGGAAAAGACTGGCCGGGGCATGTGGTGGGCACACAACCAAAGTCCCTTCCACAAACGACGTGTTGTGTCACGTAACACTGAGAGGATGGCAGGTCCCATCTGCTGGCCGCAAGCGGGAGCCAGCTCTTCCCGAGCACAGCCCTCCACAGCAATGGTCTCCGGATGTCCCTTGCTGTCTCTTGTAGCTTCTCAACTAACCTCTTGAAAGAACCGATGCCATGTTTTCTTTCCAGGTGGGCCTTGCTATCTGGGACGTCTCCTGAACAGCAGCTGCCTTACCAGCTGCTCAGAACTGGCTGCATCTCGGGAGCCTGGAACTGTGCCTGGGGCCCGCGACTCGCTCAGTGTATCAGCCGGGATAGCCTGGGTTATGCTGCATCACAGGCATCACCCACCTGTGAGAGGTGTATTTCTTGCTCCTGCCTACGTCCCTTTCTGGGGGGCGGTGGCTCTGGAATGTCGCCTGTCAGGAGGCAAGGGGAAGGGGAAATGGTGAATCATGGATTAGTTTTTAAAGGCATCTGTCTAGAAGAAACACAGCTACTGCTGTGCACATTTCATTGGTGCAAGTGAGTCACGTGGCCATGTCTAACTTCCCAGAGGAAGGAGGCACAGCCCCACGTCCCCAGAGAGGCGGATGTTCGTCCTGGTGGGAAGCATCGATTTCAACGTTTATTTATTTTTGGGACAGAGAGAGACAGAGCGTGAATGGGGGAGGGGCAGAGAGAGAGGGAGACACAGAATTGGAAACAGACTCCAGGCTCTGAGCCATCAGCCCAGAGCCTGACGCGGGGCTCGAACTCACGGACCGTGAGATCGTGACCTGGCTGAAGTCGGACGCTTAACCGACTGCGCCACCCAGGCGCCCCGGAAGCATCGATTTCTAACGCGCCCGATGTGCGTATCAGGTTGGACAGAGGTGTGCTACAGATGTTTGCCCAGAGCCATGCTGGTACTTGACTTGTTCCTACTTCACGGGAAGGTCCTGGCATCCAGTTAGGGGCAGGTCTTTCCATACGGAAGTGTAAGTCCCTGAAGGCCTACAGGCCTTAACCAGACACGAAGACTGTCTAGTCCGATGCGCTTTTGTGACGAAAGCAAGAGGCCTGGAGTCTCCAGGACTGGTGTCGAGGCTGCTGGCGTCCGCACGGGCTCTTGCCACTTCCCTCTTGTCCCCGTAAGAAAGCGGATCTCGGTCCGGCCGCAAAGCCCGTTGTGTTCACCGCCTCCCCCAGAGCAGCCCAGCTGAACAGCACCCTAGCACACCCCCGGCCTTGGGGCCTCCGAGTTCAGCCTCCAGCTCTACCAGGATTAAAGAAATTCACGTGAGGTGCTTTGGACGCTCGCTGCCCGGAACACAGTCAGTGTGTAAAAACCTGCGGTTCATCAATATTCCTTGCGATTGCTGTTACTGCTATAATCAGATGCTGTCAGGGGGCCCCTTCTGGCCTGGCAGGGGCCACGGGGCTGAGTTCTGTCTTCTCCAGGTGTGGCACTGAGCTCGGGTTTCCGTGGCTGAGACGGCTCCTGATTTGTCTCGGCCAGGTTTGGGTTTTGGCCTTTCGTGTTTTCCAACAACCACGCCCTTGGGTTGAGAAGAAAAGAGGGGCCCATCAGAGCACGAGGGAGCAAAGTGGCAGGTAGGACCGGACACTCGGGGGCAGGGGACAGAGAGGAACTGAGGGGGCCCTGAACGAGGCTGGGAGCCAGACGCCAGGTGGCCCCCGGGTTCAGGTCAGAAGAGAAAGGGGCAGAGGACGAGAGGAGAAAAACACAAAGGTGGGGGAGGCACCAGATGCAGAGCAAGTCTGAGCAGCACCGACGCCCCCCGTGATGTGGCTAGGCCATCAGGGGACTTCCAGGGCCGCTGCTTCTGTGGTCTGGGGGCTGGCCTGTCCCCTGGACTCCAATCTCCCTGAAAGCAGTTACCCCTGGGAGAGAACCAGGGTCACATTATAAAGGAAATTCCAGCTTCCAGACAGCCAGGGAAGGGCTTCTCGGGAGGGGCCAGCAGACGGTCAGAACCGCTTTGTGAACACCTAGGAGGGATCAGGAGTTGGGCTTACTGTGTCTTTCCTTCTTTACGTCCTAATTAACTGAGGTTTTTTTTTTTTAAACGTTTTTATTTATTTTTGAGAGACAGGGCATGAGCAGGGGAGGGGCAGAGAGACACAGAATCCGAAGCAGGCTCCAGGCTCCAGGCTCCGAGCTGTCAGCACAGAGCCCGACACGGGGCTTGAACCCACAAGCCGTGAGATCATGACCTGAGCCGAAGTCAGATGCTCAACCGACTGAGCCCCCCAGACGCCCCAAAAACGAACCAAGTTTTGAATCATTGTCATCAAGATAGTAACCCTGATAGAAATGACAACTACCACTCCGTGAGCTTTTTTTCTCAGTCCTTTGTCTTCTGACCCACAGCCATAGTGTAAGGTAGAGGGTGTTGCAAAGGGGAAAGTGAGGCTCGGACAGGTCGCACAAGTAGCCCCAGCCTATATGGCTGGCAAGCCGTGGCACAGACCATGACTCGGAATGTGTCAGTCCCACCTCAACGCCCAGGCCGGGGGTTTCAAACCTCCGGGCACAGTAGCGACTCAGGATTATCAATCTCCTTTTGCACAAAAGGGATTGAGGCTCAGGGGGCCCGAGGTGGACAGAACATCTGTGGCTGTGTGGAACGGACACAGGCTTGGACTCAGGTCACCTGAGCCTAGAGTCCCATCTTCCCCTGTCCCCACAACGGTGGGACAGTCCCCTCCACAGGTGGGGCCCAGTGGGGTCCACCACGTGCTCCCTGGCTCCCCACATTATAAATCTGGTAAAGGCAAGGGCGCAGGGCACGGGGAGCATCTCAGGGAGCAGCTTTTGGGGTCTGTGAGGAAGGGGAAGGACAGTGCACCTCCTCCCACACACGCAGTGCGAGGGCTCAGCTGTGGGGGCCGGGACCCTGGGGGTGCGGGTGGCTTGTCAACACTGTATCTGCAGGCGTGAACCAGGGGCTCACGGTCCCTGCCACCTCCCACGGGATGGGGCAGTAGCCACGGGGCTGTGCCTGTCGACACCCACGGCCCCCGAGGGTGGGGATGGTTATTCTCTCTCTCTGGGGAAGAAGCTGGAACTGGGGAAGAAGCTGACTTCCCCACGGCTGTTCCACGTGCTCCGTCACTCAGCCTGGACCGGCGCCGGGTCCGTGAGGCTCCAGACACGGCTGGTCCACCGCGACCGTATCTCATTGCGAGTTCGCACGTCCAGAAGGAAGAGGAGGCAGAGATATTTAAGCCTTTTTAAAAAATGACAGTATTTTATTTTTCTCCTTCCCTCTTCTCTCCCCACTCTGGGTCTCTCTCCTTCTCTCTCTCTCAAGCTACGCCCCAGAAAGGTTGATGTCAAGGCAAATGTAGAAAATCTTCAAATGAGATTGGGTGCCTCGTGATTTGGACTCCTCTGTGTTGTCCTTCAATGAACACAGATAATCAAAAGTTGGTTTTATCTTTCTGACTGTTTATTGATCTGTCTACCCATATGCTTATCAGCCTGTGTTCTTTAATGTGGGAAGGGGTCAGAGTTCATGGAATTCGGTTGCAAACTTCTATCAATGCAACATGTCTTACTGGTTGTGCTGTAATATCCCTAAACAGAAGGTGTGGTGCCGACAGGGAGACCCCCCGTTTTACCTGGCTCTGGTTTTCTCAGTTCCTCCAAGTTACAGAGATAGTCATCGTATGTGGCCATTCTCTGTGGCCAGGAAAGGCATTGAAGCAGCCTCTGGAGGGCAGAACTCACAAGGCAGGGGTGGGCGGAAAGGGCAGAGGACACTGTGTGGCCAAGCTCCGTCCTGGCCCCTGACAGCGCGAGCACAGTGAGTTCTAGACTACGCAGTGATGGTCCCTGACATTTGCCATGTCGTCCAGGGGGGTCTACTTGCCGACATTTTGTCCACCTGTCTCTGGTGGCCGAGGGGACAGGATGCAGGGGTGGGCAGCGTGTCTACACAGAGCCCTGGGTCTTCCCGTGTTTAAATGTTTATCCAAAAAAAGAAACCAGTAGCCTGAGTTTTTACTCTCTCTGTGGCCAAAAGGTACCTGTTTCTTTTCCAGACGGTTTCCTCGCTGAATCCCTTTTCTTGTGGGCCCCAGAGGTTTGGGCTCTGGCACTGGGCCGCAGGGAGCCGGGGAGCCTTTCCAGCTGGGCTGTGGGATGGGGGAGGCCGGGAGGACTCCGGGACGGTGCTGGGTTGATGTGAGAGTGGCTGCCTGTCACTGGCCTGTCACTGCTGGGCTGGGTTGCTTGGGTGCGGAGGCATCTGGGGGAGTCCCGGACCCAGAGGACAAGGTGGAAGGGAGATTCACCTTGACTCTGTGCTTCCGTGCAGTGTGGGAACTAGAGGGTTCCGGCCTAGGCTCATTCTTTGCCTTAAACGGCAGGAGGCTAAGGTGGTGGAGAGCCTGCCTGCATTTTGGGGGTGTAGAAACGTTCAGTCTATAGCACGGGTGAGACAGTAATAATGCCATTATGACTGAAGGCGTCCCCCGCCTCTCATATGTTAAATCCCAACCCCGAGGTGACGGTGTTAGGAGGTGGGCCTTTGAGAAGTGAGCAGGTCGTGAGGCTGGACCCTCGTGTGGGATTAGTGCCCTTGTGGAAAGAGGCAGGAGAGCTAAGCCCACCCTCTTTCTGCCATGTGAGGACACAAGAAGCCAGCAGGTTGTCATCTGACCGTGTCGGTGCCTGGATCTCATGCTTTCGGCGTCTGCGGCTGTGAGGAGGGGACGTCTGTCTTACGAGCCGCCCACCGTATGGTGCTTTGTTCTGGCAATCAGGACGGAGACAGACACTTCCCTTGCGTCTGTATGATGTGAGCTTCTCTCTGTCTCTTCACCTGTCTGTCTCCGTCTCTCTCTGAATCTCTCTCTTTTCTCTGTCTAGATGGAAGAAGCATTTTCTCTCTCTCTCTCTCTCTACACTGAAAGTTGCCCATCACACCCAGCTTTGTAAACAGCCTGTGTCATTGCCCCTCAGCCTTTCACATTTGATAAAACTATCAAGGTTGCTTTTCGTTAGAGTTTTCCTTCTGTCTCGCTGATAAAGTGTCCAAGGTGCCTATCCAGATAGAGGTATAGATGTATAGATATTTGTATGCCGTTTCTTATTCAGAAAAGGGACCAGGAACCTCCTTTTGTCCTTTGATATTTGAAAGACAGAAGCCCCACTTATGTATGGGAAGGCAGCCTGTTCTCTGAGCCTCCTGGCTGGAGACCCCATGATGCGAGCAGCACACAGGGGCCTGGGAGGTCTGAGGAAACATCAGGACCGACTCTGGCATTCCAAGTTCCGTGGCCATAAAGAAGGCTGCTCCCCGCCACTCAAGGGCAGAAACTTTCAATGTAAAATGCTTCTCCTTAAATCCATTAACTGTAATTATAATCAAGGATGCACTACTGGTTGAGTTTCGGTCTAATTTTCTAAAGCCATAGTCTAAGAGGATCCGCAGAAGCCCCGACGACATCACGTGGTTTCTGCAAACCTCCAACGATGAACCGTTTCACGAATCATCCCATGAGGGGGACCTGGCCACAACACTGCAGGATAAGCCTGGCAAATGACCCATGTTTTCAATAACTACATGGAACCAACAGTTGACTGACTATTGCCATCTGAGCTACTGCAATGGTTCGTTGAGTGTTTTTGAATCGGGAGACATGTACGGAGCACCCCCTACCGTGGGCTGGATACTGTGCTGAACACTAGCTAAATAGTGTAATGTTGGAATGGGTTCACGTTCCAGAGGGGGAGAGACTGCTCCCTGTCGAAAAGATTTTATTTCAGGCTATCACTTGTCTGATTATGTAACAGTGTTCTGTGCAAATGGCAGGTGCAGGTAAAAGTTAGATAGATGAACAGGTAGGCAGGTGCTAGATGGAGAAAATATGGATGGATGGATAGATAGACGGTGGATGGATGGGTGGGTAGATAGACGAATGGATAGAGAGATAATAGGAGATAGATGATGGAGGGAAGGAGGGACGGAGGGACAGATCATTTATGAAAATGAAACACTGTCTGCACTGTCAGGTAAACTCTGACGCCCTTCTGGCAGTCATTGTTGACTTTACAAGGGCCTTATTCACGTGACTAAAATCTCCACTGTAGTTCGTAAAGTGACTTACTGTACATGTGTTGCCTTGGGTAGCAGATTCTTTGGCTCTGCTTCAGAAGTGATTGTGAGGCATCCATTTTATTTAAACTAGCAAATGAGAAATGTCTGCCTTTCTCCAGTCTGCCTGTTGTTTTAATAATTGAAGAACCACCTTGCCTGCAAAAATGTCCCAGATACTTAAAGGTACAGGAGTAGTGTGTGATAGCAGAAGAATAGAGAGATTAGAAAGAAGTATGAATTATGACCCCTGAGAGTCTATAGTCAGAAAAAAAAAAAAAAGTCCTGGAAAGTTGTCTGATGTAAATCGTATATATTTGGTCTTCATTGCAAAGAAAAACAAAATTTCCAAAAAAGGGAAATGTTTGTTAATTCAAAAGTAACCAATGTCATGCCTTTATTTTATTTATGTTCTCGTAGCGCGCTCTTGTAGGTATTTCTTGCTTTAATCCCTTGAATTTCCATAAACGTTTAAGTCAATCCATCAATCTGTGTTTTCTGAGCTAAACAAAGAAATCAAATGTACGGCAATTCAGAGACGAAAATGCTTTTTTCCTCCAAATGAAGCTAATGCAATGTAGCAGATACTCCCTAGCAAAAATATCACTCTTACTTAGTCACAATAGATTTCTATTGGAGACACTGTGAGCTGCACAAGATATGAAAGCTCTTCATATAAGTACATCATGGCCAATAAGCAGCCTAATATATCTTAGAACCATTGGGAAGAGACAAATAGAAAAGAAGAAGGAAAAACATTACAACGTGTGATGGAACAGTTTGTGCATTCCCTTCTCTCCGTCGTCAAACTAGCCCATGTTCTTGATCTGAAAGAAATAATCGCCTTTCAAGTTTGCATGTTGTTGAAATATTTATAACCCTGGTGCTGAGAGCCCAGAATGGCATACAGGGTGTGGAGTGAAGGTTTCCTTCAAGCCCTGTGCAATGGGCCAGTGGGCAGATCCCCTGGACGAGGTTTGGATCGTCTCTGGGCCTTGTCAGATGGTCTCTGTCTAGATAAACCAAACGGCAACCAGAGGACCACAGGATGTGAGCCAAGTACTTGAAATAAGATGTTATTCTTCCCTTCTTCCTTCCGTCACACAAGTTTCTTGGTTCGGCCGCGTGGCAGACACGGTCCTTGGTGGTAAGGACAGGAAAGGGTCGGAAGCATTGGGCACAGAAGTGGAGAACCTCAGATCAGGTGCTCTTTGCGAATGCAGGTTGTTCGGGTCTATTCGTGGTTGGAAGCTGGGTTGACAGGCACAGCAGTCACGGTCTTTCTGCTGCTTTACAAGCCAGAGAGTGGGCAGCACGTGTCTTCCAAGCATCCATCCGGCTCTACTGTGGCAGCTGTGCAGATGTTTTCTGGGGGTGCTCATGGGGGTCCTGGTCCTGCGGAGATGCGGGTGGTTTTGGCAGCCCCCCTGCTCCTGGAGGGTGAGGCTGGAACACTCTGCATCAGCTGACCACGTAATGGCTGTCGAATGGCCCCTTGCGGGGAACACCACACGTTACCCTCTGACTCCACTTTCGATCCGGGCAGGAAACGCTTGCTTTATATTTGTTGTTATGTTTAATGATTTGTAAAATCAACAGCTACACAAATTGCCACTCTCCAGGCTTGCAATCCCTCCCTTCTGTGCCCAATACCTGCCTTCCTGGACCGAGTTGTTTCTCTCACGGGCATGTTGTTTCTGAAATCTGATACAGAGCGGGCCCGGGAAGCGCTGGTTGGCGTTTCTGGCGACATCTCCAGTGCTTTCCATGTGTGGTTCTTGATGGCGTATCTCGTACCTGCTTGTCAAAGGGCTCATTTGAGTCTGACGACAGCCCTGTGAGGGAGCCTCAGCAGCCTGTCCTCTTCCCTTTTGTAGATGAGCAAACGGAGGCTCAGAGAAAAGTAAGTGGCCCAGCTGGTCAGCAGTAGAGGCACAGGGCGAGGACCTAGGCCCTGAATCTCTGTGCAGAGGGTGATGTCAGTGGAGGATCTTGGCCTGGCGAAGGGCTTGGAGCCGTGAGAGCTGGATGTGCACCCAGGTCGGCATTTCACACTGGCCACCTGTCCAGGTCAGGACGATAGTGCACGTCTGCACACGTCTGTGTCTGTGGTCAGGTCGGTGTCAGGGGCAGGGCCCAGTACAAGGCCGATGTTTGATAAATGCCAGTTCCCTGCCTCTCCCTCAAATCCTGAAATCTGATAACCCACATTTCCAAAAGTTGGGTGAGCAAGTCATATTTACCGTTAGAATATTGACTCCATTTTGGAATTTACTCAGCAAATTGTTTACTCATGGGGATAACAATTTCTAGAGGGAGAATGATGGATTTGAATTTATTCTGGAGCTTGTCCGAAGTCTAGAAGAACTCATGGATAGTCGGGACAAGAGCACAGTTGCCTGGGCCAGCACATGGCTGTGATCACACCTGATGCCGTGTGTGTTTTGGACGGGGCCCCGTCGCGGTGCTCATCAGCCAGTCCGTGAGCCTCCACTTGGTCCCATTTATGTCCCCACCAGGTGTGCCCAGGTGACTGCATACCAGCGAATTTACGTCCCTACACTTGCTTGTGGCCTACTTGCTCGAGACATCCCCCTGCTCCTCATTGGGTCCCTCAGTCCTTTGGCCAGTGTCACTGTGTGTGACAAAGTCCACCAGAGCTTCTTCGACGGTGGGGAAGGGGCTAAGAAAGAGAGGAAGTGAAAAAAGAGCTTAGAGTAGGCAAAGAACCAAAACAAGTTGTATGCAGTTATTTTAATGAGCCCCAAGCAGGATTGACAACCCCACAAATCTGCATGCAGACACGTTATGATAAGAGGGCAGAACGCCAAAGATGAGAGACAACTTTAGAAGCGAGAGAGACAGGTCACCTTTGTAAGAAGCACAGCTGGAATGACGGCAAGTGTCAGCAGAAACAATGGAAGCTACAAGACAAGACACCTAAGTGCTAAGAGAAAATAATGATCAATTGAGGATTTTATACTGGGTAAGCTATTATTCGAGAATTGCACACAAATAAGATATTTTAGCCTACTTCTTAGAAAATTTAAAACGTACCTAAAGTAAAACAAGAAAAGACCATTTAAATAATCTTTTAATATTAAATCTATTGTATCAGTAGTTTCAATACCAGACCTGAAGACTTTTATATTCAGTTCCAGGAAACATCCCAGGGATATGCATCCCAACTATGAAAGAGCAGAGAGGGGAGAGATGTGAGACATTCATTTTACATCTTCTGTATGACCTTGATATCAAAACCAGGAAACAGTAAAAAATCACATGCTGATCTCCCTGGGTGGCTCAGTCGTTGAACATCCGGCTCTTGGTTTCTTCTCAGGTCATGATCTCACAGTTTATGAGTTTGAGCCCCACACTGGGATCTGTGCTGACAGCACATAGCCTGCTTGGGATTTCCTTTCTCCCTCTTTCTCTGCCCTTCTTCCCCATCTTGCCCAGTCTCTCTCTCAAAAATAAATAAACATTAAAAAAATTACATGCTAATCTCTACATGAGAGATTGTTAGCAAACCAGTTCCAGAGGTGCAGATAAAAGTACCTCCTGACAAAGCGGGGTTATCATAGGAATATAAAGATATTTATCATTAGGAAAGCATTCATACAGGTCAGCTCTTTTCAGTGATTAAATGGGAAGAAAACACATCTCCCTGTGGAAGCTACACAGGAAGGACTTGGTGTGGGACTCAGTGCTGGTAGGAAGGCTCAGTGTTGAAAGATCCACATTTATCCCCAAAGGGAAGCAATTCTATCTAATGTCCCCGAGGGTTTTCTTTTCTTTTCCTTTTTTGAATGTGACAAGCTCTTGCAAGCAAAGACTATTGTCCTGGTTACCATGGCTGTGTAACAAGCCACCCTGAAGCTTGGCGGCTCTAAGCCTTTATTTTTCCCGGCAGTCAGCAATCTGGGCAGGGTGTGGTGGGCGCAGCTCCTCTCGGCTTTCCTGGGTGACAGCTCCCCGGCCTGGGGGCTACGTGCCGGCCGGAATCATCTAGAATGGCTTGTAGTCACATCTGGTGCCTGCGCTGTCTGGACACAACCTGCTGAGTATGGCATTAGATGTGTTCCTTGAACATCTCTCTCCGTCCTCAGGGTCGCTGGGCTTCGTGTCTTGGCTCGGGCTCCGAGGCCTGTGTCCCAAGCTAAAGCTGTATCCTTTTGTGATCTGGCCTCGGAACCATTCTCTGTTGCGTGGGCCAGTCTCAGGACCCCACGGTGATTAGGGAAAGGGGGTGGACACTCGTCTGCTGGTGGAAGTGTGAACAACATGAGTGAGCGTGTGTGTAAAACAACCTGCCACTAATATTGAAGGCAAGTTTGACAAACAAGGAATTCCTCTGCTAACCCCATTAGATGACTATGGCGGAGGTGCAGTCCTTATCCAAGCACACGGAGAAACCAAGGACCCTATACTTTGTCGGTAATAATCACAGCTCACACAGAGCACCTACTACGTGCTGGGCATTTTGCACACCTTATTTCTCATTCTTATAGAACCCTTGAGGAGTAGATCTGAAAGGTAAGGCGTTACGTCCCTTGCAGTAGATCACAGACCTGCTGAGTGCTGGAGCCCGGATTTGAATCTAGAACCAGACTGCATGCTATCTCACCCCCCAGGATGCCGGCTCTCATCTCACACTTCTCTCCGGTACTTGCCTTTCCCCGAAGTCTCTCTCTGCCCTCCAGACTTGTGTCAGTTCACTTTCTTTCTGTTCATCTCTGGAGCGTCAGTCATCACCCCCAGAGCTGTTTCTGACAGCCTCTTCTCTGAGACAGGGTGAGTCTGTCCTTACGTTCATAACACAATGTGGGGGGCAGCAGAGGCAGGATTCACATGTCCTCTCCAGCCCGGGGCGGGGGGAGGGGCCGGTAGGTATCTGCCAGAGATACGACAAAACTGTCAAAGGTTACGAAATTCGGCTATGTAAAATTTAAAACACCGACCACTATTTGTGAACTAAAAATGGAAGGGCTGCATTTTAAAACATCAAGAATGAAATAGAGAGCGAACAAAAGCGCTAACTAAGCACGTCCGTGTCACGCCGGGTAGGCTGGCTCTGGAGCCGCTTGAGTCCTGGGGAGCTGTCCCCTCCTGTCGCCGCCTGGCTGGCTTCCCACCAGGCGCACAGGCTTCCATGCGTGAGGACTGGCGGCCGTGGCTGTGGTCTGGATCACGGTGATTAGTGGAAACCCCTTCTTGCTCGCAGGGGGTGCCCAGGGGTTTCCGTGCCAGCCTCTCCCTGTCTGTCGCCCTGTCTCCCGGCACCCTGGCCCCTGGTCGGAGATGCCAGGGAAACGGGGAGAGGGTCCCAGAACTCTGTCCTTTCCCAAGTTCACGAAGACCTTCCCCTTGACCACCTGTTATGTGTCTTGTGCCTTGACTTCATGGGAAGATTTGCACTGAAATGCGTTCCCGGTTCTGATTGGAGGGGGGATCCTGTTGTGTTTCCTCCCGTGTAGGTAACCAGTGGCCGTTCCGTGCCTTTTCCTCTGTAGCTGGAGCTCCTCACGCAGACACAGTCCCAGAACGTCCCTTGTAACACGGTCACAGCCTTGTTCCTGGGCTCTTGGCTCTGCTGCATTGGTCTGTGTTTCTCACTGCATCAAACTCACGGTGTCTTCTGTTACTCGAGCCTCACGAGCGCTGGCATCTCCGAGGACAGTTTCTCTGTCCCCTTGCCCGCCGTGGCCTTGTTCTTAATCTTCGTCAAAGTCTGGCTAGTAGGAGCTTTTGTTTTTCCATACACTGTCCATAATTGGCTTTCCGAGTTCTTCTAAACACGGCTGGGGTTTTGATGGAGACTGCTTTGAAGAGAGATTAATCGCAGAGAATTTATAGCCTTCCATCGTAAGCTTTCCTTTCCACGAGCATGGATCTTTCCCTCAACTTATTAAAGGTATTTTTTATGTTAGAATATATAATTTTAAAAAACATATCGTTGTCGATAGCCACAAAAATATCATGCATACACGAAGATGATCAGTGTTTCTCATGGCACTTAATATTCTCCATAAAGATCTTGTTCATCTTTGGTTAGATTTTTTTTTCTTGTATTTTTGTTGTTGCTATGGAGAATTGCGGGCTTATGTTTTCTCACATTTATTCCTGGTGACAGAAATGCCATGGACTTGTGTGTATTGATTTCATGTCCAGCGACCTTGCTGACTTTCTTATTAATTCAACTGTAGATTCTTTTGGTCTTTCTGTGTACAATCTTCTTTCTTTTAGATCCTTTTACATCTTTTCAGTTTTTCCCTTTCTTATCTTTTCTTTTCCCCCCACAGTTCAGTATTGAATAGAAGTGGTGACAGAGGGTACTCTTACCTTATTCTCGCTCTTAAAGGGAATGTTTTAAACCTTTCGTTGTTGACTTACATTTGAAGCGATTTTTTATTTTAACACTCGCTGTTAGGTTATTCCTAGTTTGCTAAGAGTTTTTATCTCGAGTTTAAGTGAATTTTATAGAATTATTTCATTGCGTCTATTGGGATAATCATGTGGGTTGTGTTATTAATTGTGTTATGAATCTACAAATGTCATCAATTACTTTAATAAATTTTTAAATGGTGGACAAATGTTGTATTCCTGGCATAAGCCCAACCTAGTCATAGTTTGTTTTTATTTTCCTTTATTTCTTACATTTAAAAATTTTCTTTGTCTTTTTGCATCAGCAAGGACTTCCAGCACGGTGTTAAGGAGGAGTGGGGAGCAGGGACACCCCTGCCTTGTTTCTGAACTTAAGGGGAAATTACTCAGTTTGTCACCATTAGGCATGATGCTAACTGTATTTTTTGGTGGCTGTTCTAACAAGGTGAGAAAGTTCTCCTGTATTTTCACTGAGAAGTTTTTCGTGGATGGGTATTGGATTTTTGTCAGATTTTTTCCCTATGCTAATTGACACATGGTCATGTGATTCTTCTCTGCAGCCTGTCGATGTGGTGTAGTCCAGTGGCTTATTTTCAAATGTTGATCCAGTCTTACCTCCCTGTGGTGAGTCCGCTGGATCTTGGTGTAGAGTTCTTTTTTTATATTTTGTTGTATGTGACTTGCTGGTAGTTTATTGAGGGTTTTTGCGTCTTTATTCATAAGAGATCCTGGTCTGTAGTTTTCCTTTGTCTTCATGTGTTTTATCAGGTTTTAGTATTTGGGTGATGCTGGCCTCATAGAATGGATTACGAAGTATTCTCTCTGCTTCCGTTTTCTGGAAGATACTGTGGAGAATTGGTATAATTTCTCTCTCAGTAGTTTGGGAGCATTCACCAGTAAATTTATTTAGTAGATGTTAGACCTGTCCAGATGATCTGTCTTACCTGGGTGGGTTTGGTAGTTTTTTTAATCTTTTTTTCTTTAAGTTTATTTTAATTTACTTTGAGAGAGAGATAGAGAGCAAGTGGGGGAGGGGCAGAGAGAGAAGGAGACAGAATCGGAAGCAGGCTCCAGGCTCCGAGCTGTCAGCCCAGAACCCAACATGGGGCTCAAACTCACAAGCCGCAAGATCATGACCTGAGCTGAAGTCAGACGCCCAACCGACCAAGCCACCCAGGCGCCCCCAATTATAATGCGTTTTGAGACTAGGAAGGACTGATTCGTCTGGCAGCCCTATGGTGTTTTCCAAAATGTCTGTGCTACATAATGCTGTGGGAAAAGAGGTCCTGTGCTTAATAAATTTAAACGGAGACTTAATAGAATCTCAATCAAAGTGTCTTTGACTTAACATTTAAAGACAAGTTTAACCAGAGCTAATCAACATTACTTTGTTGTGGGACTTCTCCGGACTTCTGATATGTCAATGACCAGTATTAGCTTCCACGAGTAGGAAGGAGTCTTGTGGGTAATTTCTCATACGAACACGGGACAGTTTTTGTC
The DNA here is from genome assembly GCF_027475565.1 of Acinonyx jubatus. NCBI lineage: Eukaryota > Metazoa > Chordata > Mammalia > Carnivora > Felidae > Acinonyx > Acinonyx jubatus. The sequence goes on along the minus strand of NC_069388.1, from coordinate 135,474,211 downwards.
AGGTTTTCTCTCAGGATGGGTCCCACAGAACACCTTGGAGATGCTGGGGTAAACATAAGTGTCCTCTGAAAGTTCAGGGCCTCTGCTTAAGAGGTGCAGTTGGCGAAGTGACAAGACAGAGGTGGAGGCCAAGGTCTCCACGAAGAGCCGCCCTTACCGTAAACCCAGGGTGGCAGTGACTTCGTGTCGCGGAGGAATTTGTGAGGCTGCACCGGCAGAGGTGAAGTCGCTAAGCTCACTTGTTATTGATGGTTGTGACTTGCAACTTCTAATGTAGTGGATAAAGACGTAAAACGTAAGCTCGCTTTCCTTCCCCGCTCACCGGGGAAGTTCCCAGTGGCCCCATTCTAATGATTGCCGACCATCCCAAATACCCTTTAGCTCTCAGCCCTCTCCCCCATCTAACTCTGGTAAGTGCATGTGCGCTTAGCCACGATTCTTCGTCACATAAAAAGGTAAGTCATTTCATACTTCTTAAGCGGTTTCAAACAACTTTTATGGAACAGGTAGAGATTTAGACAGAAACCAACCAACCAAACAAACAAATAAAGAAGTAAGAGCCATCCATGTGCAGTCTTCCCTGTTTCTTGTCCATCCAAATTGGTGGCCTTGAGCCCCATGTTAGTCTGTTGGGGCCGCCATACAGATACCACAGACCGGGGGCTTAAACGACAGGCATTCACTCCGCCAAGTTCTGGGGTCTGGGAGTCCAAGATCCAGGCACTGGTACGTCCTGCGTCCGGTGCCATCTGTCTTCCTGGTTTTGCAGGTGGCACTGTTCTTGCTGTGTCCTTACATTGTGGTGAGAGAGCTCTTGGGTCTCTCCCTCTGTTAAAAGGACACTAAGCCCATCGTGGGGGCTCCACCCTCAGGACCTCATCACCCCAGTGGTCCTTCCTCCTGACACCATCGCACGGGGGTTGGGTTCCAGCATATGGATTTTGAAGGGACGCAGTCTGTCTGTAGTGGGTGCCTACGGTCTCTCACATCAGCCCCTCAGGTCGCTTCCTTGCACTGTCTTCAAGCCCCGCTTCTCTGTCTCTCACTGTGAATCTGCCTCAATTATTCTGCTCTCCTGTCACCAGCTTGGTCTCCCCGATCCCTCACCTTCCATCCTGAGGGGCCGGCACTTACCCTGACGATCAAAAGAGGTGGGGAGCAGGTGATGGAGGAGGTTCTCACAGCCTCGTTTCCATCACCGCCAGGGGCTGCCCCGTTCCACTGAGAAGACACGTCCTCAGCAAGTGGTGTCGACCCCAGCTGCGCCTCCTTCACATCCCAGAGCCTCTGCCGCACGAGCCTGGTGTCGGTACGCTGACCCCTTACCGGCAGCCCCTGTGCCTGCAGGTGAAGCCTCACACCCCCTGTAAGCGCGGCCCGGCCTCTCCCCAGCTTCCCGCTCCAATGTCGTGCTCGTGAGCCCTTGCGTTCTGCTTTGTTGGAGCCCCTTCGCCTCAGACTTGGTTTCTTCCTCTCTGAGAAGTGCAGATGCTGGCCTTGGGTCTTCATTTCTCCGCCTCTGAATAACATCTTGTGCGTAAACTTGTGCCCTCTCGCGGCCCTGGACAACCAGACCGACCTCCTTCCTCCCCGAAGCTCCCTCTCCCCGACCCGGCCTCAGAACAGAGCACAGTCCTGTGGGTTTCGCTGGTGCAGGAGTTTGGCTTAGCAGCCACCCAACTGGCCAGAAAATAAAGGCAGGGTCCTGAACAAAGACAGTAGAGAAGAATGCACATACTCATACGTTAGACTCGCGTTGCATACCTACTCGAATGGGAAAATATTTCTCAGTTTAAACACAATCGCCTTATTTACACGCGGGAGTCTAGGAACATGCGAAGAGTCCTTCCGATGACAAATGCCGAGATGTGAGCATATTTGTGAGTGCAAACAAATGACAGCAAATAATGAATGCAGACAAGTAATTAACACTCACGGGGTGAGACCAACAGACTAATCACTTTCCCAATTGGCCTTCCTTCCTGTGGGCTGGTAGTCGTGTTCACCTTTTGCTGTTTACAAATAGACGTCTGTACACTCGCAGGTAGCACGCTCCCCCAGTTACTCCGCGTGGCCCAGGAGCATGGTGTTCCAAGGTTCCGAGTACGTGTTTTTGCTGGATTATCCAAACCTCCCGTTTTTGGTACCGTGCTCCCGATCTACCTTCTTCCAAGCTTCCTGCAGTGCTTTCTGTTTCCTTCCAGAACCCTTTCCCAGGAGCCTCTCCTCCCTTCGCCTCTGGAAACCACAGAACCAGGTGGACGAGGGTTCTTCATTAGGCATCACTGAAAAGGCCTGCATGATGGCTGCTGGGTCCTCTGCTGAGAGTGAGTTCTCCACGCTTCTCTGGGGCGCCCACGTACTTCCCTTAGAGTTTCCACTTACTTCCGTCAGCTAACGTTCACTTCCGTGGCCATCTCAGGATGTGTGGAAAGCGATTCTTATTTTAAACTCAAATGACAAGAATTTATGGCAACAGGAATAAGTAAAGTCATGGAGATACAGGTGTTTAAATTTTCGGAATTATTTTCTTGAAACCATGTGGCAATTTTACTTTATTTCCTCACGTATACTACCTAAGGATTTAAGCATTTTAATAAGCTGTGAATGTTATAAATGTTTCATTGAACTGTGGGTGCTTTAAACCAGTTCATAAGGATGCATACAAAAAGCGCTCATTATTGTTAATTATTAGCAAAACTGACTTTTTGGTTGAGATCGCAGAACCAGAAGCCAAGCTTTTTGTATGAGATCGCATGCAACCAGAGGAGTATGTAACATCGCACGTTAATGGGGAGGTCGGTGCCATGCAAATCGGTCCAGATTATTATGGAGAACAGGAGAAAAGGGAAGGCGATCAAGTGAGGACAAATGAAGTGATGTCTGGAGGAATAATACCTTATGAGGCGCTGGATTTTTGCTAGTAATGTTCTCAGTAGTAACATAGGAAAGCACTCTTTTCAAATAATTTGCTGGTGAAAACAAATGAGGTGCGACTCTGAAGTAACAAAGCTAAGTGCTTTGAAGCGATCATGGAAAGCTTCGATACTTTCTTCCTGGCTTGGCTTCTTTTCTCTCTGCTCCTCTGGGCTCCTCCTCCCTCGCCGGGAGCTCCCCTTCCTGCAGACCTCACCTGCTCCTTCTCTGTACGTCAGAATGTTCTATTTCTTCTAGTGCGTTTGCCCTTGCGATTTCATCTACTCTGATTGTCACACACGCATCCCTGCTCCTGCGTGACCCCTGCCTTCCCCAATGTCCCTAAGATCTCCCCGAGTCCAACCATCTCTGTCCCCGCTTGCTCCCCTCCCGCACCCATGCAAACCACAGTCAATCCTGTCCTCTGTCCTCCTCTTGCTACTTCTGGACACGTTCTCTGCTTCTGTCCTAGCCTCCTTCTGATCCACAAGGATGTGTGGCCTCGATGTCTGCCTCCCCAGTTAGGTCCTCTGAAGGCGTGGTCATGCCTCTTTCATTTCTATATTTGTGGCAATGGGTCGTACTAAGTCATAGTAAATGCCCCTAAAGTTGGTTGTTGTTGCATGAATGAATGAGTTCAAGCAAGTCTCTCCACGGGTTGTGACCAAAGGGGACCCACACCATCCTCATAGTCATCAGCTTCCTTGTCCTTAAGGACTTAAAATAGACTAGCATCCAGGTATCCCCCAGTGAGCTTCAGGCAAATTAAAAACATTTACTAAGCAAACGCAGCCTAAAGACATACCTCATGGTTCTCTGTTCCACCCTGATGGCCAAATAATCATGTTCTTTGTAGACTCTCCAGAGCTACCAGTGTTTTAGAAGAGCCATCCCAGTGAAAGTGCCATGGCTCAGATGTCTTGGGGGCCCTTCCTTTGCAATATCTCTTGAGTCTCTCTCTGTGCTCTGTCTGTCTCTGTCTGTCTTACACACACACACGCACACACATACATCCAGACTTGGTACTTTTTCTTAATCCCAGTTTATTCTGATCTGGGCACTGTAATTATTCAGTAGAGGTGACTTTGACTTACTTATCTTAAAAAAAACACAACTTTTTTTAAAAAGAGAAGTTTTAGGTTCATAGCAAAATTGAGGGGAAGTTTCTGAGATTTCCCATATGCCCCCTGCCCCCACACACCCACAGGTCTCCCACTCTGCACAGTCCACCAGAGTGGGACATTTGTTACAATGGATACACCTGTGCTGACACATCACAATCACCCAAAGTCCAGAGTTGACATTAGGCTTTGCTCGTGGTGTTGTCCATTCTATAAGCTTGGAAAAATGGATAATGACGTGTGTCCGCCATTATAATGACAATCGCACATGATATTTTCTTGACTTATGTTTGATCTTCTCAGAACTTACCTCAAAGCTAGATTCTCTCTAATACTGAAAAAACGTTAGAAACACAGAGCACTTTCTCTGTGCCAGGTAGAGTTCTGTTTTACAGATATCAACACAATTCTCAGAACAACCTTGTAAGGCAGGTACTACATTATCCAATTTTACCCACTGAGTAAGTAAGGCCAAGTAGGGTTTAATAATCAGTCCAAGGTCATGATGTGAACAATGCCACTGGCTCCGAAGTTGTGACTCTTTTTTTTTTAATGTTTATTTATTTTTGAGAAAGAGAGAGAGAGAGAGAGAGCGCGCATGAGCAGGGAAGGGGCAGAGAGAGAGGGAGACACAGCATCTGAAGCAGGCTCCAGGCTCTGGGCTGTCAGAATAGAGCCTGATGCAGGGCTCAAACTCGTGAACTGTGAGATCATGACCTGAGCCGAAGTCGGATGCTCAACCGATGGAGCCACCCAGGCGCCCCCAAAGTTGTGACTCCTAAGGAATGCCTTAGGTTGCTATTTTGACAGCCTCGAAGGTTCTTTCAGAATGGCCTCATCACAGCTGCTCTGGGCCCTGGGATCATCCCTCAGTGACTGGACGACCGACCACGGTGTCAGAGCCTCCTTACCCAACACCCGTGGAAACTCTAGCGTGGGTAGAACATTACCCAGAAATCCACTCTGTGAAGATATTTTGTTTTGGATTTTCTTCATTATATTTCAGAACTGATTTATTTCATTCGCAGTCCATTTTCATGGGTTTTGCTCCCAGAGGAATGACCTACCTGGGTATGGAATCTTTACTAATCATTTTCTGCCTGTACCACCTCCAGTGGGGGCAGGGAGGGTTTCTCTCACAGGAGTAGATTCCTGTGGCTTCTGCAATGCTCTGTAAGTGTAAGCTGGCCTTCCCACTCTGTACGTGTTATTAATGTTGGAAAAACGAGGTTCTCAGAGGCATTCTCCCCACCCCCAATATATCAACTCTGTCTTGTCCCCAAGAGTGCTTCTTATTTTTCTTCTCTTTTTCGGATTTGAAACTTGCTCTTTGGTTGATACAAGCGATGTAAACGTTTCCATGTATATTTTTCTTGGTGGTGTCAAAGGCTGTTGAACGCAGGGGTGAGTGGCAGCACGCTACGGGCTCTGGTGTCCCGAGTGTGTGGGTCGGTGTGCGTACTGGGTCCCCGGGACACCCTCATCCTGGCACTTCCCTACACAAACACATAACCATTGTCCTCCTTTCCCCTGACACTTTCTCGTTCAATGGGATCCTGGAGAATTTCTAAACAGTTTCTGTTCTGAGGTCTGTTGACTTATTATTAAGACGATTTTCGGGTGCAGTGCCTGGCCAAAATGGATCTTATATTCAGAAGGTGGATGAAAGCCTTGCAAAGAGAATATGGGTCCTCAGTTGGGCCCCATTGGTCTTTTTTATTCTCTGGCAGAAATAACTCAGCCCTCTGGGCTGTGGTCATCAGAAGTTCACCCTCTAATCCCCTCACTATTGCTGGTTTCCTGTGATTTCAGATAAGTCACCGTCTCTCGAATGGGGCCACACTTGCCCTACAAGGAAGGCGAATAGAAGCACCAGGCCGTTTAGGACTTGGAAACGTCAGCTGTGCTCAGTTGGAGGGTGGGGGAGGTGGCTGAGGGTGGGAACCAGGGGGCTTCTGACACCCTCTGAAGGGGATTCGGAAACATTTCGCATTTGTGCGTCTTTAGGCTGAAAGGTAAACATGTTCATCATAATTGTAAACATTTATGGAGACGTTAATTTCCAGGGTCTGTGAATATTAACATTAAAAAGTAAGTATTATATGACTTTTTTCCAAGGGAATCTAAATGCCACAGAGGTTTGATATCGCTGGTTGATTTGAAACCCATGAACAATCTCTTCTTTAATTGGAACTATTACATATTGCTTCCATTCTATTTTCCCCACAGGCTTGTATCTTAATATTTTAAAGAACAAAGGTCTTTTGTTGATTATACTGTCCTATTTCTTTGCAACAAAAATGCATACATGACTGACTAAAAAAATGTCCTTTTACTCTAAATCTGAAAGTACTGATTGTTTCCTGAATCCAATAATTATTAATCAAATTGATCAAAATAGTGTAAGTATAGTAATTTTATTCATTATTAAGTATACAAAATATGGTGTTGGAAATGCCTCTATTAAAAACAATTTTTTTTATTTAAAATTTTTTTTTTAATGTTTATTTTATTTTTGAGACAGGGAGAGACAACATGAACAGGGGAGGGTCAGAGAGAGAGGGAGACACAGAATCTGAAACAGGCTCCAGGCTCTGAGCTATCAGCACAGAGCCTGACGCGGGGCTCGAACTCGCAGACCACGAGATCATGACCTGAGCTGAAGTTGGACGCTTAACCGACTGAGCCACCCAGGCACCCCAAAAACAATTTTTTTAAATGTTCATTTATTTTTGAGAGAGAGACAAAGACAGCATGAGCAGGGGAGGGACAGAGAGAGAGGGAGACACAGAATCCGAAGCGGGCTCCGTGCTCTGAGCTGTCAGCACAGAGCCCGGTTTGGGGCTTGAACTCACGAACCATGAGATCATGACCTGATCTGAAGTCGGACCCTCAACCGGCGCCCCCCCAGGCGCCCCGGAAATGCTTCTATTTTTTGATGGGCATGGCTGTTTTGTTTACTTTCCCCTTTTTGGCTCATGGATTCACATATGAGCTAGGATTCACATTATTGCTAGAATGAGGTAAGATTTGCCATCAATTTCATTCATATTTATTGTTATCATACATATAAATAGTGATAAATGTCATCCGTAGGGATAAACTGATGAAAACGGGAGTTTTTCATGGTGACGCTATTCACCTCTCCAAAGTCCTCAGTCAGAAGCCAAAAAAATCACGTAACTGATGTGTCATCAAAGATTTATTGTAATGACCTATCAGCCAACATCTCAATCAGATCCTGTTAATTTTGTTGAAAGCAAAGGCTCGGGAAACATCTGACGGACGAGAGGGTTCCTTCTCTGATGATTAGAACCACTCACTCCTGGTCCCCACGTGGATACTTAGATGTGCCCTTTAGTCTGACCCCTCGAAGCTTTTCCATCCCAGTGGGGAAGAGGCAGGCTTCTCTTCTGCGAGCGGAAGAGTATTGTTTAAGAGCCGATGGAGGCCGAGTGTCACAGCTGGATTTCAAGGGCATACACATTAGGAAAAGCTGCATTTAGAGGCTGGTGGTTTGACCACGGGCTCCCTGAAATGCGTCTGCCTGGGCACCGGAATGCAGTCTGCAGGTTGTCTTGGTTGCACATTAGAATATCTGAGTGTCTTAAAAATACCCGCTAAGAAGGCCGATCCCGTGGCTCTGGCGTGCTGTCACGACGTGTTTTCGGAAACGCCCTCCATGTGATTGGAAAGTGCGTCCAGGCCCGGGAACTGTCGCTTAGATTCGAAGCTGTGTGAGGTTAGAAACCTGGATCGTCGCTCAGCTGAGCATCTTTGCGGACCTGCCCGGCCTCTGGTGAATACATAATGGGGAGTAAAATCCCAGGGGTCGGAACTCAGCAGGCACCAGGGATTCACATCTAAGGCACAGGGGTTTCTGGCTAAGTGGTCAAGGGTCAGGAGACCCCGCAGGAGGCCAGCAGGGCGGCTGCAGTGGCCGAGGTGGCATGGGAGCAGGGGGAGGGGGCGATGCCGACGACCCGCCCCTGGATCTTGCTCAGAGAACCTCAAGGAGCAGGCCAAGAAGGAGGGCGGCTTCATCCACAGAAGCAATTTCCAGAACATTGCTGGACAGGGACCCACGTTCATGTGTCAGTCGTGGGAAAGGACTTCACCCCGCGATGTGAGAAATTGTCATTGATGATGTCAGCTTTGGTATTGGACTCCCCGATTTCAAATATCCTGTCTCCTGACCCCGCAGGGCACTTTGGGCTGAGGCCTGGTGCCCGGTGGCCTTCTTCCCCTCCTGTTTCGTCAGACGCAGCAAAGAGATTTCTTTCCCGGGGAGCACCTCTCCTGTCTGGGGGGGAGACCGGAGAGGTGGGCGGCACTGGTCCGGGAGGCATCCTCCTCCTCCTGGAGACCCGGTTCTCCCCATCCAGGGGCCCCACGTAGATGCTCCCCACTTCCTCGTGCCCTTCCTCTGTCATTCGGTGTCTCCGCATAAATCACTTCATCAAATTGTGTTACATGCCTGCTCTTTACTTATGTGTCTCCAGCTAAAATGTCAGCTTCACAGGGGCGAGGACATGGTTCCTGGCTGTATCCTGAACGCCCAGAAGAGAGTCACATATACGAGGAGGGGGTAGGCGGGAGAAGGGGGCGAGGGGTTTTCTCTTGGGGACTGGCAGGGAGACGGCTGCACGGCTCCGGGGTGCCCACCGGCAGCTGCTGGGGTGCTGGGGCCCCCGGCGGCTCATGTGCGCCCGTCTGCTCAGAACTGGCAGAACCACTTCGGGGAACCTTGCTTGTTTTCACAAGGGCTCTTTGCCCCTCCTGGCCCTGGAATGAGGCCCCGGGCACGACGCAAGCCTTTCGCAGGGTGGGGGTGACTTCCCAAGGTGAGGGTGTCCTCGTATGTCGACACCTCCGTTGTTTGGCTCCCCAGCTGCCTCCTCGCACCGGCCTCCACCGCCCCAGACAGCCCGAGCTGCTCAGCTGACCTACATGTCTGGGGAATCAGCCGCACGGCTTGTTGGAATCCCTTAGGTAGGTCTTGTCGTGTGACGGATTCCTTGTGTTTGTCACTGTCACATTCTTGAAACTCACTCTGAGGTCGGGCTCCAGAAAACCACCTTGCTACCATGTAATAGCCGAGTGAGAAAGGTCAGGTTGCAGAATTCAGCAGACAAATGGCCCAGTGTTAGGTGTTCTGTGGTGAGAGGGCCCCGCCGTTTTGCTCTGTTAACAGTTGCCAGCTATTTGCACGTGCAAATAATTATTCCGATGGTGGATGATGCCGCACACATCTGGAGCCCATAAAACCAAGGGCAAGCCATCGCTGGTCCTTGTGAGTGGCTTCATTCAATTTCCATCTCGTGCCCACAAATGGCTCTGCCTGCAGAGAACCCTTCGGGTTCTAGAAAATGAGCACATACCTAGCACCCCAAGGTACTGGTCGCTAAGGCGTGGGGAAAGCTCGCAGAGATCAAATCAGGGAGCACGCACCAGCCACAGACGCGGGTCGTAAGGTGGCCTGGTGCTCAGACTTTCTTCTAGAACAAGCCTCGGGTTTGGGACCTCCCCCAACTTCTTAGGTGCTGTCTCAGGACCTACAGTTTCTTTTCCTTGTATTCTGATTTGTTTGCTTTTCCTCATATTTTGTATCTTTTGCCTGTCCTCTCAGGACAGCGAAGCCACAATTATCTAGTAGTAGGAGTCACAAGAGGACGTCATAAGTGCTTCAGGGATTCTCAGTCTCCCAGGGACTCTACCTTGATTATGGAGAAAGAACTTTCCCTTCCCTTCGCAAAGGTCACTCTGGTGGGACCGGTTACTGGTCGCCATTACTCTTTACCGTAACAGCTTCTTTCAGGGTCAGTGCGGTGCCTGTGGAATGTTCTCACAGGAGGGAGTGCAGTTTGTCGAGGGGCTGCACGGAGCCTTCGCCCCTGTGAGATGCTGACCCACTTCAAAAGCCAATGAAATGTGCAGTCATATTTGCAAACTAATAATCACGCCTTGTAAGGATGTCCTCATTACTTTAAAAACTAATAGGACATTTTTATAGCCAATACCCAGAACACTGGGTGATGGGTCATGACCGTATTCCATGCTGGACCCCCAGACTCAGCTTCCCCTTTCTGTGAGGAGCCTTAATGGCACATCAGGTACAAGCCTCCCCACTCACCCATTCACGTGTGGAGGTCAGCGTTTTCAGTGTAGTGCATTATTAACTTTTAGAAATCATGATGAAATACATATAACAAAATTTGCCACTATAGCTACTTGTAAGTAGCATTAATTGCATTCAAAATGTTGTGCAACCGTTACCAGTATCTAATGTAAACTACGGACCTTGGGTGATAATGATGTGATAATGCAGATTCATCCATTGTAGCAAATGTATTATTCTCACAGTGGGTGTTGGTAATGGGGGAGGCTGTGCCCAGGTATGCTTAAGGAGGTTAGAGGAGATCTCTGTCACTCCTGCTCGATTTTTCTGTGAACCTCAAACTACTCTAAAAAATAAAGTTTATTTAAAATAAATCCAAGGATCTTCACTGCATAGAAAACAAAAATATACAGTTGTCCAGAAATTATGATGGGGATGGGGTAGCACCCAGGGATCTGTCTATACCTTTATTATTATAATTACATTCTATATCAATTATTTGATTATACATTTATATATAACTACACATGTATATGAATAAACATGCATATGATATCTGTCTCTCCATCCATCCATCCATCCATCCATCCATCCATCCATTCATCTGTATCTATCATCTCTCTATCCACCCACCCACCCACCTATCTATCCATCCATCATGTATCTATCCAACCATCCATCCATCCATCCATCCATCCATCCATCCATCCATCCATCTCATGATTTGCCCTCTGTATGCTGGAGACCCAGGAAAGCAGTGGTATATCTCAGTCCAGTCCGGAAGGCCTGAGAACCAGGGGGGCCAGCGATGTAAATCCCAGTCCAAAGACAAGAGAAGACTGATGACCCGGCTCAAGCAGGCAGGAAAAACTCTACCTTCCTCCGCTTCTTGTTCTCCCCAGGCCTCCAACAGTTTGGATGATGCCCAGCTGCAGGGGGAGGGCTGTTTACTGAGTGCACAGATCCAAATGCTAATGTCATGGAGAAATATCCTCGCAAACACATCCAGAAATAATGTTGAATCTGGGCACCTGTGGCCAGTTGGCTTGACCCATGAGATTCGCCATCACTCAGTGTGGACTTCAGGTGAAGTCAAGGGCCAGGGTTCTCCAGGAGACGAGAATGGTCTCAAGGGGTCTGTCCTGCAAGGTTTATTTCATTGGCAGGATTAATTATCGTGACCCACATGTGAACTGGGCTCCCCCCCCCCCCCACCAGCTCGGAAAACACCCTCACATCTGACTGGAGGTTCAAATGAAGAATTAATTTGAGTCTCATGAAAACTGTAGGCAGAGCCAAGATTACCTCGAATTTGTACACAAGGAAAACTGAAGGTGAGAAGTTACGTGACCTACGACGTCCCCTAACTATGGAGGGGCAGAGCCTGGATTTAAACCCAGGGCTTCTGACTCTCAGGTCTGTTCTTTCCTCCACCCGCTGCCTGCCGCCTTGCCTTCCACCTAATTTATGAAGTGGAAAGTAATTCCAAACGAATCCACAACCGTCGGCTTTTTATGTGTGTTCTGCTCCCGACGGTTGGTTTGGGCTCCACCCGGAGGCCGTTCTCTCTCCTGTGTGGGCTTGGCTGTGGGCAGGGGACCTGCCGGTGTGGGCAGCGGGACCTCCCTCCTCCGTGCTCGGGGACAGCCTGCCGAGGGAGGTGGACGGTAATGAATAGGTTTTACTGTGAAGGCAATTTTTATAAACCAAGCTCCTTTACTGTCAGGAAAAGTGAAAGCAGACCATTCTGTGCTGGTGACGGAGGGGGGCAGAGTGGTGGCCGGCTGGTCACTGGACGTGTCCTCCCATGGCCTCGGTGTCCCCTGCACCGTGCTGACAGCAGTCAGCCACCAGGTTTCCCTTGAGGGGAGCCTGCGCTCAGGTGCGCGCGAAGCCGTGGGATCAGCGCACCGCCCTTGCCCCGGAGGCGCCTGCTCCTGCCTTGGTCCTTCCCCGGGGCTCCCTTGAGCCCTGAGGGTGACTCTCGGTCTGTGTCATGGTGCTTGCATTCACGGTCTGCATCTTGGTGCCGCTCATCAGACGCTGAGCACCTGCCAAGGGTTTCTTGTTTTTCATGTTTGAATTTGCGAGGCGTATAGTGAGTGCCCGTAGACGACCCCCCTCGGTATTGGATGGGCGACCAAATCGATATAAAACCCCAGACGCTACCCAGCCGTTCTGCTGGAGGAGCTCAGCACCGCGCCTGAGACGGGGGGCGGATGGCACCAGACGCTGACTCGCAATGCCTCCTGGGGACAGAGGAAATGCAGAAGGCGGTGCGGAGGGCGGGGACGTCGGCTGGTCCCGAGGGACGGCTCTCTGTGCCAGGGTTTGGGGAAGGGGAGAGTGGGTGGGGGACAGTGGCTGGACATGCGCCATCTGTCACGAGGTCAGCGGGTCCTGTGTGATGTGGTCGGTGGGGGTGGAGGGGACAAAGAGGAAGGGCCAGCTCACGGAAGCGTGGGGTGCCCGGTGGCGGGGCCGAGGTTGGCGGGGGCACTGGAGAGCACGAACGAGGCGCCGCTGAGGAGGTCCGAGCAGGACGGTGGGTCCCCGCGCTGATGTCCAGGCGCGAGCGGGGGGACGGGCAGCTGGGCCAGAGAAGGTGGACAGGCCAGAGAAGCAGAGACGACACGAGGGGAAGAATCTGGAAGGCTGACAGCTTTGGTAAATGCCTACAGTGACACTTTCTTTTCATAACATGAAGCATGGTCTGGTTTTTTTTTTCAGGATCTTTCCTGCAGACACCCATTAGTCAGTCCTTTGTGAGCCAGCCAAATGCTCTGGGGACACACGGCGGGCTCTCTACCTGGTGCCTGTAAGGTTTGCGGACACCTAAGGTTTTCAGGCCGCACGCGCGCAGCCAAGCGTGCAGAGAATGCTCCTGCTGCCCCGCCGGGTGATAGGGACCTGGGGGCGGCTCACGATTCTCTTCTGCATGCCCAGGTATGGGGTGAGCCCCCCGTGAAGATGCTGTGCCCTCGGTCCCCTGCTGGCTGCCGTCGGTGGCTTCTTGGCCAGGGTGGACAGTGCGCCGGGTGGGGGGACTCCTGCGCCGGGGCGCGGCTGTGCGTGGGGGCTTCTCTGTGCTCCCGGGAGGCTCCACGCCTTCCTACTTGCGACCACGGGAGCACCTGCAAGCGGGGACGTAAAGGCGTCAGACGAGAGCTCTTCCCAGGGAACTCGGTTGGCCACGGCTGCCTCTAGTGTCTCCCGCTGGTGCTGACACGAGCCGTGTCCTCATTTCTCATGGGCGTCTTGCCTTTTCCCTCAATGCCCCGGGTTTCTGGAGGCATCACTTCATTCTCACTCACGGAAGGAAGGTGGGGAAGGTTGCCTCCAACAGGCAGCAGCGATGCTGAGCGTCACTGTGCTAATGCCAGCTGGGAGGGGGGGCCTGTGATGGGGCCTTGGTGGGTCCCCCTCTGTCGCGGGACCCAGAGCCAGCCCAGTGTGGCCGCGTGTGGAGCTCAAAGCCAGCCTGTGTCTCGGGAGCCCACCCACCCTAGGGTCCCAACACTCCTTTCTCCGGAAAACGTGCCTCTGTGCCTCTGCCCCCAAGCTGCCTGCCTCTCCGGTGAGAGCGATGGGTGGTGGCAGGTGGGTCACCAGGGTGCTGTCCGGCCCGCTCCCTGGGGTTCCCACGCGCTGTCCCTGCCTCTGCTCTTGTGCTTGGCATTGGGTCTCCCATGTGTTTGGTGCCTGGCTCCCTTTCTGAGGGCTGATTTGGGCAGCTCTGGCACAGGCTGGCGGCTGGTCCCTTGTGGGCCCGCGGTGGGGGGCTGCTGTACCCGGAGGCCCCCCCTAAGCCTGCAGCCCCCATGGTTGCAGGGCCAGGTCTGTATCTTCTCCCAGTGCCAACCCAGCCTGCTGTGCCCTGAGCCTTCCCAGGATGTGTGCGAGGCTTTCTGGGACCATCCCTGAGCCCTGGGCACACGGGGCTCGTACCTGGGGTTGAAGAACCTCCTGGCATGTCCCCCGGCCTTGCAGCCTTCATCACGGGGCTCTGGGACTTGAAAGGTACAGCCTCGTGGAGCAGGGGACTGGCTGCTTGGAGGACGGGGGTGGGGGTTGTCCCGGGCCAGCAGTCGTGCTCTGGCGGACTGGCCGTGCACAGGGTAGTATACCTGTGAGCTTGCCCTACCCCTCCGCAAAGTGTCAGGTGCGAACTGCCTGTCAGTATTGTAAGGATTGACAGTATATTCAATAAATGATAGTAGATGACATTTCCTTCCCTTCCCCACATTCTCAACCGTGTGTGTGAAGAAAAAAATGGTATAATTCCCACGAAAGAATTTTATTAAGCCCTACAGAACCTTATATATAAGAATCACCATCCTTACCACGGGGCTCACAGCACTTGGGACCATCTCCTGTGGCAGAGGGGCACAATCTGGAAAGCGTGGGGAGGGCAGAGAGTGAGGGATCGTCAGTGAGTGTGGACTTAACCCTCCGTGTCTCTGGGGTCCAATCTGTGGGGTCCTCACTAGAGGAAAGGGGCAGGGACACCCCACGTGCCCAGTGCTTCCGGCCTGCTTCACGGACTGCGTGAGGCAGGCTGGGCTCCACCCTGGTGACCAGATGGCCGTGACAGGAGCAAGGAGGCGGGCATTGTTGTTGTCTCGCCCTCCATTTGGAGGAGGAAGAAAGGTGAGTTGCGAGCACCAACCTGGAAGGGAGAGCGTGAACAGGTGGAGTCGGGCAGTGCCCAGACCTGGCTGGTCCCCCACCGTGCGACCCGGAGGTCTTGTCCTCTGCGTGTGGGGCCATCTGCCTGAGCTGGGGGCACGTGGGCATGTGTCCCTCAGTGACATTTTACCAAGTTTATTTTTATTTACTTGGAGAGGGAGAGAGAGGGACAGAGAGAGAGAGAGAGAGTGAGGGAGGGGAGGGAGAGAGAAACAGAATCCCAAGCAGCTTCTGTGCTGTCAGCGCAGAGCCCGACACGGGGCTCGACCCCACAAACTGTGAGATCACGACCTGAGCTAAAATCAAGAGTCAGATGCTCAACCGACTGAGCCACCCAGGTGCCCCGTTGGACCTTTTAGATAGACGGGAACAGTGGACGTCCAAGCCCTAACTGCATTTGAGACCCTAAGTCTGTTTGTCACTTTAGTTTTCAGTCAAAATCCATTGTTGACTCTGATTGTCATTTTATGCATGCTGTCATAAATGGAGCGGGGAAAGGATGCCTTGTCAGGATGATTGGATCTTCTGTGAAATGAAAGCCGGTTCCTGAGACGGTGCCCACCCTGAGAACAAAGACAAGGGGAGACTTCTTTAGCCATCGGCCTTGGAAATGATTAGGTCTGCCATCAGAATTGTGACGAGGACACTTTTTTAATGATCTGTGTGTTTTCTTATTTTTAAAAATTGCACGGTTAATTTAAGGCCAATGACAATTTTCTTGCAAACCTACGACAGTCAGATGAATTTCTGTTACAATATGATACTGAAGGACGGAGAATCCTTGCCTGAAACCTGTATCATCAGAGCTCTTCAGTGCACTAGTTGTCAGCATGAAGACAAGAAGTGATAAAAATAATTATTAACGTATGCATTACTTTCAAATCTTCTCTTCCTGCTTTTTAACACTTGAAAACGCTGTGGTCCCTGGGCAGTTAGGTGAGCAGGTCAAATATTTAAGCACTTGGTTGCTCACTCTTGGGTACCTGGCAGACAGTGTTCACTGGGATACTTCAAGTAATAAAAGGAATGCTTTCGTCATGGAATGTGTATTTTAGCATTTATCTAACATGGAGCACGTTGAATTTTCTTCTGATGAGTGCGAACTGACACAAATAACCGCACTTACAACTGTAATTTTGGAAGATGCCAGATGATCGTCAAAGTCTTTTCCGGTAGCGTGAAGACAGTGGACACTTCTCCCACCCCCTCCCCGGGCTTGGCTTTGAGGGAGTAACTCCAGACTCATCCTTTGATTCCAGTACATGGAGCCTCAAGATGGTTTTCTTAACAGTGGCTCCCTCTTCCCTCTGTCCTCAATCCAAACTCTTCTTCATGCAGAACCTCTTAAATCCAGCCCTTCTGCATGGTCTCAAAACCATGGTGTGTGTGGAACGCACACCCTGGAAGCTGTACCACCTACACCAGCAATTTCGACCCTGAGGAATAATGTTGGTGACGTGGAGAGAAGCTTGGAGTCTTGCTTTCAGCCGAGCCTCCCTCTCCAACAGGGCCTTGGAATCAGCTCTGCGTAAAACACGATTTTAAAACCGTTGCCTTAGACTACTCTCCGAGGCCCAGAAAGGGGAAGTGAATATTCATGTATTACATGAAGGAGCACATTTAATTTTACTGAAGTGGTTCACCATCGATGTGGCCCACATGCTACCTGGCAGGGCTGGAGAAGACAGGGCACAAGATCCTTAAGGGAAAGCCTGTCTTCTATTTCTGTGCCCCCAGCTTTTGGTTAAATGTCTACCCAGTGCCAAGCACTTGATGAAAGGGAAGAGAAGGAAGGCGGGGCTGAGCGAATGAAGTCTTAGAGCCTGCGACAAGTTCATAAGGAACCAGCGTGGACAGACTGAGTGCAAAAGTTTCAGCGGGATGAAGAGATGGGAACTTGTAAATATTGCGCCGGGGGAGGTGCTTCATAATCCCTGTAATTCAACTGACCCAGGACCACATAAATGGCTAAGAACCAGAGCCTCGCCCATGAGTCGTGTGAAAATGTCTTCCGGTGTAAGTTTCTCTGGGACGTAAGGCAAGAAGACACGCAGCGGTGAGCGCATGGGCGTTTTGGGTACGTACCCTCTCACGCTGTCGGGCCCATTCATTCCCAGCTTGCTGATGCCGTGGCCTCTGGGTTTTGAGATTGGCAGGGTAGCAGCTGGGGGACTCAGGAGGGGGACTCAACAAGGGCAGGGTCGTCTGGAAGAGGTGAAGTAGGCTAGACCCAGAGTTTCCTCCACTCATACATAGGGAGGGTTCTTGAGAAAGTATTTAGGAAGGCCTGACGCTCTACCTCGGCCCCCTTGTCTCTTTTTCCCCAAACAAGCAAACAGACAAAAGCTGGACCACCTACTTTGCTCTCTCTGTTGAGTGTTCAGTGTGCCAGGTGTCACTGCAGTCGAGTGGTGGGGAATCTCGTGCAGAGATACCCATCAGCTCCTCACCAGAAATATGTGGGACGTTCTTAAAACATGTGCATTCCTGGCCCTTCGCTCCAGGAATTCTGACCGGGCTGGATCCTGGGAATCTGATTTTTAAGAAGCTTCCTGGAGTATCTTAATAACTAGCCGGGTCTGGGAAACACTTGTTTAATGGAAGAATGCACTCTACCGAATATCCCCCCCGCCCCACCATGTATATCCATCATCCTCCACTGTGGCTTTTTTAGCACACACATGGACTCCTCAAGTGCCCCGGGATGTCCCTGGGTCATGGTTAGGGGCTGCTGGCCGCAGGCTGCTGGCACCCCTTGCCAATGAGGACAGTTCTGTAGGAAATCCCTGCACCTCTCGGCCATCTCCCCTCTGCCGGGAGGTACCGATTTGCCGAGACCCTTTGCCTTGTAAGCGGTAGACTGGGACACCCAGGGCTTGCTTAATACACGGTAGAGCCCCACCCTGGTCCTACCAGACTGGTTGTCTCCTTGGTCCCAGAGGACCATCAGTTCCTCCATTACTGTCCATCACGGAGACCAGACGGCGCTCTCGCCTGTTACCAAGAGCGTCGCTCCACACAGTGTTAAAACTCCCTCCAGATTACATCTCGGGCAAATGTTTGCCTTTCTGCTTATGGCCCATTTATTCAGTCCATTGTAACCATTCATTTGAATCATATACATTTACACTGGAAAAAAGCTTAGGCCTTGTGACATCCAATTCCTTCATTTTACAGGGAAGCAACACACAGAGAGAGGAAATCATTCCATTAAGGAGAACTCTCAGTCAAAGCAGCGCCCAGGCCCAGAGCCAGCCCATCACTCTTGCCACCCGGCTGCAGACCTCGGTCGTAAGAAAGTGTTGGTGGCTTCACTATGGCCACCTGTGAAAAGAGGCTTCTTTCCTCCACACCTGTGAAAATCTGGAAGCCGAACGGATCAACATTCTTGAGGCCTCGGACGTTCTCTATTCTGGGAGAGCACACGTGGGGAAGGGGCAGAGAGACGGGGACAGAGGATCTGAAGTGGGCTCTGCACTGACAGGCTGACAGCAGTGAGCCCGACGTGGGGCTCAAACTCAAGAACCACGAGATCCTGACCTGAGCCCAAGTGGGACGCTCAGCCAACGGAGCCACCCAGGTGCCCCCAGACATTCTCTCTTCTGAAGGCAGAGATCATGTTCTCTGGTGTCTCTTCCTGTAACATTCTCCCAAGCTGAAGTGTTTTTGGTGGTGCACTTTGATCTCATTTGCTGTTTTTTTCTGGTCTGGAGCATCTTTCCAGAAGAAACGTCGTGCTTGCTTGGAAGCAGACGAGCTGGCTGGTGAGTGGAGCAGGAACGAGAAGGCCAGAGCCGTGCGTGACACCCTGCCCTGCACTGGCATGCTTCCGTGGGGGGGTGGGGGTGGGGTGGTTCGTGTGGCTCCGGGCTTTGGGGTCACCACCAGCTGGCCTCAGGCAAGGGAATGAAGACGACCTGTCCCATCCCCATGCCAAAGGCCACTGAAACCTTGCAGGTGTAGAGAAAGGGGTGAGGCATCCAGGTGCTCTGAAGACATCGTTTACTTAATCTCCACAACAATCTCAGGATTTTGCCTCCTTAGTCCTTGAGGTAATGCACACACTGTGAGTGTCCCTGACATTCCTGCTAAAGTGTTTGCTTCCGCATCAGTCAGCCAGAGGGCTGGGTCTCGCTGATCAGCGCGCTTTGGAGATTTCACTTAATTTGTATCTAATACTTGGTTCCGTCCCCTGTTAAATGGTGTCATTTAAAGACCTGAATGTGATCACGTATATAAGCACCCAGTTCAGCGCCTGGCATAGCACAAGAACTCAGTAAATAATAGTTATTAGTATTATTGGAGAAGCCACTGACCCAGGGTACACCCCTGACAAGTGACATCTGTTTGATCTCAATTAAGAAGAGTGAACAGGGGCGCCTGGGTGGTGCAGTCGGTTAAGCGTCCGACTTCAGCCAGGTCACGATCTCGCGGTCCGTGAGTTCGAGCCCCGCGTCAGGCTCTGGGCTGATGGCTCAGAGCCTGGAGCCTGTTTCCGATTCTGTGTCTCCCTCTCTCTCTGCCCCTCCCCCGTTCATGCTCTGTCTCTCTCTGTCCCCCCCCCCCAAAAATAAATAAACGTTGAAAAAAAATTTTTTAAAAAAAGAAGAGTGAACATTTATGGGGCATTTACTCTGTATCAGGTACCAAGGTAGTTATTATGTAAGAATGATTTTTTACTTAATCTTTAAACCTCTTTAGGAAGTGGGCACTACCATTATTGCCATTTTGAACATAAGCAAGCTGAGGCCTTGGGAAGCTGACAACTGGCCTGAGGTCACCTCGCTGGGTGGTTTTAGAGCTCAGACTCTGTGCCCAGCCCTCTAGAGCCCTGCTATGCAGCCTCCACTGAAGGGAATTCCCATGGCCTTTCAAGCCCGATCCTGCTCTCTAATTGATTATCAAAAACTCAGTTGTCTCTACAAAAAGTGGGAAAACTAGAAATGGCAGCTCATGCCAACACAAGACCGTAGATAGCAGGGCTCAGTCTGCACTTTTTTCCAATATATGGAATTTATTGTCAAATTGGTTTCCATACAACACCCAGTGCTCGTCCCAAAAGGTGCCCTCCTCACTCCCCATCACCCACCCTCCTCTCCCTCCCACCCCCCATCAACCCTCAGTTTGTTCTCAGTTTTTAAGAGTCTCTTATGCTTTGGCTCTCTCTCCCACTCTAATCTCTTTTCTTTCTTTTTTTCCTTCCCCTCCCCCATGGGTTTCTGTTAAGTTTCCCAGGATCCACATAAGAGTGAAAACATATGGTATCTGTCTTTCTCTGTATGGCTTATTTCACTTAGCATAACCCTCTCCATTTCCATCCACGTTGCTACAAAGGGCCATATTTCATTCTCTCTCATTGCCACGTAGTACTCCATTGTGTATGTAAACCACAATTTCTTTATCCATTCATCAGTTGATGGACATTTAGGCTCTTTCCATAATTTGGCTATTGTTGAGAGTGCTGCTCTAAACATTGGGGTACAAGTGCCCCTATGCATCAGTACTCCTGCATCCCTTGGGTAAATTCCTAGCAGTGCTATTGCTGGGTCATCGGGTAGATCTATTTTTAATTTTTTGAGGAACCTCCACACTTTTCCAGGGCGGCTGCACCCAGTTTGCATTCCCACCAACAGTGCAAGAGGGTTCCCATTTCTCCACATCCTCTCCAGCATCTATAGTCTCCTGATTTGTTCATTTTGGCCACTCTGACTGGCATGAGGTGATATCTGAGTGTGGTTTTGATTTGTATTTCCCTGATGAGGAGCGACATTGAGCATCTTTTCATGTGCCTGTTGGCCATCCGGATGTCTTCTTTACAGAAGTGTCTATTCATGTTTTCTGCCCATTTCTTCACTGGGTTATTTGTTTTTCGGGTGTGGAGTTTGGTGAACTCTTTATAGATTTTGGATACTAGCCCTTTGTCCAATATGTCATTTGCAAATATCTTTTCCCATTCCGTTGGTTGCCTTTTAGTTTTGTTGGTTGTTTCCTTTGCTGTGCAGAAGGTTTTTATCTTCATAAGGTCCCAGTAGTTCATTTTTGCTTTTAATTCCCTTGCCTTTGGGGATGTGTCAAGTAAGAAATTGCTGCGGCTGAGGTCAGAGAGGTCTTTTCCTGCTTTCTCCTCTAGGGTTTTGATGGTTTCCTGTCTCACATTCAGGTCCTTTATCCATTTTGAGTTTATTTTTGTGAATGGTGTGAGAAAGTGGTCTAGTTTCAACCTTCTGCATGTTGTTGTCCAGTTCTCCCAGCACCATTTGTTAAAGAGACTGTCTTTTTTCCATTGGATGTTCTTTCCTGCTTTGTCAAAGATTAGTTGGCCATACGTTTGTGTGTCTAGTTCTGGGGTTTCTATTCTATTGCATTGGTCTACGTGTCTGTTTTTGTGCCAATATCATGCTGTCTTGACGATTACAGCTTTGTAGTAGAGGCTAAAGTCTGGGATTGTGATGCCTCCTGCTTTGGTCTTCTTCTTCAAAATTACTTTGGCTATTCGGGGCCTTTTGTGGTTCCATATGAATTTTAGGATTGCTTGTTCTAGTTTCGAGAAGAATGCTGGTGCAATTTTGATTGGGATTGCATTGAATGTATAGATAGCTTTGTGTAGTATTGACATTTTGACAATATTTATTCTTCCAATCCATGAGCACAGAATGTCTTTCCATTTCTTTATATCTTCTTCAATTACCTTCATAAGCTTTCTGTAGTTTTCAGCATACAGATCTTTTACATCTTTGGTTAGATTTATTCCTAGGTATTTTATGCTTCTTGGTGCAATTGTGAATGGGATCAGTTTCTTTATTTGTCTTTCTGTTGCTTCATTGTTAGTGTATAAGAATGCAACTGATTTTCTGTACATTGATTTTGTATCCTGCAACTTTGCTGAATTCATGGATCAGTTCTAGCAGACTTTTGGTGGAGTCTATTGGATTTTCCATGTATAGTATCATGTCATCTGCAAAAAGTGAAAGCTTGACTTCATCTTTGCCAATTTTGATGCCTTTGATTTCCTTTTGTTGTCTGATTGTTGATGCTAGAACTTCCAACACTATGTTAAACAACAGTGGTGAGAGTGGACATCCCTGTTGTGTTCCTTATCTCAGGGAAAAAGCTCTCAGTTTTCCTCATTGGGGATGATGTTAGCTGTGGGCTTTTCATAAATGGCTTTTATGATGTTTAAGTATGTTCCTTCTATCCCAACTTTCTGAAGGGTTTTTATTAAGAAAGGGTGCTGAATTTTGTCAAATGCCTTTTCTGCATCGATTGACAGGATCATATGGTTCTTGTCTTTTCTTTTATTAATGTGATGTATCACATTGATTGATTTGCGAATGTTGAACCAGCCCTGTATCCCAGGAATGAATCCCACTTGATCATGGTGAATAATTCTTTTTATATGCTGTTGAATTAGATTTGCTAGTATCTTATTGAGAATTTTTGCATCCATATTCATCAGGGATATTGGCCTGTAGTTCTCTTTTTTTACTGGGTCTCTGTCTGGTTTAGGAATCAAAGTAATACTGGCTTCATAGAATGAGTCTGGAAGTTTTCCTTCCCTTTCTATTTCTTGGAATAGCTTGAGAAGGATAGGTATTATCTCTGCTTTAAACGTCTGGTAGAACTCCCCAGGGAAGCCATCTGGTCCTGGACTCTTATTTGTTGGGAGATTTTTGATGACTGATTCAATTTCTTCGCTGGTTATGGGTCTGTTCAAGCTTTCTATTTCCTCCTGATTGAGTTTTGGAAGCATGTGGGTGTTTAGGAATTTGTTCATTTCTTCCAGGTTGTCCAGTTTGTTGGCATATAATTTTTCATAGTATTCCCTGATAATTGCTTGTATCTCTGAGGGGTTGGTTGTAATAATTCCATTTTCATTCATGATTTTATCTATTTGGGTCATCTCCCTTTTCTTTTTGAGAAGCCTGGCTAGAGGTTTATCAATTTTGTTTATTTTTTCAAAAAACCAACTCTTGGTTTTGTTGATTTGCTTTACAGTTTTTTTAGATTCTATATTGTTTATTTCTGCTCTGATCTTTATTATTTCTCTTATTCTGCTGGGTTTAGGCTGTCTTTGGTGTTCTGCTTCTATTTCCTTTAGGTGTGCTGTTAGATTTTGTATTTGGGATTTTTCTTGTTTCTTGAGATAGGCCTGGATTGCAATGTATTTTCCTCTCAGGACTGCCTTCGCTGCATCCCAAAACGTTTGGATTGTTGTATTTTCATTTTCGTTTGTTTCCATATATTTTTAAATTTCTTCTCTAATTGCCTGGTTGACCCACTCATTCTTTAGTAGGGTGTTCTTTAACCTCTATGCTTTTGGAAGTTTTCCAGACTTTTTCCTGTGGTTGATTTCAAGCTTCATAGCATTGTGGTCTGAAAGTATGCATGGTATAATTTCAATTCTTGTAAACTTATGAAGGGATGTTTTGTGACCCAGTATGTGATCTATCTTGGAGAATGTTCCACGTGCACTCGAGAAGAAAGTATATTCTGTTGCTTTGGGATGCAGAATTCTAAATATATCTGTCAAGTCCATCTGATCCAATGTATCCTTCAGGGCCCTTGTTTCTTTATTGACTGTGTGTCTAGATGATCTATCCATTTCTGTAAGTGGAGTGTTAAAGTCCCCTGCAATTACCACATTCTTCTCAATAAGGTTGCTTATGTTTGTGAGTAATTGTTTTATATATTTGGGGGCTCCCGTATTTGGCGCATAGACATTTATAATTGTTAGCTCTTCCTGATGGATAGACCCTGTAATTATTATATAATGCCCTTCTTCATCTCTTGTTACAGCCTTTAAAGTCTAGTTTGTCTGATATAAGTATGGCTACTCCAGCTTTCTTTTGACATCCAGTAGCATGATAAATAGTTCTCCATCCCCTCACTCTCAATCTAAAGGTGTCCTCAGGTCTAAAATGAGTCTCTTGTAGACAGCAAATAGATGGGTCTTGTTTTTTTATCCATTCTGATACCCTATGTCTTTTGGTTGGCGCATTTAGTCCATTTACATTCAGTGTTATTATAGAAAGATATGGGTTTAGAGTCATTGTGGTGTCTGTATGTTTTATGCTTGTAGCGATGTCTCTGGTACTTTGTCTCACAGGATCCCCCTTAGGATCTCTTGCAAGGCTGGTTTAGTGGTGACGAATTCCTTCAGTCTTTGTTTGTTTGGGAAGACCTTTATCTCTCCTTCTATTCTAAATGACAGACTTGCTGGATAAAGGATTCTCGGCTGCATATTTTTCCTGTTCATCACGTTGAAGATCTCCTGCCATGCCTTTCTGGCCTGCCAAGTTTCAGAAGAGAGATCGGTCACGAGTCTTATAGGTCTCCCTTTATATGTGAGGGCACGTTTATCCCTCACTGCTTTCAGAATTTTCTCTTTATCCTTGTATTTTGCCAGTTTCACTATGATATGTCGTGCAGAAGATCGATTCAAGTTACGTCTGAAGGGAGTTCTCTGTGCCTCTTGGATCTCAATGCCTTTTTCCTTCCCCAGATCAGGGAATTTCTCAGCTATTATTTCTTCAAGTACCCCTTCAGCACCTCTCCCTCTCTCTTCCTCCTCTGGAATACCAAATATGCGTAGATTATTTCTCTTTAGTGCATCACTTAGTTCTCTAATTTTCCCCTCATACTCCTGGATTTTTTTGTCTCTCTTTTTCTCAGGTTCTTTTTCCATAATTTTATCTTCTAGTTCACCTATTCTCTCCTCTGCCTCTTCAATCCGAGCTGTGGTCGTTTCCATTTTATTTTGCAGCTCATTTATCGCATTTTTTTAGCTCCTCCTGACTGTTCCTTAGTCCCTTGGTCTCTGTAGCAAGAGATTCTCTGTTGTCCTCTATACTGTTTTCAAGCCCGGCGATGAATTTTATGACTATTATTCTCAATTCCCTTTCTGTTATACTGTTTAAATCCTTTTTGATCAGTTCATTAGCTGTTGTTATTTCCTGGAGATTCTTTTGAGGGGAATTCTTCCATTTCGTCATTTTGGATAGTCCCTGGAGTTGGGCGGGACTGCGGGGCACTCCCCTGTGCTGTCTTGAATAACTTGTGTTGGTGGGTGGGGCTGCAGTCCGACCCGATGTCTGCCCCCAGCCCAACGCTGGGGCCACAGTCAGACTGGTGTGTGCCTTCTCTTCGCCTCTCCTAGGGGCGGGATTCACTGCGGGGTGGCGTGGCCCATCTGGGCTACTTGCACACTGCCAGGCTTGTGGTGCTGGGGATCTGGCGTATTAGCTGGGGTGGATCGGCAAGGTGCACGGGGGCGGGAGGGCAGGCTCAGCTCACTTTTCCTTCGGAGATCCGGTTCGGGAGGGGCCCTGCGGCCCCGGGAGGGAGTCAGACCTGCTGGAGGGATGGATCCGCAGAAGCACAGCGTTGGGTGTTTGTGCGGTGCAAGCAAGTTCCCTGGCAGGAACTGGTTCCCTTTGGGATTTTGGCTGGGGGAAGGGCGAGGGAGATGGCGCTGGCGAGTGCCTTTGTTCCCCGCCAAGCTGAGCTCTGTCGTCTGAGGCTCAACAACTCTCCCTCCCATTGTCCTCCAGCCCTCCCGTTCTCCGAGCAGAGCTGTTAGCTTATAACCTTCCAGATGTCAAGTCCCGCTTGCTGTTGGAACACACTCTGTCCAGCCCCTCCGCTTTTGCCAGCCAGGCTCCGGGGTCTCTGCGTGGCCGGCGGGCCACCCCTCTGCCCCGGCTCCCTCCCGCCAGTCCGTGGAGCGCGCACTGCCTCACTGCCCTTCCTACCCTCCTCCGTGGGCCTCTCCTCTGCGCTTGGCTCCCGAGACTCTGTTCTGCTAGTCTTCTGGCGGTTTTCTGGGTTATTTAGGCAGGTGTAGGTGGAATCTAAGTGATCAGCAGGACGCGCGGTGAGCCCAGTGTCCTCCTACGCCGCCATCTTCCCTAGAAAAAGCCCTCAGTCTGCATTTTTGTACATATCAGACCTATCCCTCAAAATTATATATTTGTTCTTGAGATGTAGCTCATTCTCCATGTCCAGTGTGCGTTGAAAGGTGAGACCATTTTTCACTGTTTGACGCACTTAATCCCTAAGTCATCCTCTCCTCCTTATGTCTTACTGTATGAAGTTGACTTAGCACATACGTTGGGTGGGGAACATAAGTGTCACATGATACTCCCACACAGAGAGTGTGGAGGCCAATGTTACACGTGGGTGAATGATGATGAGCACGTTTGTGAAACACAATTTAAAGTCTTGGTAACGAGTGACCCCAGGCCTTGTTTCCTAGTGACTGGCGAAAAGGATTTCCTGGTTTGCGAGAATTCGGAAGTTCATTCTGACTTGAAATGTGCTTGTGACAATTTTCCTCCAGTAGTTCTGGTCCTGCCTTTTGAGACAATATGGAGAATATCAACCCCCTTTTTTTCTGACAGGTTGTAGTTAGTTGATGATAGTTTCCCTGAATCTTCTCTTTCCAGCAAAACAATTTTGGTTTGCTTAATTGTTCCTCAAAGGCCACCTTTGTTTTCCCAAGTTTGTCATTGTGCCGTTCCATGTGACATTATGGACATAATCGAAATCTTCAATATTCCATTGTTTAGTCCTGTGTCAGATTTTCCTAGATTATTCTGTAGTAGCAACACCCCTAAAATCTCAGGGGCATATAACACAAATTCTCATTCACGTTAAATAAAAATACTCACCAATGTTTTCTTGCAATATTTTAAGCTTTTTTCCATACGTAGTTTAATCAGCCATTGAGAGGTCATTTCATTGTATAATGTGACCTTGGTATTTCATTTTATTGTTATTAATTTTTACCTGTGGGCAATGACCATGCTAACACTTTCCCATGGCTTGTAATACCTCCTCTCTTATATTCCATACACATGAGTTAGTTTGAGAACCACCTCTTTCTCTCTCTCTCCCTTCCTTCCCTTTCTTTCTTTCTTCCTTCCCTTTATTTCTTTCTTCCTTCCTTCCTTCCTTCCTTTTGGGGGGGGGTGGAGAGAGAATCCCAAGCAGACTCTGTGCAGTGCAGAGCCTGATGTGGGGCACAATCCCATGAACTGAGAGATCATGACCTGAGTGGAAATCGAGGGTTGGACACTCAAATGACTGAGCCAGCCAGGCACCCTGGGACCATTTTCATATCGGTGTTTTTGTCTATCTCAGTGCCAAAATCACAGTTATTTGATGCTGCTTTATAATAATTCTTAACATCTAGAGGGAAACCCTCTTGTCCTCACATTTCTTGTTCAGAACTTTCAGAGCTATTCTGGAACTTCTTATATTTGATCTCACTTTTAGAATCCATTTGTCAAGTTCCACAAAAAATACTATTAGAACAACTTCCTTAATTTCAGTTTTTTCAAATCTTATACATCCTTATTTCTTTTTTTTTCCCCAGGTCTACTTTGTTTATCAACTTTGAATTAGGGTATGTTAAATTTTCTCATGGTTGTAGTTGATTTGTTGTTCTTTGAAATTCTGTCAGTTTATGTGTTTTAAAGCTATGTTATTAGGTGCATAATGGCTATATCTTCTTGTAACATTGTTTTATCATGTTTTCTTCATCACTTTTCATGTTTTCTAAATTGAATTTTAGTTTTGAGCCTTAATTTTACTACATTGAGTGTCTTTTGGTATGTCAGCTGCCACATATATCTTCATCCATCCCTTCATTTTCTTGTGTGTGTGTGTTTGTTGTCTATGTATCTATTATTGCAAACATCTTGGTCCTAGATTATAAAATAAAACCAAGTTGATATAGTTTTTAAAAATTTGAATTTAATATACTTATATTTGTTATGATTAATGACAAATTGATTACTTCTAACATCTTACTTTACATAAATATATTTTCACCAAACCACTGTAATATTTTTTTATTTTCTTATTTTTTGCCATTATTGCCATCAGCTTTTTCTTTTTTTAATTTTTTTTTTTTTAACATTTATTTATTTTTGAGACAGAGAGAGACAGAGCATGAACGGGGGAGGGTCAGAGAGAGAGGAAGACACAGAATCTGAAACAGGCTCCAGGCTCTGAGCAGTCAGCGCAGAGCCTGACGTGGGGCTTGAACTCACGGACCACGAGATCATGACCTGAGCTGAAGTCGGACGATTAACCGACTGAGCCACCCAGGCGCCCCATTGCCATCAGCTTTTAAAAATAATTTTTATTTTCTTAAAATCAGTGAGGTATATTTCTACCTTTTTATGGTTAGCTTTGTACTTTAACATAATACTTAATTAAAAAAAATCTCTTAAAGTTTTTCATCTTTATAATCTTTCTGAACCAGACAAAGATTGTAGATTGATTTATCCACCGAATATTTTTCCCATCCTATCTTGTTACCCTTATTTATAACTTATTGTTTTATATTTTTAACCCATTTATTTTTAAAAGTACTTATTTTCATCTAATAGTTAAGTGAATATACTAACAAATTATATGAAATCATGTGTTCACCATGGTTTATTATCATCCATTTCTTTCCTCTGTGTTCACTTTGTTCTTGTTGACCATCACTCTTTAGCAAATCTTTCAGCAAGAGTGTGTAAGTAGCAACTTATCTCGTCTTCTGCATATTTGAGCATGTCTTTTCATGTTACCTGGATTATAAATAGGTTAGCTGGGTATAGAATTTTATGTTGAAAATTATTTCCCTCAACCCATTGATGACTTCAGGCATCTATTTTTTTACTGATGATATTTCTGCTGATAATCTAATTGTCATTGTTTGGAAGGCAAGCTGCCTTCTTTCTGGTAGGTTTCATGATTTTCTCATTCTTAATTTTCTGAAGTTTTACTTAGGTATACCTAGGTATGAATTTATTTTATTTTATAATGCTTAATGTCTGGTGATTTTTCCATCTGAAGATTTTTGTCTTCAATTCTGAAAAAACTTTTTTTGTCTTTTCAATTATTGCTTCTCTAAATTCCGTTTTATTTCGTCTTCTGGAACTTCTTACTATATGAATTTTGGAAACTCTTAAACGGTCATCTATATCTCTTAATTGTGCTTTCATGTTTAACCCATATTTAGGTGAATTATTCAGAGGTAACTTTTACTTTACTGATTATTTCTCTGATATATCTTGTCTAGAGTTTATCATGCTTATAAAAATTTTTATTTTGATGAATGTATTTTTCATTCTCAATATTTCCAATTGGTTCTTTTTCATATTTTCTTTGTTTTTACCTCAGTTTTCAAAAAATGCCTTATTCTATTCTTATGGCTGTTATACCTCCCTTTTCTCCTTTGAGGCTTTCTAACACCTATTTTATATTCTCTTTTATGTTTTTCGACTTGTATTTTGTTTGGTATGAATTTGTGTCCTGATTATCAGTATTTGTGGCTATCTTTCTTAGTATTCTTTTTGCCTTTTTTTTTTTTTTAACCTTGAAAACCTCTCCCTGGAGGTTGTATGGTTCCTTCTTATCAGACCCCAAAACTGAAGCTGTACTTACACTACTGGCCCCAGGTCTGTTCAAAGCAGTTGCCGAATGAATGAGTTAATTGGCTCAAGATCTATTGACTCACCTGTATCTTTTTCTTTCACATCTCAAGAATGAATTGTCATATAAATTACAGCCACCGGTGTCTTTGCAGCCTTTTCTCCTTTTGTTTTGAGAGTGGAGCAGCCCCACCCCAGGAGCCCAAACATCCCCCATGGTCCTGGCCCTTCACTTCACATCAGGCGGTGTTGGTCAAGCCTTTGTCTGGTCAAGCCTTTTCATGTCCCTGGACTGAGAGCCCAGCAGACTGATGGCTTTAACCCTCTCTATTGCTTTATGTTTTCTTCTTTCCTTTTTAAACTATGGACATGTTTCTCTTAGTATTGAGTATTGATATGTCTTTACAATTAATTTTTTTCCAATTGCCTGAGAAGAGTCATTTTAAAGATTGAACTCAGCATCATCTTGAAAACAAGTATGACTTTATTTTATTTATTAAAAAATGTTTTTAATGTTTATTTTTGAGAGAGAGAGAGAGAGCATGAGCAGGGGAGGGGCAGAGAGAGAGAGGGAGACACAGCATCCAAACCAGGCTCCAAGTTCCGAGCTGTCAGCCCAGAGCCTGACACGGGGCTCAAACTCACGAGCTGTGAAAGCATGACCTGAGCTGAAGTCGGACGCTCTATGGACTGAGCCACCCAGGTGCCCTGAGTACAACTTTATTTTTGTTTATTGTTTTAGGAGTATGTCATGCTGTTGACTCTTGCTAAATTTACAGTCGAGAGAAATCCCTAGATCTTTCACAAAGTAAATGCTGTCAACATCAAATATCTTCCAATCCTGCACGTTATCCAATTATTTTAAAACTAAATGTCCTTGTTCCAGTTTAATATTGTGTTTGAAAATACAGTGAGTTTTCAGCAGACACTCCAAGCTCTGAGAGCCATAGACTCTCTGTCTTCATAGAATTTACTCACAACTTTTACAAGGACAGGGCTAAGGACAGGTCCACCAGAGATTGCTTTCAAGTTCGACATCGGTTGGCACGTTGGCATTCTTTGAGTGTGATTTTTCATGAAACTGGGAGTTAATTTAACAACAGAAATTTGCTACACGAGCGTGAGTTTTGGAGGCAGATAAGTATTCGCTCTAACAAGGGTTTCACAACTTGATTGTGCCACTTACTGGGTATTTGACCTCAAAGAATTTACATGTTCTTCCTCAGCCTTGGACTTTCTCATCTACCAAATAAAACATTAAACAGAGGCTTGTGACGTCCACATGAGGTCACAGGTAAGCTCCAGGCACACAGTAGGGAAGTGAGCGACCCTCTCTTCCTGCCCTTCCCCTAACCAAGCCCCGTACCCCGCTGTATTTCTTCATCATGTCTCTGTGCCGACTCGTCTGAAATCAAGGTTTCTGCGTGCATGGCGTGACCCGGTGTGCTGGTCTCTTATTTCCAGTGGTGAGTCGGGTCCTGCCTAGTTCTTCAGTGCACCCAAAGGAAGCAGCGTTACCAAAGGAGCAGAGGGTCGATGCAGGGAATACCATTCTGTGACAGGGCCAGGGCATAGCAGGGTGATGGGAAATGAGTCAGGAAGGAAAGCTGGTGTCCAAAACTGTAGGGCCTCGGGGCCCATGAAGGATGGGCAGACATCTTAAAAAAGGCAGTGTCGAAGCGTGATTAAATTGGTGTCGGTGTGGGGTCTGAGGAGGAGAAGGTGTGATGGAGTGACTACCTCTAGGCAAAAGCATATGAAGACTGAATGAAGCCAGCATCAGCAGGGACGGAGAGAAGGGTTGAGAAGTGACCTAGGGCATACTCTTCCTGGGCTACAGTCCACAGGACCTGGGGGCCAAGTGGGGACCATGTATCTCTTGGCAAACTTGGTGAGGACCAGACACTAGGGCTCCAGTGTGGTCCCTGGGGCAGCAGCAGCCCGGGGCTGGCTAGGAATGCAGTTCTCTGGTTCTGTCCAGGATTGCCCAATTGGAAACTCCGGGGAGGGGACTCAGCATTCTGTTCCAACAAGCTCTGGGGGTAATTCTGCTGGAGGTTAGCCTGAGAACCACTGAGATAGGTCATGTGGGTGGAAGAGTAGGTTTCCGTGAAAACGTGTGTTTGGTTTGTGTATTTTGGGGTTTGAGATTGCCGTGAAGCGTGCCTGGCATGTGGGACTGCAAGACTGCGATAGAGGGAAATGTATATTACTTCTAAAATCATTTTAGGTATAAATTTGCTAGACCCAAGTGTTTGCATTTTGGGGATTCATTCATGTGGCCAGGATTTCTAGTAATTTTATTTCTCAACTCAACTAATGAAGGGCAATCAGTTAAATAAACAATTTTGATCCATTACAAAGTTTCTTACCTTGTACACGAGTCAGGAAAGATAATAAAAGAGGAAAAAATAAACCTTTATTTTCTAAGCGTAGTTAAAGGGTTTGATCCAAATAATATTTGAATTTTCATCCTGGAAGAAAAAAAAAAAACATGTGAAATTGAACTTTAAAAACGACCTCTTGGGCAAACAGAGGATATTTCTTCCTGACAGTTCAGAAGGATATTTACATCGTGATGTCATTCCACATTATAATTACGTAATTGCACATTCTAATGATATAATCACACATGTTACACTAATTATGTAATTAGGCTTAATGATAGCAATTGTGCAAGCACAAAGTATCAGAATCAAAATGAATGAATTAAAAAAACTAGAAGGTACGTGCACATTTGGACTTTGTAAGATCACATTCGGAAAATTTAAAGCAGCTAGCGGCCATCTCAGAGGGCTTAACTGGTCGGATCAGAAACTACCTCCTTTGTTCGTTGGTTATGCCAGCCTCTGAAACTTTGCTGAAATCTGATAAAAGTTCATGTAAATTGCAAAATCCAGGAGGAGAATGAAACAGAAAGAGAAAAGGGAGAGAGAGAGAGAGGCTGTTGAGAGAATGAATAGGGCTTTAAACAGAGCAGAAACCATTGGCTTCCCCCCCAGACTCCCATGTCCCCTTCTGCTCTGACAGAGTCAAGATTTTTATCATATCTGAATTCCTGGGCTTTTGTCATGGAAAGGCCAACTTTCAGATTCGGTGAATGGGACATTCACTGTAATCACTGTTCTCTTGAACTTCCTCAGGATTGCAAATCTTTAGATAGTATCTCAAAACGTTGGAATGTTTATTTTCAATAGTTTCAACGGATCTTGATCCTGGGAAAATAAGAGGTTGCAGAATAGTTATTCCTTTAATGTGGTGATTTGATCACTTTTGCTTATTTTTTAAGCCAGGGGTCTTAACTGAGAAAAAGCCACAGAAGCCTTCCCCCCCTTCCAAGAAGGGTTGCTGTGATCCCTCCCTTAGCAAATGACTTGTGAAGGAGAGCACATCTACCTTTAGGGCTTTTTCCAGCAGCTGGTTGCCTAGCATAGGGATGGAGGCGTCATTAAAAAAAAAATGTAATTTTAATTGCATGTTCTCCTGAAGATGCACCAAAATGGCTGGCTTAATTTCCCAAGGGGGCCTATTTCTGCCCTCCGGAGAATATGGAGACTGTCTTCGGACTGAACGCGTGGATTTATTTTCTTTCCTTTGGGCGTGCGGGAGTTTCTGTGCGCTTGCAGTGGCTGCCTGAAAATGAACAGACCACATCCCTCCTAGGTTTTATCGTCTCCTCATTAGGTTCCCCGGAATATCTCACACCTTCTGTCTCAGCCCGCCATTTGCCCTAAGCAGGTGACACATTCCTGCAGCTCGCAGGCTGGAAATGGGACCGGTGTCCTCTCCGCAGGCACATCGTTATGCTGCTGCGGCTCTTTGCTTTCTGGCTTGCTCTGGCATTGTCTGCAAGCACGTGACTGTCAGCCTCGGCCACTGCTGCCTCCAGAGGTGGCTGGAGCCCGTGCGCGTAACCTTATTTTCTCATGTGCCACACAGACAGAGCGGCGTTGCACGCCCTCCAGCATCCTGTCCCTGAGTGAGGGCATCACAGGGTCACATGTTGGCTCGTGATAAATGGCACACTTACTGGAAATAGAACCTCATGCTGCATTCCCGCCCCTGCCCAGCTCCCCCTCCCTCCCTCCCTTCCCCCGCAATGTGGACAAACCGCTGTCTGTGCTTTTGCTAATTCCGTGTCTGGGTGTTATCGTCAATATACTTTTGATTATCAGGATATACCAATCCCAGGATTATCACATGCCTCAGGGGGTTCCTGGTCTCAAAAGATTTAATACGTGCATGGAATCATATTCATTTTCTTCCTGTAATTCAGAGTGATGAAGCCCACCTTGTAAAAAAAAATGTGGAAGGAGGATGTTGTGAAACGTCAATGAACTAGAAGCCAACTTTCAAATATTTGGAGTTTTTGCCGCATGCAAATTAGAAAGCTGTGGAAGAGTGGAAGAAGCCTTAGAGAAAGTATATGGTACAGAGGCTCCGTTTCTTAATGAGGGACTTGTCTTGGAACCGACTGAGTGGGTGTCTGAGGTCCCAGAGCTGGCGGGAGGGAGAGCCACAACCCCCCTCTTCTGAATTCCAGTTGCCTGCCGTCTTTGTCACCCACCGACCGGTTTTCCTCGAACCGTGTTCCTTCCTTCTTGCCTTCCTTCCTTTCTTCCTTCCTACCTTCCTTCTTTCCCGCCTTCCTTCCTTCCTGCCTGCCTGCCTTCCTGACTTCACTCCTTCATTCATTCCCAAGTGTTTATTAATATGTATTACTACTTTGCACTACGAAGGAAGAACACAGATGAGTAAAGCATGGTCATGGACCTTCTGATTGATCAGAGATGTTCAGCCTACACTTGACACCCACAAATTAAGGCGAAGTCAGATGAGTGCCAGGACAAGGTTAGAAGCTGGGGGCTGGGGCTGGGAGGAGACAGAGGAGAATTAAGGGACGGCTACTTGGCTTTAACCCTCATGGGGGATAGGGTTTCGGCTTCGGCTGTACGGACGTCACAGGAAGTGTGGGCGGACGTCACAGGAAGTGTGGGCGGACCCACAGCGATGGGAAGGAAGCCCATGTTCTGAAATCAGTAAGGACTCGACCTGACCCAAGCTGGGGGAATCATCAAGGGTCATTTTGGCCAGATTATGGAAGTTTTGCTTTTGGGCCGATTGGTTTTAATTGAGTCTGCAGGGGAAGGGGAACCACTGAAGATTTTTGAGCAGGAGAGAAAAACTATCAGAGGTAGGATTTAGAAAGATGCGTCAGTCTACAGAGAATGGATTGGAACGGACGATCAGGAAGATAAGTTCTCGGTGCACCCGGTCTGTCCTTTTCCTTTCTCATAGTTCGTGAACTTACACATGGATGACAGATTCCTGTTTTCAAAGCACTGTTTTCCTTTTCTCTCCCTCCCCCTTTCCTTTCCTCCCTCCTGCCCTCTCCATCCCCCTCTCTTACCCCCTCTCCCTCCTTCTCCCCCATTGTCTCCTGCCCCTTTGTCTCTATCATCTCTTACTCAGCAAGTAATCCCTTACTCAGCAAGTAATCTCTTACTCAGCTGTGGAATCCCAGCCCTACTACGTGCCCCACCGTAGCAGGTGCAGAAGGCCAGTGTAAGACACACCTGTTGGCTGGAGACGTGCGGGCTCTCAGAGCAGGGAAGGCATCACATAACATGAGACATACACGAGAGTGAGTACTGAGTAGAGCACAGCAGGGCCCCCAATCCTGATCCTGCTGAGAAGTGGTGGCCGAGGCTTCTTGGAAGTCCCGACTGCCCTTCCGAGTCTTGCAGAATGAGTGGTGGCTGGGCAGATGGCAGGGTCTGATGGAAGGACACGGCAGGCAGAAGGGACCTGGCGCCTGCCCCACACAACCCAACGGCTGCACGAGGACGTGTCAGTGGCCTCCTTCGACATCACACGTCCGTATGACAGACGGTCCAAACCATGGCAAGACTTCTGCAAGACCTCACTCAAATGCTCAAATGGCACCTTCCCAGAGAGACTGATCTAGCCTACCTTTTCCAAAATCGAGTCTTCCCCCCCCCCCCACAGACAACCCTACTATCATTTATCCTGTAATGTTTCACCCTCTGACAATTTTTTAACTTAACTTTGTCTTAATATCAGCCTGTCTTCCAACCCACCTCCTTCCTCTCTGCTCCCATGTTCCCCTCCCCCAGTAGACCCCAAGCTCATGAGGGAGGGTCTCCCCTGATCACTACTGTATCCCTGGCCCCTAGAAAGTCTGACGCAGGGTTGCAGCTGGATAAGTATTTGACGAACGAGTGACTGGGCCGCTGACACACCCTTGCTGCCAGTACCCCGTCCCCTTTGCTTATCTGTCACATGTTCCTAGGGTCTGCCCACATCTGCTGGGTCTCTCTCCTGCCCAAGGCTGAGCCCCCTCCTTGTGCCTGATTTCGCTCCACCAATACACATGCCTCCTCCGCATTCCCGGCTTCTCACTTTCCATCGGGGCCTCCCTCAACTTGACCACCAGGCCTCTGTGCCTAGAACAGACCGGATCCTCCCTCTGACATCATGTCCTCCTTGCCTGTCATCCTCTTCTCCCCAGGCGGACCAGGCTTCTTGGAAGGGGGTCTTCCTTGCCCTCTGGACTTGCTTGGGTCCTCCACTCCTGGCCTTAGAACTCGGACTTCTGCCATGGAGTGCCTCGTTGGAAGTGACCGCGGCCTCCCTCCACGCTCTGACGTCTGTCTGGAACCTGTTGTAGGCTGGCTGGTGTCCCTCAGAGGAGATGGGTTGAGGTCTTTGCCCCCAGGCCCCGTGGACACGACCTTATTTGGAGACAGGGTCTTAGAGATGTAATGAAGTCCAGACAAAGCTGCTGGACTAGGGTGGGCGCTCTTCCTTTCGGTGTCCTTTCGAGAACGGGGACGTTTGGACGCAGACACCCAGAGGGACGGAGTCCTCGTGGTGACAGATGTGGACGCTGGAGTGACATGTCCACGAACCAAGAAAGGCCAAGGGTCCGGCCTGTGTCAGGGGGAGCGTGTCCTGCCGACACCTTCATTTCCGACTTCCGGCCTCCATGTGGCACAGGAACTCGGTTCTGTTGTTTGGGCCGCCCTGTCTGGGGTGCTTTGTCGGGCAGCCTCAGCAGACAGGTGTTCGGTTTATTTGGCATCTGTGAACCATGTGGCAGAACTGATCCCCCCTCCTTCTCTCCTCCTGCTCTAGCCCTTCTGCTGGGGTTTTTCTGGGGCCTTTTTGGCCTCCCTTCACTGTGTAAAATGTTGGTTTTCCCTGTGATTAAGGAGAGAAATTGGAATGATACATCGTCCACAGCAAGCCTGCATTTCTATTTTCTCGAGAGGTTTCCAGTTAAAAACTAGAACCTTTAGGAAACCGATTTCAAGGCCTGCTTCCCAACTACCGTGAGCAGCTTTGATGAACGGGAAGGGGTGAGGCGTTCATGTGAGCTGTGAAAGGGAGGCATTCATCCACGCACCCCTCGGGAACAGGCTGGGGCCTAGTTCTGAATGGCCTTTCCCTGCTGTCGACGTGTGTTCTGTACAAATGAATGCGGCCGTGCGAGCCGGCATGGAGGCCCTCGTGATTGTGGTACATTTTCTTCCTCAGGTCTCAAAGCCTAGAAAAGTGCATGAACCATGGAGGATGATGTCGGAGTCTGTCTGAGATGGGGAAGAAGAGCTGGCCGTGGCTGGTGTGGAAGAGCCTGGCCACTGTGGCTGCGGGACGGGGGTGATGAGGGAGGAGGCGTCATCTGCTGATCTGGGCACACGTCATAGCAGGAAGACTGGAGGGACGTGTCTCAGGAAAACAGGGGACGTGATGGTCACCCTGGGAGTCATACAGGTGCTGGAGAGCTGGGTGCTTGTCCGGGCTCCGCCTCTGTCTGTGAGGGCTCCCGGAGGCTCTGGGCCTCGTTATAAATGTGGAGGCTGCACAGGCGTCTCCCTCTGACTTCTCACCCCAGGGCAGTGGCCCCTCATACCCTTCTCCTGAGCCACAGCCTAGGCTTTGTTCATGACAGAGTAAGAAACAAAGTAAACCAGAAACCGGGAGAGCTGTGCGGCCTATCCTCTCCTGTGTCAACACGTTGGGCCTCAGCCAAGGGCCTCAGCCTCAGTTTCCTCCTCAATGAAAGGAGAGCACCGGGTGACCCCAGATTGCCTCCGTGGCTCTGTGTGACCTCCTCACAGCATGGTGCGTGGGGTCTCAAACATGGGGTGGTGGGGTGGCAGCCGGTGACCTGAGGAGGTTTCTGGAAGACGGACAGAGCAGTCCCAGACACGGAGCTTGGAACAGAGTGCATGATGTGGGTTTCGAAGACGTTCTCCGGAGACCTCCTTCGACTCTGCTGTGCACTCATCACCCGGGGCTCGTTGAAATGCAGATTCTGCTTCCACGGGTCTGGAGCATCTCCATGGGCTGATGCTGGAGCCCCTGCCCACGGCCCACACTGGCAGCAGTGAGGGTGTAGACACAGAACAACGAGGTCATCATTGTGGGGTCTTGTGGATAAGAGGGATGGGTGATTCAGATGCACCCGGGCCAAGCTTAGAGACAGGCCCTCGATGGTAACGCTAAACTACATGACCTATCTTGTACTCTGCATCTCCCCAATGGGGACTCCTGGATTCTCTTGACCTCTCTTGCTGTTCCTTGGCCGGTTGGACCTCACTTAGGGCCTCCCTGTAGCCCTCACTTTCGGGGCCGCCCATGCAGGGGGCTCACGAGGTCTGGCCCGTCTGGCTGATGCTCTCAAACGGACATGGTGCTGAGACCACCCCACAGTCTGAGGGCAGGTGACGGCCCCGCCGAGCACCGGAGTTCTACATAGAAATCGGTCTTGTTTTCCAGGTTTCACTCATGTTTCTCCTCGGACGGCTGGCTTTGATCATTCGTATTGATTCCTGTCTCATTGCAAGACTCCAGTGTCCTGTTAGCAGGCAGGCCCTGCAGGCTTCCTGTGAGCAGGCTAGGAAGGCAGAGCGCCCGTATCCGTGATTTCCGGCTGTAGGAAAAGCGCATGATCTTTCATCTTATAAATGGTGTGGGGAAAAAATCTCCATCTTGAATCTGTTGCCTCTGACTTTTTGGCTGGGGTGTTCAGGCAGGTCCCCAGGTCTTGAAAGGGCTTTTTTGGGTAATTGCTTATGGCATCAGCTTTCTCTGGTAGCAGCCTTTGTCGAAGCATGCTTGCTTTGGAACGAATGCCAAGTGAGTCTGAGCGGTAGGACAGGCGGTGCCTACGCACAGCCCTCCCACCTGGCCAGGCTGCCTGCTGACCTGAGTGCCATGGCCATGATGACTCCGCACGTGAGCAGTGAGCCGGGAAGTGCTACTACCTACACGATCACCCATCCGCTGTGTCTATCCTCTCTCTTTCAGATCAATTATCTCTCTCTTTCTCCCTCGCTCTCTATCATCTGTCATCTATCTTTCTATCATGTATCTATTTGTCTATCGTCTATCAATCAATCATCCGTCTATCTATCATCTGTTTGTCATCTATCTTTCTATCATCTGTCTACTTGTCTATCATCTATCAATCAATTACCTATCTATCATCTATCATGTATCTATCTATCATGTATCTATCTATCATCTGTCATCTATCTTTCTATCATGTATCTTTCTATTTGTCTATCGTCTATCAATCAATCATCTATCATCTGTCTGTCATCTATCTTTCTATCATCTGTCTTTCTATCTACTTGTCTATCATCTATCAATCAATCAATTACCTATCTATCATCTATCTTCTATCATCTATCTATCATTGATCTATCATCTATCTATCGATCATCTGTCATCTACCTGTCTATCTACCTATCTCTCTATCATCTATCTCTCTATCATCTTTCTATATAGAGGTAGAGCTGACGTGTAACACTGTGTCAGTTTCAGCTGTATAACATAATGATCGGATGTTTGTATTTATTGTGAAATGATTGCCACGGTACGTCCAACTCTCAGCCCTCACCATACATAGCTAGAGAATTGTTTTCTTGTGATGAGAATGGAAATTACTACTTAAACAAGAGCACTTGTTGTTATAACGGGAGTCTGTGTTTCACAATAAGGGACTGAGGAAGTTCTCTTTAACGTAATATTGCTTGGCAGCTGGAGTTCATACCCTCTTCTCTTCATTTGCCTGTTCTTCCAACAGTTAGACGTATGATCTGAAACATATGACATTTTTATACACAATGGATCTACATGATCTTATTTAGAATATGTGTATATATGTGTGCATACGTACCAATGCACACGTGTGCAATATATGCCTTGATAGGTACTTTCTGTGTGTGACATTGTAACGCTTTTGGTCTGTAGAACAACTCACTGTAAGATTTGGTTATTAAGATACAGTACCTAAAATGGATTTTGAACATTGGGTGAACACAGACGTGGAAATTCTGCCTGAGAAGAAGCCAGGCATGTGATGGAACAATCCAGTCACCCGGAACCTCAGGAACACTGTGAGTGTGCCCCAAGCCTGTTTCCTGGGTTCCTCCTTATCTCTTTGTTGGGAAAGCTAGTAAGCGGGTTTTGTGGAGGGGCAGGGGCTCTGGGGAGCCTGAGGTGGAAGAAGGCATGCTGGAAGATGGTCTAGATAAGTCCGAGGGGTTCCTTTTCCCCACACCCTTGAGGGTCCTGGATGCTAGTTCATAGTTGAGGAAGGATTGGCAAGTGTTGCCTGTAGAGGGTCCGGTGGTGAACAGGTTGGGCTCTGTGGCTGTGCTGTCTCTCACGGCTCCTCAGCTCTTCTGAAGTAGCAGGAAATCAGCCATAATCAACCCAGAAACTCAGGGACGTGACTGTCTTCCCGTACAATTTTATTGATAAACAGGCCTTGGGCTGGATTTAGCCTGTGGCCATAAATTGCAAACCCCTGGTTTAGATGATATTACAAAGCTTTTTGGGACCTCCATGTGCATAGATAGGGATGGGTGACTATTTAGGGTGATGGGGTAAGAAGCCTGAAGTTCTGCTGGGGGAACCCTGGACTCCAGTACCCAGAGGCCTTTGCTCTACGTGCTGCTGGCCTTCCTCAGCAGAAGCCTCTGCCGGCCTGCCTGGGTGAGGAAGCCTGTCTGTGCCCCACACCCATGGGATGGGTGCCCTCCCCACGGGCTTTTTTCTGCCCCTCTGCCTTCTGATCATGTCTTGGATTCTTAAACCTCTCCAGAACAAAAAAATTGGCTTGTGTTACAAAAAGTGTCTTGGCCTCCCCACCCCAGAACTGCTGAGCAAGATACGGGAGGGTTGAGCCCACGTGTCTGGTGAAAAGCCCTGCAGGTTGCTCCGACCGACAGAGTGCGGAATCACAGCTCTCTGACGGGTGGCTGTTTTTCAGGGGGGGTTGGATTTACAATTCAGAGAGGTTGACACCTGGCAGCCAAGACGTGTTGTTCTAATATTTGAAAGACATTTCATAAATAAAGCCATTTATCTGCATTGGAACACCGTATTAAAAAATAAGAGGGGAGAATTCAGGAAACAGAAGCCACTTCTGTTCAGAAAGTTCGATGCTGCTTGCAAAATTGTATGGATGGTAAGAAGAGAGTAAAGCAGGGAGTTACCATGAGATGTTTAGCTCCAGGGTCCAACCAGCCAGAGCTGCTGTCCCAAGGTCAAGGGAAATAACACAGAAACAACAATTAGTGAAATGAACTCTGACTCGCACGATAGACAAACCGTACAGAACTGCGACACACAAGCAAACTCTCCTGTCTCAAGTCCTTCAGACCCAGATTTTCCGTGATAAGACGGCAGGCAGACTGATTTAACATAACGCCGCGTAGATTCACGTGCCCTGTTGGTCCCGTCTCTTCCCGCAGTCCCCAATCCATTCAGGCTGCTTGCTAAGTCCTGCCCAACACCACCCTCAGTGTCTCCAGCCCTCCAGACCCTCCCGGTCCCTTCCCCTATTTCGCCCTTTTGAGACACCACTGAGACGTGTTCGAGTTTAATGAGCCGAACTTCACGCGGTCAGCAGGTTTTCCCCACCCACTTCAGGCAGAGGTGTCCGTAGTCAGGAAGCTGTGGCCACCACGGCGCCTGCCGCCCAGGAAGTCAGTGGCTTCGGAGCCGAGCGTGGGGTCCAGACACTGCCCAGGCTCAGCCCCCAGCCATCAGGGCTGCGGGAAAGGTGCCCCTCCCGTCTTCCGAATGCTGTCTGCAGGCACCTTGTTGGCGGAAACTGAACTGCACCCAAATCCGCGAGGAGTCTGGGCTACGTGGTTTAATATTCTGCCCCTGTAATCTGAGAGCACAGAGCACAGAAGGCAGTGGAAGCAGAAGCCAGTGTCCGTAGACAATATCTAACACAAGCTAGCTATCAATCATCTATCTATCTATCTATCTGTGTATTGATACAGCATCTATCGATTTATCTATTGATCTATCATCTATCAATCATCTATCCATCTACTGATAGATGGGTAGGTGGATTGTTGATCTGTCATCTATCAATTATCGACCTACCATCTATCAATCTATCATCTACCAATCTGTCATCTATCATTTATTTATATATCAATCATCTATCAATTTATCTATTGATATATCTTAAAAAAATTTTTTTAATGCTTAATTATTTTTGAGACAGAGAGAGACAGAGCATGAATGGGGGAGGGTCAGAGAGAGGGAGACAGAGAATCCGAAGCAGGCTCCAGGCTCCGAGCTGTCAGCACAGAGCCCGACGCGGGGCTCGAACTCACAGACCGCGAGATCATGACCTGAGCCGAGGTCGGACGCTCAACTGACTGAGCCACCCAGGTGCCCCGATATGTCATTTATCTATCACCTATCAATCTGTCCATATCTATCCATCAGTCAATCTATTGACCTATCATCTATCATTTTATCTACTGATCTATTATCTATCTGTATCTGATCTCTCTACCTGGAGGTCATGTTGTAGATGGAAACAGCCGTGAATTAAGAGACAGAAGACCCAAGTTGGCACCTTATTAGTTGTCACCTAGAAAAAAATTCACTTAGCCTTTAGGCACTGGGCTTTTCCTCTATGTGTGAGTATTATAATATTTTTTTCCTGGAATTTTTATGAGGATTAAATGACCTCAATTCAAAATGTGTGAAATGTCAACACTTCTTGAAATGTAGTAGAGGCTTTAGAAAACACAAATAACATGAACGTATCACAGCACAATACACGCTGTATCACCCAATTATGAACAAATAACAGATCACGGGGATTACACACACTGTGCAAAAGATTATAAGAAACAGCCTCCTGCTCATCTCTTCCTTGCCTGTGAATATCGGGGCAGCATTTTCTTCTTGTTAATTACTCTGCATCTCATTGACATTTCTTAGAATTGGTATTCTCAAAGCAATGACTTGGCTTGCTTTAAAACATTGTCATTCTGGGGCACCTGGGTGGCTCAGACAGTTAAGCTTCCAACTTCTGCTCAGGTCATGATCTCGTGGTTCGTGGGTTCAAGCCCCACATTGGGCTCTGTGCTGACACCCTGGAGCCTGGAGCCTGCTTCAGATTCTGTTTCCCTCTTTCTTTGTCCCTCCCCACTCATGCTCTGTCTGTCTCTCTCTCTCTCTCTCTCCCTCTCTCTCAAAAATAAATAAATAAATAAAATTAAAAAAAATTTAAAACATTGTCATTCCGCAGATGAGTTGGATATTTTAAGCAATACACTAAAACCACTTTTCAGCAGATGTACATATTTATTTTTTCAAAAACTCAGGTACATTATAAGCATGCTATTACTCAATGATTATTCTTGATTGAGAGAATGCTCTGTGAGAAGCATAAGATGAGATTTCTGCTCATAAGACATGTCACTTTACCATGTGTTACTAGGGAAAAATAATTTTTTGTCATATGGTTGACTCTTGACTATATAAACATTTCAAACTATGGGTAAAGTATTTGCCTTAGAGGCTCAGTGCAATTTACTTCTTTTCTTTTCTTTTCTTTTCTTTTCTTTTCTTTCTTTCTTTCTTTCTTCTTTCTTTCTTCTTTCTTTCTTCTTTCTTTCTTTCCTTCTTTCTTTCTTTCCTTCTTTCTTTCCTTCTTTCTTTCTTCTTTCTTTCTTCTTTCTTTCTTTCTTGCTTGCTTGCTTGCTTTCTTTCTTTCTTTCTTTCTTCCTTTCTTTCTTTCTTTCAAATCCAGGTTAGTTAACATATAGTATAATATTGGTTTCAGGATTAGAACCTAGTGATTCATCACTTACATAGGACACCCAGGTCTCATCCCAACAAGTGCCCATAACCCATGTAACCCATCCCCTACCCCCTCCCACCTCTCTCTCTGAACCCTCAGTTTGTTCTTTGTATTTAAGAGTCTCGTGTGGTTTGCTTCCCTCTCTGTTTTATCTTATTTTGTCTTCCATTCCCCTATGTTCATCTGTTGTGTTTTTTAAATTCCACATATGAGTGATATCATATAATATTTATCTTTCTCTGACTTATTTCTCTTAGCATAATACACTCTAGTTCCATCCACGTTGTTGCAAATGGCAAGATTTCATTCTTTTTGATCACCAAGTAAAATTCCATCATATATATATATACACCACATCTTCTTTACCCATTCATCAGTTGATGGACATTTGGGCTCTTTCCATACTTTGGCTGTTGTTGATAGTGCTGCTATAAACATGGGGGTACACGTGTCCCTTCGAATCAGCATTTTTGTATCCTTTGGATAAACACCTAGTAGTGCAATTGTTGGGTCATAGGGTAGTTCTATTTTTAATTTTTTGAGGAACCTCCATGCTTTTTTCCAGAGCGGCTGCACCAGTTTGCATTCCCACCAGCAGCGAAAAAGTGTTGAGGTTCAGAGTAATTTCAACAATGATTTTAATTCTCTGTGCACTGGCCCAGAGAAGTAGGTGGTTATCTGGAGAGAATTTTAGATTGGGGACCTATAACTTGGTTCTAAAGGTCTGTCTGTGAAGACCTCATTCAGGGGAGCCATGCCCTAAAGGCCCCTGGGAAATGGACTTTCAACGGTGACTCTGCATGTTGGAAGTGGTCATGGGACTGCTGGTCAAGCAGCCGGGTTCCCCCGCTGGTATTTGTCTTCTTTTCAGGAAGAGCTTTGGTAACAGCCACTTGTTGCCACCAAGGCCTACAGAATCCTTCATGTCGGGTGCAGGGTGTGTGTTTTAAGGTGGCAGTGA
Organism: Acinonyx jubatus; assembly: GCF_027475565.1. Classification (NCBI taxonomy): domain Eukaryota; kingdom Metazoa; phylum Chordata; class Mammalia; order Carnivora; family Felidae; genus Acinonyx; species Acinonyx jubatus. The sequence goes on along the minus strand of NC_069388.1, from coordinate 135,429,819 downwards.
CCATCACGTTTATAAAAATCCCAATTCAAGGAAGGGAGAGGCTGCACAAACCAGATTCTACCAGCCATTGGCCATGATTATGTGTCAGTTTTTATAAAGGGCTGAGTTCCTCTTTGGCATCTCTCTGAGTTGGAGGGGGTTTCTGTTCATGCTGGAGGGACTGTCATTCTCTTGTTTTCTGGAAGAGTGCAAACCACTCTCTTCTTCTTGTCTTTCTTCTTTATTGTCTTAAGAAATATAAAGGGGCGCCTGGGTGGCGCAGTCGGTTAAGCGTCTGACTTCAGCCAGGTCACGATCTCGCGGTCCGGGAATTCGAGCCCCGCGTCAGGCTCTGGGCTGATGGCTCAGAGCCTGGAGCCTGTTTCCGATTCTGTGTCTCCCTCTCTCTCTGCCCCTCCCCCATTCATGCCCTGTCTCTCTCTGTCCCAAAAATAAACATTGGAAAAAAAAATTAAAAAAAAAAAAAAAAAGAAATATATACCCGGTATGCGCAAACTAAGAGACATGTCACAGTTCAGTCACAGAGCGCTAGCTGTAAGGACACCTCTGACCCAAACCTTACCCAGAGGCCAGACTTGCCTTGTTCTCTGCTTCCGTTCCCTCCTTTCTCCTACTGGCCCCGGAGTATTGCCATGGGAAGATGAAATGGCCATCAAGGACCCAAGGACAGAGGCTGGGACAGATGCTCCTCCCACATTCTCCAGGAGAAAGCAACCATCACAACGCCTTGGTCTTCAACTTCCAGCCTCCAGGAGTGTGAAACACTAAATTTCTGTTTAAGCCCTCCAGTGCGTGCTACAGCCCGAGGACGCTACTGCAAGAACAAATTCGGCTTTCTTTAAAGAAAAGATACGAAGAACGATGACTTCATCACTTGTCACCATACTTGGCAGTAAGGAGAAGTATAAAATTTTGGGTCCCTGCTGTTTATCAGGAACTTCACATGTACTTTCTTCAATTCTAAGAGTACCTTGCAAAGCAAGTGCTCTGCTTGTAGGTTTCCAGGGAGAAACAGAGGTTTGGGAAAAGTCAGTAACTTGTCTGAGAGCACGTAGGACGTAACGGGTGGGCCAGGGTGCAGTCAACCCCGGGCCATGCGATTCCAACACGTGGTCTGGTCCTCGGATGTCCGTCACAGCTTCACTGTATTCCCACTAGTCCCTGATCCCACAGGAGGCCAAGGAAATAAAATCAGAGAAAATAATTTTTTTTTTGTTAGTGAACAACTTTGAAGAGTTTTAAGAAGCCAAAACAAATAGCAAAGACGGGCAAAAAGGAGCTTGGAGACATATTTGATATGGAAGGGCTTAATTGTAAGCCGTGGGTTGCAGTTCCTTCCATGCAAGGAATCCAATAAGTATTTTCTCTTCTGAAAAGGCCCACTTTGCTGTTTCCTCGGGACGCGCTGCCAGGTGCCCGGGCGTTCGCGGGACTGATTCTGAGAGTAGACGCCGCGTGCGTGCAAACAGCTAATAGTGCTTGGCGCTGACCAGGGCCGGGTGGCATCGTGAACTTGCCCCCTGTGTTACACGTCTGACGGCTTTGGGAGCTCGTGGGGACCGGCACCATGTCGTGGGCAGATGTGGGATTTGGGCCCAGGCTGCACTCCCACCTCCTTGTGATCTCGTCTGGTCCCTGGCCTGACCCCCTGAACTCAGGACCGACCTCGTGACGGCGGGGAACTCCTAGAAGCTTCTGCCTCACGGGCAGTCTTATCTTCTAGAAGCCAACTAACGGAGTTTTGGACAAAGGAACATTTGGGGATGATGCCTGCACGGATGAATCAGAAAGTGGCAGAAAGTGCCTCAGCCTCCTTGTAATGTTGCAACTCCTTCTGAAGGTTTATCCCAGCCCTGATAGAAGGAGCCCACTCTGTTGTGTTCGGGGAGTCAGGGGTTTGGAAAGTATCCCCTGATCTCCTAATTCGTGCACGTAAAGATAACCTTGTAAGGCAAGCCCTCAGGTGTGGTCTGTGTCTGGACTCCCCAGGGAGCGGCTCTGGGCCCGGCCTTCCAGCCCCGGGGCAAATCCCGTGTCCTCCGGGAACCTCGGGGTTTCTTCCGCACCAGGAGATCTTGTGGCCTGGCCCACCGTGCCCACCTCACAGCTGAGCAGGCCCATGGGGTCGTGCCCATCAGTGGTTTTTTCGATTCAACAAAATTCGGGCTTTTTTTTTTAAACTGTGAAGAGCTGCACAAGGGACTATTGTTAATGGGCCTGACCCTTCTTGCTCTGAGTCTCTCTTGCCAGGGCCTGTCAATATGCCCGCGGGGGCTGTGGGTCCTGAGGCTCCCTTGGCCGTGATTCCAAGCCAGGCTACTTGGCCTCTCCTTGGCAGTCAGCCAGGGCCCAGATCTGTGCCGCGGGGCACAAAGGACAGCTTTGCTTCAGTGAAGCTCTCACTTGAAGAAGGGAGGGTATGTGGGCAGTCCCACCTGGGCTCCTCTGAAGGGCGATGCGTATCTGAGGGTTATAGTTTTAAAGAAGTGAAAAAACCTCTCACAAACCGAAGCTAATTTTATAGCCGTGTTATAGGTACATATATATCTGGGGGCGCCTGGGGGGCTCCATCGGTTGAGCGTCCGACTTTGGCTCAGGTCACGATCTCACAGTTCGTGAGTTCAAGCCCCATGTCGGGCTGCCTGCTGTCAGCACAGAGCCTGCTTCGGATCCTCTCTCCTTCTCTCTCTGCCCCCAGCCCCCCTCACTCTCTCTCTCTCTCAAAAGTAAAAACATTAAAAAAATAATATATATCTGAATTCACCGTGAAAAAATTCTTAAAAATATATATTTGTATATTATAAAATATATATCTACATGGAAAAAAAGTATATTTCATCATCATCTGGTGTGTTTGTTCCATCTGGAAATCTGTTTCTGGCTTTAATCTGTTTGGGCTGCTTAGGTTTTCTGCTTCTTAAAATTTTGTATCTATGGATTTTTTTTTTCTGAATAACGAACCCAATTGATATAAAATTAAAAAAAATGGAAATGTGTGGGTTTGACTTATGTATTATTTGGGAATCAAACCACAGGCATGCACACGACAGATTCTTACTCTACTCTGAACCCCCCACGTCCTCCACCTGGTACCTCATCAATGCCCCGAGTCATACTAAAGTATGTACTTTCTCTTTCTAGAATTTTGTAATTGTTCACGATTTGAAATGAGGATGTTTGTTTTAGCAGAAGCTCCGACGTGCCATTAGAAGTAAACCGGCTGGTCGTCCAGTGTTCTGTAGTTTTATTTATTTGTTTTGGTTTTCATTAAATGCTGCTGTATAAGAAAATGTTTGACATCAGATTTGCACGATTTCAGCAGATTTTAACCAGCCAGAAGAAAAATAACTCATGCATAAAGCTTTCTAAGTCCAAGGAAAACGCCGAGAGCGCTCGCTTTGGGCACTTGAAGCCGGAAAGCAAACCAAAAGCTATTTAGTCTGATGTGTGTGTGGTGGGGCAGGGAGAGGGGATTAATGGAATACTCAGATGGATTATAAAAAGCAAGGCATTAAGTATTGGAAAGGTCTAGCAATCGGTGCTCAAAAGTAAATGGTGAAGTCCTTTTGCTCTAAGCCGGCGAGAGACCCACCAGTGCTTGTGGGGGAGACCACCCAGGAGCAGCAGACAGAGGGACTGGCGGCAGGGCCAGGGCACAGGCGTTGCAAAGGCACCGCAGGGGCCGTCTTCGCGTCCCCCGTGCGTTGAGAGACACAGTCACGTTCGTAGGTCTGCTCTGTCTACCCAGTGTGCCCCGTTTCCCCCCAGACAACTTTCTGCCTAGAGGTGGGAGAAAGCTTTGTTCCTCAGCTTACCCACTGCGGTAGTTCGAACCCCGGCCAGAACCTTCACGAGGATTCGGAGAAGGTGTGTTAAATATGAACCTCATCATATTTGACTTTTCAAGAAGAGACAGCCATACTAATTATTAACCGATTATTATTACTCAGATTACTAGTTACCTATAATTTTTATTATAATTAACTATTCATTGTTTAATATGTTGATAGTATGTTCTATGTTAACTTTAGACGATGCACGAATATATATTGTATGATTAAATTCGTATATTAATGTATCATATGTCACATATATTGATATTATAGATACTAGTAATACATATTACTAGTCCTAATATTATCATATTACATATTACATACATACTACATATCATAGCCTAATATTATCTCTGTTCTGTATATCACAGTAACACATACATTAGAGTTGATGATTATTATTGTCCAATGCTTCATAATTGTTAACTATTATGACTATGAGTCTTATTATTAATTGTAAGTGTGTCTCTACTTAAGAAACCCTGATAACGATTTGCGAAAGAGCTGACGTTGCCCTTGAGATGACTTTTTATTTATTTATTTATTTTTTAATTTTTTTTTTCAACGTTTATTTATTTTTGGGACAGAGAGAGACAGAGCATGAACGGGGGAGGGGCAGAGAGAGAGGGAGACACAGACTCGGAAACAGGCTCCAGGCTCTGAGCCATCAGCCCAGAGCCTGACGCGGGGCTGGAACTCACGGACCGCGAGATCGTGACCTGGCTAAAGTCGGACGCTTAACTGACTGCGCCACCCAGGCGCCCCTTGAGATGACTTTTTAAACCTGGTCTCCTCTGCTGCTCCCTGCATCTACGGGTCCTCGGCGCTCACGGAACCGGCAGGAAGAGAACACAAATGGCACCTGGCTGAAATAATGCCTCCGACGCCAATTACAGGTCCATCGCATGCTAGCGGAAATCCTCTTCGGAATTACAAAAACAGACCGTATGAAAATACAACTCAATTCGGTAAAAAGATTCACAAATACCATCCTTATGGACTGTCCATACTCTGTGCCGTGGGACGGGGAGCCCTGAAACGCCCAGCCTGGCCCCTGGCGTGGCCGTGCTCCTGCCGTGGGACCTGTGACACCTTCAGCCCCACTCACCTCCCAGGGCTGTTTCCAGCTCCACGTGGCGCCATGGATGTACCTACGTCCCCTGCTGCAGCACTTGATGCAAACCTGGGAAGCGTGTGCGTGTCATGTATCCTATCTATCACCTGATACTGGATCACTGGGAAAGAATCCCAGGAAGACGGGTAGAAATGCCTCTTTGGCTTAACCTTGACAACTCTCTTCTTTCCAACAAAAATAATGCCTGTTATCATCCTCAAGTAAAAATTACTATGTTATCCTTAAGTAGAAGTTGTTTTTGATAAGAAATTCAGATTTTTAAATTGTCCCATCAAATTTACATAGATTCCTCACCACCATATGAGGTCACAGCCCCACAGGTCCATACATCCCAATAACCCTTCCTGGGCCCTCCCTGCGGGCCGTGGGCATTGACAGCACCAGGAACCTCCAGGAGGCGTCTTTGACTCTAAGAGGAATTTCTGTCTTACTATATGGAATCATAAATATTACTCAAAATTTATCTGGAAACAATTACAGGAATAAAAAAACTGGGTGGACCCAACATCTTTATCTACAGCCGGCAAATGAAATGATTATTTAAGTACTTGCAGGCCCAAAGCCTCTTCCTATAGAAATGCCTATGGTGAAAGTGATGTCAGAGCTTGAATATTCAAGAAGAGAAAATGACCCTGGAATCTCCTTGCCAACTTGTAGACTCATTAGCTGGAGACTTTGTAATTTTGTGAAAATACATTTTCCTTCTGAGGCATGAAATAGAAAGAAAAATTAAGTGTGAACTATTAACCTTCCTTGCATGCGTCTTAGGTTCCGGGCTCCGTACTGGTCATTGCACACCACCTGCGCCATCATCAGGGTTAGGAAACAAACATGGCGCCCGCGGTGGTGGCGGAAGGTCAGGGAAGGGAGGCCTGGCCTCGGGGCATGGCCCTCCCACCCGGTGGTGCTGCTTCATTCTTCAATTTAAATTATTCTCATGTTTAATAAAAACAATAAGAACTCAATTTTATATGCTAGGCTTTCTGCCCAAATGGATGGCATCTAGTGGAACCATTTCTATTCTCACAGAACCATTTCTTAACAACTGAATTCTGTACCTCAACACGGAAAGCCCCTCCTTCTCACTGCACAGAGAATTTTAATTATTACTCCAAGATGGCTACGAGAAGGGAGAACAATCGAAAGGAAATGCTGATGTCAGTTGAAAAAAGGAAACGTTGGAATTTTAAAAGGAAAATGTAACGATTTAACCCCCAACGTGGTAAATCGTCGAGCACATCTGTGACAGTCACCATCCCCCACAAGATAACTGAGAAGAACACCATAGGGTGGAAAGTGGGTTTCTATGCACAGTAAATTGGTAAAAACTATGCAGCTGTTTGACATAAAAAGTATGTCCATCCACTAATAAGTTATTCATATATGAACGGTGTTCTGAAGTTTTATGTCATCTTGATAAATTATAATATCGCCTCCCAAGTCCATGTGCCTAGATAATAATCTTTAACCATATAATTAAAACCTTTCCTTGGCTTTTACTTCTATTTTCTGTGTGTAATTCTGTATTCAATTATTATGATTTGAATAAAGGAAGCCATTCCCCTGGTATACTACTTAGCAAAAATTCGAACTACTTGAGAGTTAAGAAATATGAGCATATTAAATTTTTAGGAAAATCTTCCTGTAATGGGTGTAGCTAGAGATACAGGTGCCTGACATCTGAACGAACCCAGCAAGGCTGGGGCTGGATGGCAAAGGGCCAGCAGAGGCCCGTAGAGTCTGGATTTGGTGTGATGGACAAGAGGGTCATTGACTGTTTTTCAGCTGGGATGCGATATGACCAGATTCATCCTATGAATTTGAATCAGTGACCCGGGGACTGTGCCCGTGACTGGCCTGAACGGAGAGGATTGAAAACAACACCTGTCAGCAGTCGGCAGGTCATCCCGTGAAGACAGTGACGCCACTGACTGAGCGCTGGTGCAGGGGGGAGTAAGACCCAAGGTCCAGAGTGAGGTCATAAGCCGCGTTAATGGAGTTGGTGGTCAACGGGATGGGGATTATGAGGGACAAGTCCAGGGTGACATCCGAGGCGTTGGGCTCAGGCAGCCGGTGGTCATAAGGGCCTGGAGTGAAGCCAGTGCAGGTGCCCCACCTTTGTACTTGGAGCCGCCTTGCCTCTGAGCTCGATTTCCTTCTGTCTCAACCTCCAGTAATCTCGAACAGAGCAGTGCAGGCCCGTTATCATGGCTTCGGATCAGTTTTCCATAAGAATAAAAGGCAAACAAATCAATAACTCCTGAACAAGTTGGATATGCAAATATTTGGAAGGGTGGTTATTAAAACCCGTAATTCAGTCTCTGCAGTCTGTCATGGTCTTTATTAAAGAAGTTTCTCAATTCCTCAGCCTGTGGATATATAATGTGAGATAGGAGGTAATGATATTCATTGCAAGCTCTGGGAACATTCCCCTTCATTTGAAGGATATAAACAATGAATATTTATATTTTAAAGAAAAGGATGAGTTATGCTATATTACTTTTCAATAATTTTATATGAATTCAATAAACAGATTATGAATATCATAAATCCCAGTTTATTAAACTAATGATATCTGCTGGCTAAAGGGACAGGTTGTTCAATCAAATAAGGAAAATACCGAAGTTTGATATATAACACCTTTTTCATCGATCATGGCTTTCTACTTGCACGGACATCTGTGGACCTAATGCGATGATCTTCCGTCTGGAGCACGAAGACACAAGGGGAAAGCCGTCGAGCAGGCGTCTGCCAGCTCACGGGCACGCCCAACGGGGAGGTCATTAGCCAGGACCTGGAAGACCGTATTCCTCGCCAAATTCTGCATTGGGGGTCTGGAGGGGAGATGTTCGGGGTTCACAGGCCTCATTTTCCTCCCCTGCAACACGTTCACATTCTCAGGGTTCTGTGTTTTTAGGAAGCGTCTGCACGGTAGTGTATCTCCATTTCCCACGGCCCATCTCCACGCAGTCCGAGGAATCCTGGGGGTTAAGGTTCTAACACACGAATTGCTGTAACGGACACAATTCAACCCATAACAGTCTGTTAAAGAGTTCTGATCTCACAGCTGGTTAAGAATGTGTCCTCAGTCTTTCAAATGTCTTTACGTGTTTAACAAAATATATGACCTCCCTTTTTCTTATTAAAAAATTATTTTATTGTGGTAAGAACACTTCCCGTGAGATCCACCCTCTAAACAGAGTTTTCAGGGCAGAGTGCGGTGTGGTTAACTGTGGCCACACAGTATTGTTAACTGTGGCTGCAAGATGGTGTGGCAGAAAGTCTAGAACTTACTCATCTTGCATAACTGAAACTTTGTGCCCGTTGAACACCGCCGCCATGATTCCTTCTCCTCCTGCCCCCCACAGCCACCATTGCATCCTCTGCTTCTAAGAGCTCGACAACGTTAGTGACCTCGTGTGCAGTTTTTTCCCTTCAGTGGCTGGCTTATTTCACTTCGCATAATGTCCTCAAGATCCCTCTGTGTTGTCCCACATGGCAGGAATTCTTTTTTTTTTTTTAATAGGCTAAATACTGTTCCAATATCCCAATATACCCCCCCCCCCCACACACAATGTCTTCTTTATTCATGAGTCCACTGATGGGCACTTGGTTTGTTTCCATGTCTTGGCTGATGTGAACAGTGCGACATTGAACACAGGAGTGCTAATATTTCTTCAAAATCCTGATTGTGATTCTTTCGGGTAAATATCTAGAAGTTGGATTGCTGGGTCCCGTGGCACTTCTGTTTTTAATTTTTTAAGGAACCCCACCCTGTTTTCCATAGCACTTTCACCAGCCGGCATTCAAGGGTTCCAATTTCTTCACACCCTTACCGACACTTATGGCCTTTGTTTTGTTTTTTGACAATAGTCCTTCTACCAGGTGAGGCATGACCTCTTATTGTGGTTTTGATTTGCATTTCTCTGGTGATGCATGATGTCGAGCATCGTCTCATGTACCTGTCGGACATCTGCAGAGACTTGTAAGTTCAAAAGGGTAGGGGTGCCTGGGTGGCTCAGTCGGTAGAGTGTCCGGCTTCGGCTCAGGACATGATCTCACGGTTTGTGGGTTCAAGCCCCATGTTGGGCTCTGTGTTGACAGCTCGGAGCCGGGAACCTGCTTCGGAGTCTGTGTCTCCCTCTCTCTCTGCCCCTCCCCCACTCACGCTCTGTCTCTTCCTCTGAAAAAAGTAAAAATAAAAAAAAATAAAACACATAAAAGAATTTGTAAGAAGGGCCTATAAAATATTATGTCTGTTGCAACCCTATTTCTGTAAGAGTATGTGTGTGAACATACAAATCTGCATTGGGAGATGCATATTGGGATACCTGCAGAGGTTGTATCTGGTATTGTATTTAAAAATTTTTCTTTTTGCTTGCCTCTGTTTTTTTCTACAGTGAGAATGTGTTGTTTTGTAATAAGACAGAGAGGTATAGACGTCTTCTCTCCTTCCACCTTTAACTACTTTCCTCTGCATAGGAAATCTCAGGCACAGTAAGGTTGTCGTTAGCGCACCTGTAACATGGCAACCACAGTGTATGTCCTACTTGTCGTGCTCAGCTCGGAGGTGCCGTACAATGGTGTTTGCTTCACATTTCTTGACTCGGCAAAAAATTATGCTATGGAGCTTGTGGCCCGGCAAGTGGGTGGCCAAGTGATGTCGACGCTGTGGCGATAACTCCTAGGAGGGGGGAGCGTGTACTCTCTTGGCCAAGTTCATTTTTTTCTTCCTTTACGAAAATGCTACTTGGGTCGACAGGCGTATTTCCTCAGCAGAAAGAGAATACGAGATAAGAGAGTGCTCTGACGTGGCTGGGGAATAACATCACGTCGTAAATCTGATTTAACTGACGAGACTTCGAAAGTGTTAAACAAAGAGCAGAACGAGAGCCCGCTAAGGAGTGTGGGGTGCGCTGGCTCTACAGAACCCAACGGAACTGTTATTTGTGATCGAACGCCCGATTACATGACTGGCGCGCAGCCAAACACCAGGTCGTGAGTGTGTAGAGACCTGGAGTTACAGAGAATGTCTCCAGTGGCTGTTCTCTTCTGTTCCAACTGGATGTCCCGACTCTTCCCTCCCTCGGTTTCTCACCTCCTTAGACGCGACCCTCCGGTCTCCTCCATCTGACACCTCGAGGGGAACCGTGTGGAATTCTTCACCTGGAAGATGAAATAGTTCACGAATCCGCACAGACTCATCTGTTGCCTTCCTCTTTGTTCTGATTCCTTCATCTCATTATGTGGCTTTAAGGAATAGCCAGCACAGCCGTCCTCTGCCACCACCAGAGGGCTAGACTTCGTGGGCCAGTTGTTAGCAGAAACCGGACAGGGGCCCGGAGTGGGCACACGTTTCTTTTACCGACTCTAGTAAAAACACACAATCTTTCACTCAGAAAACATTTTGTAGGGCACAGGAAATCCTTTGTCTGAAAACTCGAATATTTTTCCACTCCCTTCTGTCCATGATGAGTGACTATCATCATAGTTGCATAGATAATAGGTGGACTTTAAATTATTTTTAAAAAGTGTTTATTTTTGAGACACAGAGAGAGAGAGAGAGAGAGGGGCAGAGAGAGATACGGGGTGATCTGAAGTGGGCTCCGTGTTGACAGCAGAGAGCCCTAGGCGGGGCTCAAACTCACAAACCGTGAGATCGTGACCCGAGCTGAAGTTGGACACTTAACGGACTGAGCCACCCAGGTGCCCCTGAAGTACTTAACAGTTTGCAAAGTACATTTAATGTATGCTACTTAATTGGGGGCTGATGGCCACCCTTGTTTTGTCATCTACCCCTGAGTTTTTCTGTTTTACTAGTGGGGAAAATAGGACGCATACTCTTAGGGACACTGTAAAAAGTTTATTTTCAGCACTCCATCCCCTGCAACTAATAACCCTAGTTCTCAAAAACTGCCAGCTCTCCCTTTACAGTCTGGGAAGCTATTGTAAGATGGCCAAATATCTCAGGGTTCGGTCTTGAACTCAAGACTTCAAGCTATTTTCTAAGTGATGTCAGCTATAGCAGGAACTGTTCGGCTGTCTCAGTGTGGGTATGCCGACGGCATTTACGAACGAAATCAGAAGCATAGCTTTCAGCGGCAAATTTCCTATTGATAACCACCCTTGTGTTTTTTCTTTCAGCTTTTGGGTATTTGTATCACTCTTACTTAATCTCTCCCAATAACTGGGTGTATTTATTCCTTACGTGGAGATGAGAAAAATCCGCTCACGTGGCAGTCACGTTTGAGAACCTCTGCGGTGGAGATACTGAGCTCCGGAACCCCCTGGGAAAGGGGTGGGCGTTTAGACAGGCCCATTACACGTATGTCACTTCCTGGCGCTGAAAAATCGCATCTAGAGGGTCCACATACATGCTGAACAGCCCGGGAGATAAGCGAGGCCTCTGGGGTATTCTGCATATTAAACCCCTTGTCAACGACGGCCATTTATTGATGTGTGTGAAATGTTTTGGAGCTGGAAAGGGCTGTTACAGGAAGTGTCAAGTCTTATTATTATAAAATTCCACGAGGGCTTTGCCAGAACATGTGCCTATGACTTTTCTTTTTTTCCACCCTGTGAATAATGTATTTTTAATAAAAAATTTTAACTCCCCGCAATAAGGATAATATTATTATTACTTAGCAAAAACATTGGAGAACTTCTTCCCTTGAGCCAATTGTATCAGTTCAGGAGCCTGTGAGATCTGTATCTTACACAGAGGGGTGTTCAGCTGGCCTTACATTCCTTTATTCATTGAATAAGACGAAAGCTTTATTTGTGAACTAAGGTATCACTTGGAATTGGCCAGTATTTCACATAAAATGCAATGATCCGTTCAGTTCACAGTCCGGATATAATATGCTGTCTGAAAATTGTCGTGTGTGGGTCATCTCCGTATCGGCCAATCAACGTACCCGTTTTCATGCAATGCTTGGCATTTGGTATTTTGTTGTCCACATTGATTATGACGACCTTCAAAAGAAATCGCATGTAAAAGCTATCAGGATAAACATCGAGTTCATGATCTGGAGATGAGATGGTGTTTGTAAAAGCCCAAAATAGATCTGCCTTCTGAATATTTTACAGACTTAAAGTGGGCGGGTGTAGAGGAATGAGCTAGAGAGCTAGGCATTCGTGTCCGCTGATAAGTGACTCCTCACAGAGTTACAGGGTTTCGCCGTTTTCTGGGACGGTCACGGCTACGCCGGATTCTGAGTCGACCCAAGTGCGTTGCCGAGTCCGTGGCTGTGTTATGTGGATGGAAGGGGAAAGGAGTTGGCTGGCCTGTTTGTTTCCCCAAGTCACTTCTAGGAATCACAGGAGGCATGCTGGTGGGGACCTTTTTAAGAATTCATTTTCAGCTCTCCCATTCCTGGAATCTCAAAACTGTCCTCACCGGTCTTCAACCCACAGCCCCACACAGTGTCTAATGTGCAGGGTGGCACCTACGTCCACTCTAAATGCTTGATGATAAAAACACATAACTTGGGAGTGATTGAGTAGGTAAAGTTACCCCCCCAAAATACTGTTCGTTTTTAAGCTGGTGTGTAGTCGCAGGGGAGGAAAACCGTGGTCACATGTCTTATTAATGCCAGGTGGGAGTGTCAGATATAGTAATGAGGGTCCTGACAAGCTCTCAGTGTGGCATGCTTCTCTCTTCCCAGGAGCAGCTCCTGCGAACTGGTTCCCTTTCCCCATCGCCTTCTTGGTTTGGCTTTTAGGGAAGCCTGTCTTCCAGCTGCACCCCCTTTCCAACACGAGGCCATCCGTTCTGGACCCATTCAACCCTGAAGCATGCTTGCTCCTTGCACGGAGGTCTCTTCTGTGGGCTCCCAGTACGGGAGCTGGGCTGGAAGGGTGGGCTCTTACACTCTTAGTGTTCTGTCCTTTTCAATGCATGCGTCTTTCTGATGTTGGTAGGTATTGCTTCATCCTCAAGTGAAGGCGGTGGACAATGATGGTGAGCCTAGCATGTTATGTTTGCCCCAAGTCTCATGTCTGACCTCGTTTAGTGTGGGCGAACAGTAGACTTGAAAATGTGTCATGGCACCAAAACAATAGAAGTTTGTTCCTCACTAATGCCTCGTGGCGTCGTCTGGGAGCGCCGGCTGATGGAGGGCCCGCCGTCTTCAACATGAGGTTTCCCGGTTTGCTCTGGGGTCCATCTCCCATCACCTCCCTTAGAGAGTGAACAGGCATGGAGGGGGAGGGTGGGCTGTTCTTACGGGACAGGTCTGGAAGAGGTATGTTCATGTCACCTCCACCCACGTCTTGTGGCTCAGAATGAGTCGCATGGTCTACCTCGCCTGCGGGAGGCTGGGATGGAGCCAGGCCATGCGGCCGGAAAGAGGGAGGAGGGGATGGTCTTGGGGAACGAGAGATGTCTTGACCACACTACTTCCCAGGTCTGTGAGGCAGCATAAATGAGCCCATCGATGTAACACTTAGAACGCTCTCTGGTAAAAGTGAGCACTCGCTGTCAGTTATCACTATGTTTTATTATGATAGTAGTAAGCCCGGTGTTTAAAGATTGCCATTCTCTTCCGGCGGATAAGGAGACAGGCTCCAAGAGACTGAAATCCTCATGTCAGGTAACTAGTACGAGATGAATGTGGGACTGAACCCATGATCTTTTTCACTAAGCGTCACTGTTTTGGGGTGATACTCCCATCGTGTTTGCTGTGAGATCGACTCCTTTCGGGGCCCAAAAGACCAGGAAGACAAATAAAATCAAACTCTTAACTCATGTTGTGAAAGTAAATCTCAAAATATTTTAATTTGCTTTCCAATAAAAGGGGGGAAATGCTCACCTATGTGAAAACCAAAGGAGGTTTAGAAGTCTATTCTCTTTGTCCAAGTTCAAAATCGCTAGCGGTGTTTCTAACGTGCTTAGCACGTTCCCTGGTGCCCAGTGAGAGAGCACCTGGTGCCATTTAGGGCCCATTCTTGTCTCTTTGTAAAGTGTGTTTTACTGACATGAAGCTCATCAACACAAATAACGCAGGAACTTCTGTCCAAAGGCAGCGAACATTTTCTCTAATGTTTAATAGGCACCCCTTCTTTCTGCATGCTGTAGCCGCTTTGGGGTATACTCAGTCTTCACGCTTGTGCACCCCGTTGCCACGTTCCTTATGACCCTGCGCAAGCTCTCCTCCCATTGCCAGCCGGATACAAACAGTACACAGTGCATGGGACTGGCTTCCTCCCTCTCAGTCTCTCAGATGGACTCCTCTGTATATTCTGGGTTTTGTGTTTTGTTTTTTTTCCCCCTACGCCTTTTATAGGAACAACTGTCTTTATTGCATTTTACATATGTATTATCATATCAAGTTCTCAGGATGTACGCTTGTTGACAAGGAAATACGTGTTACTTGATGAAAGTTGACAACTGTGGGAAAACCTGTTTTCCTTTGTCTTGTAGGCATGTCATGTTCTCTGTGCACTCTGTTTTGCAGGACTGCTTGCTTCGTGGCAGGCCCACATAGCCAGTGATGGTGTTGGCTTTGGAGGCATATCAGTGTAACCCGAAGGTCTATTGTGGCTGAGTCCTGGCTGCCCAGGGAGCTGACAGGACCTCACTGGCCACCCATTTACAGGACCCTGGGGCTCCCCAACACGGGTCAGAAGCTCAGTGTGGAGTCTTAAGCCTGGGGCTTAAGGAGGAGACTGGTGCCCTAGATGTGACAACCCCTGCTGGGATTATTGGGGTCATGGATTGACAGTGTCCCTCGGGTCCCTCTGGGAAATCAGAGACGGGGCTTGGTTAGGTAAATTATATTTACACACAGTTATTTATATTAGGTATGGTCATGAACATGGACCCTCCTAGAAAGCATTGTTTTATTTTCCAGAGTTAGTTTTAAAGAAAATGAGTAATGGTTGCTCAGGCAACTTTGGTTTCTGCCAAAGTGGCACAAGGAACTTAGATGGGGTCCCTGGGGAGTGAGGAATCCTGAAATCCATTCATTTTGCTAAACCTTCAAGAACTTGCAGAACTGTTACAGAGAGACCGGCGAACCGTCTTCCGCCGAGATGGAAATAAAAACACACAGCATGGTATTAGCTGTAGAGCGTTTCACGTAGGTGAGCCTCATACCCCGTGTGTCGGTCAATGGCACGCACATTCTTTTTTATTTAAAAATTTTTTTTTATGTTTTTATTTTGTTTTTGAGAGAGAGAGCGACGGCACAGCAGGGCAGGGGCAGAGAGAAAGGGAGACCCAGAATCCGAAGCAGGCTCTAAGCTCCGAGCCGTTGGCGCAGAGCCCGACGCAGGGCTAGAACCCACAGACTGGGAGATCATGACCTGAGCCAAAGTCGGTCGCCCAACCTACTAAGCCACCCAGTTGCCCCAAATGTGTGCACATTCTTATCGGATACGTAAACCTTCCGAGAAGGGCAGGGCATGTGTCCACCGCAACAGATGACGTCAAAGGAGGGTACGTGGTAAGTGTGGCACCTCCCATCTCCGCCTTCACATCCGGGATTCTAATCGGCACCAAACTTGCGTGGCTCTAACAGATACTAAGCTTCAGGGCGTTGAGCCACACACTGTTGTGTGCCCCGAAGGACACCAGAGATCACTCAGGTATGCTGGAAAATCTTGTTGAAAAGAAGGGCACAACTCTGGGCACCTTTAAAGTCATTTTTCAGTCCCATGATTACTTGAAGTTATATTTATCAAGCATATTTTATGTGATTCTCTGATTATATCTGCAAATGTAGCATATATTCATAGTTAGTAGCAAATAGAGTCATCGTCTATACTATATTAATTTAATCAGAAGAAGAATTGGCTTTACCCTTGAAGATACTTATGTAAAAAACAAAAACAGGTAGTAATAAAAAAAAAAAAAGACTTCTTACTACAGGCCAGCCAACAAAGCTGCTTTGTGGAGAAACTATACCCGCTTTGCAAAGAAGGAAATTGAGGCTCAGTCCAATTTGCTAACTTGGTCATGGTCACTTAGTAAGAGGGGCCAGATCCACACACAAGCTTGTCTGAACCCCAAGTTTGTCTCCCACACCCCACATCCCCCAGCCACCACTGTAGCGTTCCTCTTGCCCCCTAATCCATGGTGACTCCCTATTGCCTCTGCCCACACTCTCAGCCAGTCCCTCAGCTTTCTCAGGCTTGTTCTTTGGGGTCTGGAGCGAAATTAGACAAAGACAGAGACTGATTTAACAGACCGTTTCTTCAGGAATGTTAGAATGTAATTGTCTTTTGTAGCCAGAGGGCTAACCAAAAGTCAGAGATTTTGGTCGCTCAAAGACGTAGATTCTTGGCCGGTGTAGATCATTAGAAGCTTTTTTTGGGTAGGGTATTATACAATAGTAGGTGTTCGCAGTATGTAGTACAAAATACATAATGTTTATGCGGGCAGTCTTCTGATTTCAGGTTTTTTTCAACATAGTACCAACAATTACTATCTACATTGTACCCATATCTGAATCTATTTGTGTATGTGTATATATATATATATATCCATTGATCTATCCATCTCTCTTTCTCCTTTCTACCCATTTACATCTATCTATCTATCTATCTATCTATCTATCTATCTATCTATCATCTCTCTCTCTCTCTATCATCTATCATCTATCTATCTATCTATCTATCTATCTATCTATCTATCAACTATCTATCTATCGCCATGTATTTGTCCATCTGTCTATCTATCCTTCTGTTTGTCATCTCTCTGATGGGGTTTATACATCCTAAGGGCAGCATGGTCAAGAGAGATGGGAGAAACCTATTGTCCCTGCAACTGCCCCCTTTGCTTGGCCTGTTGCCTCCTGGATTTCCATAAGCTCTGGCATTGTATGACCCGGGTTTCCCATTGACTGGACTGTGAGGGCTTCACTCAACATCAAAATGCTTGGGTCCCTGCACCACATCCACAGGGACGACAGCTAAGGAATTGGAAAGTGTGTTTTAAAACAGGTTGTTGGGCTTTAGAATTGCTTATTTAAGGAGCTGCTCTGGTAACTCTGGGTCTCTGATGATTGGGAAAGAAGGCCCAAATGGATCCCAATCCCAGTTGAATGAACCCAACCTAGCACATTGAGGCCAGATTCTGCTTACTGGTTTCCAAGGCCCCGACTTTTGTGGTCTCAAGCTTCTGGCCCAGCTTGATTTCCCAGCACCCCTCCCCCCCCCCCCCGACAATCTTGTTCATTCATTACACACTCGTAGCACCTGCATAAGGGTCTCAGCAGGGCATGTCCCTCCACCCGATGGGACAGTGCAGGTGTTTAGAGCTCCACCTCGTTAACAAGACGTACGTTGTATCCAATGTAGGCATGGTCAGCCATAGGCAGACTCCTGGAGGCCCCCCAAAGCCACGGGCCGAAGCCTGCTGAGCACAGAGAGACACAGGTAACCGCTGCTCAGTGACAAGTGCCTCACCAGACGGTGTGAACAGTTTCGAAAGATCACAGAAAATGGAGCTCCTGATGCTGCCTTAGGGAGTCAGGCCTCTCAAGGAAAGTTGCTTTTGAAACGGGTCCTAATGGGTGGAAAAGAGCATGTCTGGTAGTGGGACAGCGAGTTGCGGAGTCCAGGCGGAGGAAGGTCGGGCAGTTCCTGCTGCTGGGGTGTGGGCGTGAGTGGGGACAGGCGTGGGGAAAGCAGACCCAGAGGCCCAGTGTCTCCTTTGGGACTAAGGACCTTGGGTTTCTTCTGTGTGTGATGGGGAGTCTAGAAGTGTGAAGAAGCAACATGATAAAATGTGTTTTGAAGGACATTTCTGGCATTAGTGCGAGGGTGAATTAAGACACTAAAACTTTGGGGCAGTTAAAACGGGGAGAAGGGGGTAAGGCCATGAGGTGGCAGTGAGCACAGGGTGGGGGCAGGCCAGGGAACGCTCCTGAAGGGCGGGGGCCGGGGCTGTTGTGCTTGGGTGCGCAAGGTGGCTCGGTGCCTGAGGCTGGTGGGGTTCCTCGGTATGTGGGATGTGGCTGCACTGGGGCGCTAATTAAGGGATCCGGAGGGGCCATTTGGGAGTATGTGGAGAGGTGCCTTTGTTTTGTACGTGTTGAGTTTGAGGTAATGGCGGGCCATTCTCATAAGGATGCCCGGAGCAGTCACATGCACGCGATGGGAGCTGCGGGGAGGGTCCACTGTCAGGCTGAGAGAGTGGGCATCATCCACGTAAGACAGCAGTGATGGTTTCCTCTAGTCTCCACTCGCCAGGACACTTTCTCAGACCCCAGCCCATCCTGATGGCTCTCCAGTTGTACCTGTTGAGTACTGATAATGCTAATGAGTACTATCACGATATTTCCTTCATTCTCTCTTGAAAGCCCGGTGATTTGGAATCATACCTCAAAGTCAAAGCCTGGGTTTCTTTTCTTCTGTTTGCACCTGTGTTAGGATTCACTAGCTGGATGACGATGGGCTGTGTACCTCGGCTCTTCCACCTAGAGTTTCCTGGCCCACAAAGTGGGAATGGTAGTACTTTCTCAAGGTTGTTATGGGAACCAAGGAGAGCAGGGGTCATAACGCTCTGTATGTCAAATAGGTTGTGAGCCCTCAATTAATATTAGCTATTATTTTTATCTTCCCCAATACTTAGATTCTCTCGGGTTAAAAAGAACATAGTCCCGATGATTACTGAGAGTCTCATGGTGACTTTTATGTTGCGATGTTTTCTTCAAAATATAAGTGTTTCCTGAGTCCTTTCTGTGTGCTCCGGTCTTAATTGGGGATCTGAAGATACGTCGTCACCTTGGGTCTTTTCCCTGTCTAAAAGCGGACTGTCACTGGGGATTGTGCAGACCTAAAACGGCAATAGTGTAACAACCAATGACTCAAATACCTTTACTAGTGATGGGAATGTGGTTTGTCCTTATGACTGTGTGTCTGAATTATTTATTTTCCTGGGGGTGGGAAGGGCAATGTGATTGTACCATGTGGCGGGTTATACTGGGCACGGCACAGGCTCAGCCATGGGGATCTATACATCCCCCCTCTTACTTGTAGCTTTAGGAGAGAGGAGGAGGGGTACATAAGGAACGATGTGAGCCTTAATGATTTCACTTACGCTGGTTGGGTTGAGGAGAATTCTTTGCATTCTTCAATCATTTCAAGTCTCATCTTGCAGGTGAATAAGGTTTCTTGTTGCTTTAGAACTGCCCTGAGAGACATATGTGACCTCTTGCTCAGGGCCCCGCACCCACCAAGGGAGGCCAGGCACGGAGAGATGATTAGAGCAGGTGACGGGGGCACGGGGAGCTGGGATGCCTGGCATGCACACAGAGTAGCCACTGCTATGATCATGAGTTATTAAAACTGTAACAGCAGCCAGCATCGTGCATTTTATTTAGAGGAGGCTACCCTTTTATGCAGCGACGTTAATGCAATTACAAAAGAGCTGTTCACTTATGAGATATAGCAGCCTGTGTTGCAGAGGAGGAAGCTTATTCTGACACTTAAGCATGGTGTTATCTTGAACCGAATAAAAAGAAAATCAATGCAATTTGTGCTTAGGCTAGCTGATCTCTCCCGTCGTCATGGCTACACCTCGAGGTATCGATTTATCCCGAGAGATCCAAGGCTCCGACGGGGACTGGCAAAGGTACGAATATTTCTTTCAGCAGAAAACAAGCAGCCCCCAGGACCCGGCAGACTGTACAAAACAGAGTGCATCTATGAACACACGGTCCCCTGCCCAATGCCACCGCGCTCTTCCCGAGAGGACCAAGGATGATTTGGACCGTGTGTCAGAGTGAGGGGAGCCCGTGGCAGGCGTGGTCCCGTGACAGCAGGACGAGGCGAAAGACTCGGGCACGCCCTAGAAAAGAACCGGAGACAAATACATAAATGTAATCACGTTCACTGTGAGTTAGGAAGGTAGCAAGTGTCTTAGCGGGAGAACCATCAGCTCAGAAGAGGAGTAACTGATGAAAGGGAAACGTTCTTAGAGTTTCAAAAGCATAGATGTGTAGACGCGGTAGTAACCGTGAATTCTGATTTATTTTTAAGGCGCGTGTCCTCAGAAGTGATGCTTTTTGCAGGTGCGGTTTTCAACTGGTAGAATGAAATATGTAACATCTAGCTCCAAAGGAGCTGCTGGTCTGATCGCCTAGGTTTTATGATGTCACCAATATTGGTTGTTTCTCATCTATTATTAGAATGGATTAAGACGGGGGTGCAAACAGGAGACAAAAGGGAGAATGCATGTAACTTCAGGGGAAACTGATCTTGACTGATCGGAGCTGGGATGATGGGGGGAGCGCTTGAAGAAGGCAGGCGTGTGTCTCACCTTGACTGTGCGGCAAGGGCCTGATATGTCACCTTCAGATCTCTCAGCTTCCGGGTCATTCCGTGACTTTTTAGAACACAGCTTCTGCCCTGTGGTTGGAATAATGCCACAGATATTTTTAAAAGAGGAAAAATGAGGAAAATTTTAAGGTAACAGATGGAAGACAGACTTTTCTCCCCATGATTTAAAATGAAGAATGGGGCTTAAGTTTTTTTAAAAAAATCTTGGGGCACCTGGGTGGCTCAGTCGGTTGAGCATCTGACTCTTGGTTTCAGCTCAGGTTGTGATCTCGCGGTTTCGTGAGTTCAGGCCCCGGTCGAGCTCTGAGTGGGCAGCTCAGAGCCTGCTTGGGATTCTCTCTCTCTCTCTCTCTCTCTCTCTCTCTCTCTCTGCTCCTTCCCCCACTCATGCTGTCTCTGTCTCTCTCAAAATAAATAAGTAAACTGAAAACAATCTTACCTAACTTTCATCATAAATTTGGATTAGATGTTTGCTGGGTTCATCTGGCTCCAGTAAGAAGTCTTTGTCTTCAATAAGAAATACGTATACAAACACAGTTTCAGAATCCACACTGGATGTCAGTAGAAATGGATAATAACGAGGAGCGTATCTGGGCTTTTCTACATCCTCACTATACTCAGTGCTCTAACCCAGTATTCGTCGCATGAGGAGGACAGGGTTTGTGTTCGTTTTACAGATGTAGTGCTATGGACTGAATGTGTCTCTCCAAAGTTCATATGTTGAAACTCTGACCCTCGGTGGGATGATGTTAGACATGGGGCTGTTGGGAGGGGGATAGGTGAGATCTTGAGCGTGGGGCCACAGGATGGGTTAGTGCCCTCGTAAGAAGGACAGACAGATTTCTCTGCGCCATGCAAGGCTACAACGAGAAGGTGGCCGTCTGTATTCCAGGACGAGGATTTTCACCAAGAACTGAATCTGTCAGCACCTTGATCTTGGACTTCCAGCCTCCAGAGCTGTGAGCAGCCAATGTCTGAAAACCCAGCCCTCCTCATAGGCCACTGGAGAGTTTAGAAACAAGTGTCACGGAGAGCTATCACTCTTCTGTTACTTTGCCTGTTCACTGGCCTCCCGTGAGCTAACTTGGCTCCTGTTAAATTCGAGTGTACACAATTTCATGATGATTGCAAAAGTCCTTGCAGATATGGGGGACCACCCCAACGATTAATTGTGCAGCAAACACTATTTCATTTCACCCCAGTAGGTGCACGAGTGGAAGTGAATAGAAGGTCACATTTATTTTTCCATGGTCCTGGAGAACAGGGCAGAGTCATAAATCTAGATAAATTGCCCTGTGGTTGAGTAATCTGTGTTCACTGAGAAAGGCTGGCAATGGAAATTCTACCAGTTGCAGAGATCCATAGAGGAGGGCGTTATGGACATCACTAAGGCCATATGTTCCACAGAAGAAAGTGTAATGCTTAGTTCAAACTCCCTTTTAGAGAGATCTAAGTGGAGTCTAGAATATTAATGTAGCTGTTAGGACCAGAGAATTGCTCGTTGATGGGCAAAACGTAGACCGCTGCTCTTTGTTTGCATTCACGAATATAAATAAAAGTCACTCTTGAAACCAGGTGGCTAACACAGTCTGGTTCCTAAAAGCAGAATGTTTTCTCCAGTGGCTCCAACAGTCTCCATCCTGGGAGTAAATATTTTATATTTGGCTTCAGTATTTTTTTTTTTTTTAAGAAAAATGCTGCCTTCACATTTACGGGTAGCTTCTTTAAAATTCAGAGAGCAAGCAGACAAATGAGCCTGGATCAGAACACCTGCCTACACGAGCCGGGCAGCGAGGCTCCTGGGCGCCCAGGGAAAGAAATCCTAGAGGGGGAGTCCGCACGAGTGCAGAAGCACACGCTATATCCTCGTTACCTGAAGAGAGGCCATTTGACTTTGTTGTGCCTTCTCTTTGTGCATTTTATAGTTCCCATCTCTCTAGGCTCTTGCAGGGAAACTAGGCTTCTTCTCATCCCCGTGAAGCAGGCTATCCGCCTCGCTCCCTCAGGAAGGCGATCACCATCATTCTTACCTTAGAATAGCCCGGCCCCACAGGCTTCAGACGGTTTTCCCGCTCACGATCTCACTTGAATTTCACTATTTCAAGAGGCGGCAGAATGAGTAGAATTATCATTGTTTCAGTGACCAGGGGGCTGGAACCCAGAAAGCCTACAAGGACTCACCCAAGTTAATGTGAGTCAATACAAGGTGGGTCTAGAGCCAGAACCCAGGAGTCCTGCTTTGCACTGCATTGTTTTTGCCGCTGAATCGCTGCTTCTGGTAAGAAGGGAGAGATCGCTTTTTGGCCTAATTTCTACGGGGTCAGTAGAACCTTCCTTGTCTTGTAGGCGGCACTCGCGTAGACGAGTCCACTGTACTGGCTGGGAAGTACCTGATTTGGCGTTGGATATATCGGGCGGAAAGTGTAGCTCTGCCTATGGGATTCTTTTCTTTCTTTTTTCCCCTTTTTTTGGTGGTGGGGGGGAGTCTTAATTTCTTTGAGCCTCATTTCATAATCTGTAAGATGTGACTACCTACCTGTGTGGTTATAGTGAGGCTTAAACAAGGAAAATCTTGCAAGACACCCTGTCCTTGGGCCATAATTTAATGGTCAGCGCATCATCAAATGCGTCTTTGAGCCTCAACCTGGGGCCTGAAATTTCCTGGGTGATATCTGGCTTGCTGATGGGGCAGGGAGAAGGGGAGAGCCTGGTTCCACTGGACTGGGTGCTAGAGTGCAAGAGTGCAAAGAAAATGATGAACACGTTTTTATTTACCCCCAATAGAACTCTCTCGTGTGGTTCCTTGTGGCTAACTTTTCATTTCTCTATGCTAAGTGTTGCCCTAATCAAACCTTTCCCCAGAACTTCTGCACTTTTCGATGACATTGGAATGAACGGATAAAAATGCAGATTCTAATTAGCACTTCCTGCAAATTAAAGAGATTACTCTTCCCCTGACTGAGAGAAAGGTTGCTGGGAAGAAATAAGGATCTTTGAAATATAATTTTTCTTTTCAGAGTGTAGGGCTAATTCTTGGCAAGCGCATTGCTGCCAATGACAGACATGTCCACAGGCAAACATAGTTCTGGAACAGTCGGAGTGATGGAGGGACCCCTCCGAGTAGGAGTGGCAGTTACCAAAAGGAAAAAAAATTCTCGCAATAAACATTTTTTATAGGAAGTTATGCGTGGATGCATTTGTTAAATTGTTTTAAATAACTCCGGCACCTAATAAAAATAGGATTTGAAGGAATGCCACAGTTTCATTTCAGGATATGGTAACATCTGCATTTGTTGAATGATTTATATCTGTGACATTAACTGAGCATTATAGAAAAAACACTGTTTGACCTCAGGCAAGCTGGCGTGAGACGTGAGCTTGTTCCAGAGTGAATTTCCCTCTTAAATTTTTCATGAAATTCTCCCAGCAGGGTCACGGTGGGGTTCTGAAAAGATTTTCAGCTTCAGAGTCGCTCCGGCCCCGCCATCAGAAAAGCCTTTATTTCATTAGCACCGCCGCCCCTATGTTTTAATGCCACATAATAATATAGAATGGGTTTAGGTCCATCAATTGTAAAATTGTCATTTTTCACCAAAGCAACATTATATTAAACACTTAATTATTCATTACTAATGCTTGTCATGGTGAAATATTGGCCTCACTAATTTTGAAAGCACCGGGCCCAGCTTTTCTTCCTTGAAGGTTAATGGCCGAGCCCCCGGTTTCATTAGATTTCCTACGTGTAGTGCACCTCACATATCATTGTGCCGTCCCCCAGCCCTCTGCTCTCTTAGGAGGTAAAATCCACGCTGTGCCGGATGGGCTCTCACAACATTACTCTCCCGCGAGGATGAGAAACCATCCCAACGGGTGTGGGAGGGAGGACAGAGTTTGGGTCGGAGCGGTTTTGTGACATATAACCAACGGAATGATTTTTGCTGGGGATATATTTTGAAAGGTGACATACCTCTTGATTTAAATAAATGCTGTACTTGTGTACAAACCTGTTTACCGGCTTGGAATTATGGCAGTGGAACGTGTCTGCATTAGTTACCCCGGGGTTTGCCTGCCTGCGTTTGGTCACAATATCCAAGATGTCAGCACTGCAGTCTTGAATATTTACAAACCAGGGTCCCACTGCAGAACACCTGTGCTGGGTAGGTTTATAGATGGGAGAAAGAATCCTCTCTGGCAGCTGGGCTCCACATCCGGGATTGCCTTCTGAATGCGACCCACGATTTTATTTCTGCTAACAGAGAAGAGTCTGATTCATCGGTCTTCTGGGCAGTAGCTGGAACCCAGAACATGTGGACAGGGAGCACTGCTCACCCCCACATGGAACATGTGTCTGTAGAATGGCTTTCCTGCCCCAGGAAAGGGGAGAGAAATGCTGGTGTCGGGGGGAAGCGAGTGGATCCATGAGGAGAGAAATTGAATTTGGTAAAGGAGGGAGGTCGTTGTGCAGGAAGACCCACAACCGTCCTCCAGGATGGCTCCCGTCCTGGCCGGCCCCCGTGCCCAGGCTTGCCCTTCATGTGCCCAAGCACACTTCTGTCAGCTTGCACGCCTTCCCATAAGTGCCCTCCCCCCCCCCCCCCCCCGCAGTCCTCACACCCACAACTGCAAAGCTCGTTACCAGGGTAAGAAAGATCCATCCAGATTTTGGAAAATTCCTGTGGCTCCCCAAAGTATCAGGAAACCAAACAGAAAAGCCCATATAAGGGAAAAATATATATCTTTGGGCTCATCGCAAAGGAATATTTTCCCAATTTCTGTTTAACTTGGGTTGCTTTCTTTTAAGCCACGCAACGTGGTGATTTGGGTGGGTTAAGTTGGATTATTACCAAGGCCTCCTTTTCTGAATTCTTACTGGATTATGGTTTATATGCTCTGTGTTATGGGTTGAATTGCGCTACCCCCAAATTTATACACTGACGTTTTCACCTCTGAAACCTCAGTATGTGACTGTATTCGAAAATAGAGATGAAGGTAAAATGAGGTTATTAAGATGTCCCAATCCAATACGACTGGTGTCCTCTGAGAAGAGGCTTTCAGGGCACACAGACGCCCTGGTCCTGGACGTCCAGCCTCCAGAACTGAGAACGTAAACACCGGTTGTTTAAGCCTCTCGTTTGCGGTGTTTGTTACGGTAGCCACACTTTATTACGTAGTATCTTCTATTCTTTTCCTTTTCCTTTGACTTTTATAAAAGTCGAACATACACTTAGATGAGTTTTGACAAGTATATACACATATGTATTCACGTAATCAAATATAATTATAGAATATGCTCATTTCCTCAGAAAGTTCTCTCATGCCTCTTCCAATCTGTTACCATTCCCTCAGACAACCGTGTGATCATAGATCAGCTCTGCCAGATCTTGAACTTCCTAGAATGGGCGAGTGTGAAAACATACTGTGATGCTGAGTTTTCTGTTCATGCCTTGAGCTCAGGCACGTTTGCTCTAACATATCTGCAGCTGTGTTATTAGGGACATCTGCATTTGGGAACATTTGTCTTCCCTGACCATTAACTTTTTCTTCATTGGGAATTTCGTTCTTTGCCTCTGTCTGTTTGCCTTGAAGTCTACTCTGACTGATAGTGACGGATCTCCACGAGCTTGTGCCTTGTGCACAGTCGTGTTGGGTCCCCCTTTACTTTCCATCCATCCTGTCCTTTGCACGTAATGTGTGTCACTTATAGCCACACACTGTTGGCTCTTGCTTTTTTATTGTCTGATAACTTTTGTCTTTTGATTGGAATTAGTATATTTACATTTTAGCTTATTTGATAGCATGTTATAAGCCTACCATTTGTTATATATTTTCCCTACCTCTTTTATTTTGCTTCTCTGTTCCTTTTGTCTCCCTTTTCTCAGGTTATTTATTTATTTTAAGTAGTCGATGATAACTCAGCTGCTGCCTTTAGACTATAACTCCTTGTGTTGTGTTTCCAGTGTTGCTTTAAGAAATTTAACACTTATCTTCAATTTCTTCTGTCTACTCAGCGTCTATACTATGCCACAAAGTGGGAGAAGGGACACTATCCAACCTTAAGACTTAATACAAAGCTACAGTCATCAGGAGATGTGGTGTTGGTGAGACTATGGACAAACAGGTCAGGGGGACAGAAAACTGAGCCCAGAAACACACCCACTCATTTAAGGCAACTGATCTCTGGCCAAGGAGTAAAGGCAATACAATGGGGCGAAGGCAGTGTCTCCTGTTCTGTTTTCAACAAATGGTGTAGGGACAACTGGACGCCCACATGCAGAAAAATGTATTTAAACACAGATCTTACCTCCTTCACGAGTATTAACTCAAAAGAGAACACAGACCCAAATGTGAAATGCAAAACTGTAAAACTGTTAGAAGATAACATACAGAAATCCTGGAAGATTTGGGGCGTGGTGATGACGTTTCAGATGTAAGGGAGAAGGTGTGATCCATGAAAGAAATACGTGATAAGCTGCACTTCATTAAAATTAAATTATTCTGCTCTGCAAAACAATGTCAAGTGAATAATCAGGCGAGTCACAGACTGGGAGGAAATGCTAGCCAAAGACACATCCGAGAAAGGACTGTTCTCTACAACACACAAAGAACACTCAAAACTTAGCAACGAGAGAACAAACACCCTTAAAAAGACCTCAACAGATCCCTCACCAAAGCAGATAGACAGATGGCAGGTAAGCACATGAAAAGATGCTCCGCGTCATATGTCATCAGGGAGATGCGAAGTAAAACGATAATGATATATCACTACGTATCTATTGGAACGGTCAAAACCCAAAACGCTGACAACATCAAATGCTGGTGAGCACGTGTAGCACGGGAGCTCCCATCCATCGCTGCTGGGGACGCGGCACGGTCCCGCCAGTTTGAAAGACAGCTTGGCGACAC
Source organism: Acinonyx jubatus (assembly GCF_027475565.1). Taxonomy (NCBI): domain Eukaryota; kingdom Metazoa; phylum Chordata; class Mammalia; order Carnivora; family Felidae; genus Acinonyx; species Acinonyx jubatus. Next base: position 135,402,657 of record NC_069388.1, on the reverse strand, counting down.
TGTGCAAAACCAAGCACACTCTTATCATATGTTCCGGCAACCTCACTCCTTGGTATTTACAATAAGGAGTTGAAAACTTAAGTCCATGCACAAAGCTGCACATGGATGTGTAGAGCAGCTGTGTTCATAATTGCCAGAACTCGGAGGCCACCAAGATGTCCTTCGGTTGGTGAACGGATGAACGAACCGTGGTCCTTCCAGACAATGGAATCGTATTCAGCACTAAACAGAAATGAGCTACACACCATGAGAAGACACAGAGGAAACTTGAATGCACTTGACTAAGTGATAGAAGCCAGTCCGAAAAGGCTACAAGATGTAAGATTCCCAGTCCATGTCATTATGAAAAAGGCAAGCCTGCGGAGTCCATAAAAAGGTCAGCGGTTGCCAGGGTTTGGGCGTGATAGGATGGGCTGAATGGGTGGAGTACAGGTTTTGGAAGCAGCAGAACCCTTCTGTGCGATGCCGTAATGGTGGATATGCGTCCGCACCCAGGTGTGCAAACCCGAGAGTGGCCGACGCCACCAATGGCTGCCGTTGAACACTGTGGGGTTCGGGGGGTTATGACCTTCGTGATGGAACAAATGTCCCACCTCGGGGGGAGGATGCCAATGGTGGGTGAGGCTTGGACGTGTGGGGACAGAGGGTACATGGGAACTGTCTGCGCCTTCCTCTCAATTTTGCTGTGGTCCTAAAACCGGCTTAAAAACACAGCATCTCTAAAAAGTAAAAGTGTGTTGTCTTCTACGAAGTTTAAGCAGCCGAAGTTTAAGCAGCCGTGGGAAAATGAGGCACACTCCCTTCTCATATGGCCTTTTCCCCTCCTGCCTTTGATGGTAGCCTTCACGCAGTTTGACCCGGATCCCAACTTTCCTCCATCCCCTGGCCCCGGGTGCGCACGTGTACCGTGCAGACAACAAAGCGTTCTTTGCTCCGAAGCTCTTATCCCGGAGAGAAGAGCACTCACATCCACCACATTCCTACTGTGGACGAGACACTGTACTTTCAGACAGGACCCGCACAATCTTTCCAGTAACCTTCCACAGTGGATGCGGGAGCGAATCGGGACTCCGAAACTTACGTTCTTCCCGCAGGGTACACAGCAGGAGGTCGGTGGAGTGTGAATTAGAACCCAATTCTGCATCGTGCCGGAACACACGCTCCTTCTAGTGCCCAAGCCTCTGCTCCCTGGGGGTTGCAGGAGTGGCTTGGGGAAAAGGAAACAGCTCTCGGCCCTGTGTGACCATCACCGACCGGATCTCCTTGGTTTAAAATCCGTCCTCAGCCTCCACTTTTGGCAGTAAATTGGGTATCAGAGGTATGCATTATTGAATTTCATGTTCTGAATGTTTAATTCTCCAAGTGTCACGTAATTAGCCATTTGTAACGTAAATTGCTTTCATTACTTACACAAATTGATTGCATTGGTGCTCCGGATTGGTGAGTGGCATTAACACATCATAAATACAAACCATCCCGCAGCAGGAAAGTCAGTCAGAACTCAGGTAGCCCGGGTCCCTGAGCTGAGCACTTGACAGAGTCCTCAGGGCTCCCAGAACAACACCCGTAGACTGTGTGGGAGGGGACAGCGACTCTGTCTTTCCCCTGATGGGCCAGCAGGGCGCCTGGTGGTGGCAGAGAGGAGAGCACTACCTATTACAGCAGGACCACCCCTTCTGTGCCGGGGAACCCGGTGATGCTCGCAGTTACCGTGTCGGTCACCTTTCAGAACGGACATACTTTACGCATATTCTCTTATTTTCATTTAATCCTCTGATCCGGCCGTGAAGCGCACTGACTCATGGAGTGGCCTGGTAACTAGGACACACGGGGGGGCAGCGGCGGAGCCCAGATTCAAGCCCAGGTAGACGTGCCGCCCCGGCGGGTCCCCGGCCAGGACAGCTGTTCCGAAATCGCCGGGAGCGGCCCACCTGCTCCTGACCTTTTGTGCCGAACGCCTCTGCCCCGAGGTGCAGAAGAGGATCCCTGTAACCGGACAGCCCGGCTGTGACGCTCGGGAGCCGCCGTGATGACTCAGCCTCCACCTGCGCTGACGGTAAGGACCTGCGGGGCGGTCGGGAGCCTGGCCGCTGCGCTAAAGCTCGTGGTGCTCACACTGTGCCCGGTGAGCAGGGCCGTGCCGGGAGCGCTGGGGACCAGGAAGAAGGAAGGACAAAGCACCACTTCCAGGCCCGGCCTCCACAACCTCATCCGCTTGTCACGCGGTGTGGACAGAGAGGGAAGCCCCTGCTTTCTGGGGGCGTCCCTGGGTTCAGAGCATCACCATCCTTCCCGCCCCGAGTTCGAGCCACGCACCCAGCCTTCCTGGCAAGACCTCTCTGCCGGCCCCTCCCGTCCTCGCCTACTCGCTGCTGCACTGTTTGGGGCAAGTCGGGGTCATCTGATCAGACCTGATGCTCCTGTTTACGAGCCACCGAGGAAGCTGTGGGCACCCGGGTCATCTCTCACCCCGTGACCCAGGACTTCTGGAACCCAGGAGCAGGGATGGCTCCCTGGACCCCTCTCATGGGCACGGCGCCCCGTGTGGTCCTCGTTGGGGGTCACACACACGACAAGGCACACACCAGGGCCCTGCGCACACAATGAACTTTAACGCCCTGAGGCTGCCATCTTGAACTTCTCAATGACTCCTGGGGAGTGGCCTGCATTTTCCTTTCGCGCCGCGAACCAGGAGGCCAGCTCTTTGCGGACCCTCGGCTCTGAACCCCCTTACAACCTCCCCCCTCCCCCAGCTTCCCACATCTCCCGGATGTGCCTTCTGGAGCCCATAACCATCTCCAAAATCTCTGATAGCTTTGCCTTGTCTCTAGATATTTTCTTCACTTTATTCTCATCCGCACAGAAGACCTTGAAGAAAGCCCTGCTTCCCTCCACCCTGCTCGGCTCATTTCCCTTCCAGGCTCTTCTCTTGCTTGCTTGGAAAAGTAGCCACTCCCTGTCTCCGCCCACCTGTCCCCAGGAGTGTGGCTCTCAGAAAGCAAGCCACTGGCTTCAGGTGGGTCCTTCGTGCTGCCTGGCAAGGCAGCCCACCTTTCCTTAGGAGCTTGCTTTCCTTCTCCACCGGATGGCTCTTTGCCAGCCCCTTCCCTCCCCAGCTCTAGCTGGCTCACTGTCAGCTGTGCACAGCAATGACAAGACAGCCGGCGGAGGGGGGCTTGCTTAGCCTTAGCCTTAACCACTGGCACCGGTGTCCTCGCTCCCTGCCTTCCCACAGTGGATGACGCTGCTGTCAGCATGAGCCCCCTCTTCTGGGCACCTCGCCCTACCTTCTAGTCCAATCTTGTCTTTCCTCTGCTGGGTGGATGCCTCCCTGCCCGTGGATCTTCCCCTGGGCGTACCAACACGGCATTGTCTCTCGAATCCTGGAATCTCCCTCTGCCCCCCGCCCCTCTCCTGCCCTCCTTGGCTCCTCCCTTCCTTTCATAACGCTGCACGTCCACACTGCTGTCTGTGCTCTCCTTGAGCTCTGTCTCCATCCCCGAAACTGCGTCTACACCACGGACGCCCTTCATGCTGCTGGCTCCCGGGTCGGCCCCCAGCCTCCGCTTAGGGGGTTCTTCTTTCCTCCTTGAAACTGTCTCTTCCCCTTGTATCAAGGGCCCCCTTCTGCTGGCTCTTCTTCAATGTCACCGCCATTTACCTCTGGGACCCCGGCCGCCTGCCGCCTCCCAGAAGTCCCAGTGCAGGAGCCCCCAGGACCCACCCAGGTGGTCTCTGCCCTGCAACTTTCTCAGGGTCCTGGCTTTCCCTGCCACTTTGGCTGGGAACATGCCCTGGGATCCCAGAGCGGACGCCTGCTTATCGATCCCTCCTCTTGGATACCCACTGGGCGTCTTCAACGGGTGTCAGTAAAGAACCGCTTAGTTCTTTCAGTGATAGTGACACACCCTTGTGGTCCGTTCCCTTTCTCCCTGACCCCACAGTCAACAAGTCAGCAGCCCTCCTGGGTCTGTCTTCTAAATACACCTGGAACGCGGCCGCCCCACGGGCCGATCCACACCCCATGTCTGAGCCTCTTTCCAGGCACCTGCTGTTCCCTCAAGCTGCTTTCCGCCTGGCAGCCAGAGGGATCCTTTGGAACCATGCGCTATCACGTGACTCCTCTGCGGAAAGCCCGAGTCGAGTCACCGGCGTGGCCTGCGGGACCCCGGCTGCTCCCACCTCTGACGGCCTCCCGCGAGCAGGAGGCCTGTGCCGGCCGTTCTCGCGCAGGTGTCCACGGTTGGCCCTGCCCTCCACTCCCCCGTCTGCTGGCTGCTGTCGCCGTGTCCCTCTTTCTCGTCAGTTCCATTTCCTCTGTACTCACCACCAGCCGAAGCACTCTGTAGGTTATCACTTAACGTCCCTCCCCTCGCTGGAATGTGAGCCATTCATAAAGGCAGGGTCTTTATCTGTTTTCTTCCCCTCTTTATCCCTACTGTCTAGAGGAGGGCCTGGTTTATCAATATTTATTAAATAAACGAAGAAAAAAAGCACAGCGGCTATCGGCTATGCAAGATCGATGCCAGGTCCGTGTGCTAAAGTGTATGTTCTTAGCTCACAGGGAAGCTGCTTGGGCCTGCTGCTCTATTTAAAGGATTTTAAATCTTGAACAAGCTCGGTCATTTGCTTTTCTCCCCGTTGACGACGAGACTGGAGGGGAGGAGCCGAGTGGGCACAGGTGCCCGGGGATGCCACACGGACGGCCCGGTGGACAGGTGGAGTTGGTGCCCCAGGAACATGAGAGCCCAGCAGCGTCACACGCGGGCCGGGGGCCGTGCACCAACAGCCTGTGCCGGGCCACCCGCGAGCGCGGAGATGGGGCACCGTGAGGAAAGGGGTGGCTGGGCTCCATGACGGTGAGCTTGAGCTGGGAGCAAAGGAATACACGTATTCCAAGTGTTCTCTTTGGGGAGGCAATCACGTGCAGGAAACGTTCAGAGAGATTTCCGTCCGTGGTTAATTTTTCTTAAAGCTTTCGTTCTTAAACAGGCAAACAGGCATAATTTGGACATTCCGCTGATGGAGAGTGTAACTAACTCCCCCCGAAGCCAGGTGAATTTTTTACTGAATAGTGTACCAGCCTTACAGGAGTTTTCCAGCTGAGCTGGGGGGACAGATACAAACCACCAGGGGTGCCTGGGTGGCTCAGTCGGTTGAGCGTCCGGCTTCGGCTCAGGTCATGATCTCATGGTTTGTGAGTTCGAGCCCCGCATCGGGCTCTGTGCCGACAGCTCGGAGCCTGGAGCCCGCTTTGGATTCTGTGTCTCCCTCTCTGCCCCTCCCCTGCTCATGCTCTGTTTCTCTCTGTCTCATGAATAAACATTAAAAAAAATTGAATTTGAAAAAAAAAAAAAACAACCAAAGAAACCAGATACAAACCACCAGAAGATACAGCTAAGGAACATTAGAGCCTTCTCAGCAGCACCAAACCAGGATGATGGGATGTGCCTGGGCTGGGACAGGCGGAAGGGGCTCCAGAAGTGGTGGCCCGGCTGTAGGTTCATGCAGGCAGTGATTTCTTACCCATCCCCGTGTCGTCACAGGGTCTCAGCCCCAGAAAGGGAAAACAGTTGGGGGGGAAGAGGGAAGGACAAGAAGGGGATTTTATAACCTCCCTTCCCTTTGGTCAAATGTGAGTTGAAAGTGAGTCAGCTAACCAGTGGCATGCTGTGATCCGGCAGGCCCCAATCCTGCAGCCCTCACCAACTCCGGGGGATCCCAGGAACCCCGAGGGTCGCTCAGCCACATGGATTCACACATTCTCCCCTGTCAAGCTTCCTCCTGGAGCCGGATCCCTCTGCCCCCATTCTCCTCTCTCGCTGGCTGATGGTGTAGATGTTGGACATGGGTCGACAGAGCCCTGCTCGATTCCTCTGGGGTCAGATCTCAACCCCAGTGGAACCCCGCCCCAGGCCATCAAGGTTATAGCTATTTCATTCACCTTGACATGTTCCCGCATTTCATTTCTCCCTTGGCTTGCCAGAGGCCGGGCCCGGGGGTCAGGGTGAGCTGAGTCAGCACCCATGGGGCCAATGCTCTGCACACCTTTTTCTAGAAATGTTCATCTATTTAATGTCCGTTCTTTAGCTTAAACTGTTTGTTAATCATTCTTTCAGCTGTGTATTGCATCTCTCCTCTTAGCGGGTAAGCTCTCTGAGGGCAGACGCCAGGGTAGAAGCTTCACAAGTGGGCATGTGGGGCGGGGTCTTGACGAATGTACAGGGGTGGGCCAGGTAGGGAAGGAAGAGGGACGCAGGGCCCTGGGTGAGGAAGGCTGTGAGGCATTTTGAAGGGGTAAATGTGGAAAATGGCTCTCGGGGTTTTACTTCCATCTGTGGAATCTGGGGCATCCGTCTCGTTAAGATGTGGTGTCCACTTGTCGTCCTTCTGCACCTGGACGGGTTTGTCGCTGGCCTGTAAGCATTAGGATGTGGCCGAGCGCAGTCTGCCTAACTCCCAAGGGGGCCTCAGAAGGAGATGACGTTCCCACCTTGTATTCTAGAACACTCACTTGCATGTGGAGCCCCAAACCACTGTGTCAAAAGTTCGGCCACCCCCAGGTCGCCATGTTGGGAGGAAGCTCAGGCCACACGCAGGGACTCTGGTCCCTGGCCTGGCTGAGGTCCCTGCTAACCACAGCTCTCACTGCCTCTGGGTTGTCCCGGCTCCCGGATGTGGAGATCCTTCCAGGCCTGAGCCTCCCCAGCCAGGGCCCTGGGTATCACGGAGCAGACAGCAGCGCTCCTCTCGCGGCCTCCTGCGACCCTCGACTGCAGCACCCGTGAGTGTGAGACGGGGGTCGTTGAAAGCCCTGACATTTGGGGGTAAGCCGTTGTACAGGAATAGGGACTTGAACGTGGCTGAGACGGGGAAGGGGGTGAAGGATGATGCTGGAGAAATCTGCTGAGCTCACTTAGGGTGCTCTTGGCTGCCAAGACCAGGAGTTGGGATTTTTATTCCATAGACCAGTGGTTGGCAAACTTTTTCTGTGAAGGGCCATATGGTAAATATTTTAAGCTTTGTGGGCCATATCCAGTCTCCGTTGCATTTTCTTTTTCTTCTTTTTATTTATTTTTTTACAATCCTATAAAAATGGAAAACCATTTTTAGCTCAGGATCATACAAACATGGGCAGCGGGCCAGATCTGGCCTTCAGACCGCAGTCTGCCAGCCCTGCCACGGGCCATGTGCAGCCGAAGGGGTTTATAAATGAACGAGTAAACGAATCTGACTTTGAACAGAACATCAACCACCGCAGACGTACTAATTCCAGGTGTTATAAGAGACATACATCGATATATCATCTGTGTTTTCAAATTCAAGAGCTGGATGCAAATTGATATTTGCTGTGCTCAGATCTGAGCCACTCGTGCGTCCTAAGAAGCATGTGCACAGTTTTGGGTAGGAACGGTGATTTTTTGTGTGGCAAGAGGACCCTGGGACATGTATTGTGAAGACTTTGAAATCTTATTGTCTGAATAGCGGATGTGTTGATAATTATTTTTCAAATGTCCTGTATCGGAAGTTTTATGTGAAATTAAGAGTCTTGGATGTCGTGATTCTCATTCTGCCCTAGGACGAGAATTCTGAAAATGGAGATGTGTGGTCTCTCTTCTTTTCAACTGAAAGATTTTGGAGTAAATAATGATCCTAACAGTTTTATATCGTGCTGTCTGTGCAAGATAAAACTTCGTAAGGAACTGCGAGCCAGAGAGCGCAGCCATTTTGGGGAGGCTTTGTCACATCTGTGATGGAAACCGAGTGCTGCTTCACAGAATTCAACAATAGTACGTGTTCTAATTTTCTTTAAATAAGCAAAAAGATTGGTTTCAATCATTATCCACCTGCTTGTCGATGTGAGGTGCGATTTCAAGTCTTCCAAATGCACCCGACCAAACCGTCCTTTGAGCAATCATTTAAAAATTCTGTTTAATGTTTATTTATTTTTGAGAGACAGAGACAGAGCATGAGCAGGGGAGGGGTAGAGAGAGGGGGAGACACAGAATCCGAATCAGGCTCCTGGCTCTGAGCTGTCAGCACAGAGCCCGACGTGGGGCTCGACCCCACGAACCCTGAGATCATGACCTGAGCCAAAGTCAGATGCTCAACCGACTGAGCCACCCAGGTGCCCCATGCAATCATTTTTATTCGCAAAAGGACCTCTTGGGTTGTAAATGTTTGGTCCAAGTAATTTTGCCTCTGTCTTGCCAGGAGAGAATACAACCTACTTCGCCCAAATGTGAGGTAGGACTTTCGGGTCACGTGGTCGCTCCAGTGAATGAAGGATTGAAAAAAATAGCTATGGAAGCCTTGGCAAGTTGTTCACCTGGTTAAGCCCTAGCAGCTCTACCTGTAACCTGGGAGCAAATGAGCGAAAGAACACATAAATGCACAGTGAGCGGGTAGCAGATAAATCAGTGTTCAGCCCCTCTATTGTCATTGCTCTATTTCCTTTTTCCAAGAGGTTGGTGACACAGGATGCTATTTACAGGTCACAGATGATAAGGCAGGGCCTCAGCTTCCGGGCTTTGTGAAGTGGTGAGCTATAAAATAAGGTAGAGCAGGTGGGAACATACCAAGAGATCCCAAGAAAAATATCCTTTACAACCGTATGAAAAGTATTCATTTCACAACTCACGAGAAGAAGTTGTTAATTTCGTATAAAAGTTAGATTTCTTTTGGCCAAGTCAATTAAAATAATACTTTTCTTGGTGGCATTTTCTGGTTCTAACCGTAAGTTTCCCTAAGCACCTTCTTCTGAATCGGGCCAAAGCCAAGCAGATGCCGGCTCTCTCACAAGACATCTTACTTGGTTTTGTGAAACTGTGTTGTTTACCGAGGGGAGCGTTGGGGGATGCTCATTTTCAGCCCTAACTGTCGAGGAAGGCACTGTGGTTCCTTTTGTAATCCTCTGCTCCTTGTGTTCCTGCCCTCTCTGTCCCACCTTCTCTCAGAGGATGTAATACCCCACTGCTTCCTGACTGCACTGCGATTTTAGCCTCACGCCTGACTTTTCTCCGACGCTGCTGGCCAAGAGGGTCCACGACTGAGCCAACGGATGGAATCAGGCTCATCTCTGAAATTATTTATGATTCCTATTAATTCTCTCTCTCTCTCTCTCTCTCTCTCATAAATAACACAGTTAAAAGAGCCCATCAGATTGAGGACAGACACTACGGTGCGGAGACTCAGCACATGGACGTCCATGTCCGTTTGCCAGCTCCCAGCACTCCCTACCAGCGTGGGAGACGAGTTACTTAGTCTCTCGCTGTTCTGTTTCCTCACCTGTAACACGGGGATGTCGATAGCCCTCCCTGATCCCCCTGGCAACACCCGGTGAGTCGGGTGAGTGAAAACACCCACAGCCTCAGAGCAGTACCCAACATGTGAAAGATGCTTGCCGCGTTTATGACAATTTCACAAAGGGTTCTAGTCAGTGGTGTTCACTACACGATGAGTCTCAATGGATAACGGGTCTGGATCGAGCAGAGGAGAGACAGCATGTAAATGTCCAGAATAAATTTGGAAAATTGCAGAAAAATTCACTTGGCTAGTTTTCCTTGCTTCAGATTAGAAATGTATTGACCTGTCATGACCGGAAATCTGGTAAGTATTTGGAGCGTAAATCTAGATATCCATGTTTACCTGCTGGAGAGTTAAAGAGAGTGATCGATATTAGTTAGGAACATGAAGTGACTATTACATTAAAAAAAAGTTTTGTTTTGCTTTGTTGACAGAGACAGAACACGAGCGGGGGAGGGACAGAGAGAGGAAGACACAGAATGGGAAGCAGGCTCCAGGCTCCAAGCTGTCAGCACAGAGCCCGACGCGGGGCTCGAACCCACGAACTGTGAGATCATGACCTGAGCTGAAGTCGGACGCTTAACCCGCTGAGCCACCCAGGCACCCCACGAAGTGACTATTAAAACTGATACACCTTCTTCACAATAATGTGGCCCAGTGACATTTTTTAAGATAGTGACTTTTCAAGACAGTGACATAGTCCTGATGCCTATTTTGTTTTGCCCAGTCAAAACCATGCTGTGTTTTCTTTAATAGGAATTGTTTTTCATTTGTAAAATCATGTTGGCAAAGTTAAGAAATATCAGGGGTCCGGTCTTTACAGCCCACTTGAGGTTCTAGTTCAATGCTAACATAGCTGGCATGGCTTTGGGGTAAGAAGTACCCCTCTGGGGCTGTTATAGCCAGAGAGAATGGTGAATGACAATTTATAAATGGTCCATGTTTGTCTCCAGACTCTGTGTGTGTGTGTGTGTGTGTGTGTGTGTGTGTGTGTGTGTACAGGGAACAGTAGAAAGATGAGGAAATCCTAGAGAATAGCGACACACAGAACAGAGAAAGAGAATTCTTTTAATTCCAGACCCTGTCCCAACTATTGAGGGAGAGTTAGCAGGACGACCTCCGTCCATCTATCACCCTCTGCTAGAGTGATCCAGGCAACTCAGGACACAGAGAGGCAAAGGCCAGTGGTACAAAGTCCGAAGCATTTATATGATGTGGGAGAACCCTGTCAGGACGAGCGCAGTGAGGAAGAAGGAAGGCCCTGAGGGACAGGTGAATAGGGGCGGGCACTTTGAGAGCCTCACTGAAGAGAAGCAAACTTTCCTTAGGAATTTGCTGGCACAGACTCAGTACCCACAGCGAGACTTCTTCTTGGAAGTAAAAATTGGTCCAGACGCAGGAAAGGGGTTCAAGACGAGTGTGGAGTGGTGGGGACAGCCACGCAGAGCTGGAACGGCCGGGAGAGACAAAAATCCAGGGGGCGCCAGAGCAGAGACTGTTTTCATAACCGCACCTGCAGATTTAAAAAAAAAATTCAGCCACAAGTACTGCTTTCTCACAGCACTGCTATTTTCACTACTTTCTACTACTCCTTGGCCATCAAAGAACAGACGCTGTCTCAGTACTTTACGTATTGGCTTATTTAACCTTTTCACATTTAAGAGGTAGTTACTAATATTTTTGTTATCGTTCTTCTTTCCAGAGAGGAAGAAAGGAGGCACAGGGACATTGAAAAGTGGTGCCTTCTTACCTTCTGTATTTTCTTCCGGTTGTCAGTTTCAGGAGTTCAGTTGCTTGATCTGTTTGTCTCGGTAGATCCAGAGTTGAACCCAGTGCTTAGCATAGACGCGGTGATTACTGCTGAATAAATCAGAGTAAAATTAGAATGCCTCATGCACGAGTCTGCATCGCTTGGCGGCTCAGCGTCTGAGTATTTACAAAGGTAATAACGCCATTCCGGGGATTGCGCGACGTATGATGCGAGTCGCTGTGTGAAGTCGTGCTGCACAGGACGTGTGCAGTCGGCCGCGGTCTGTATTATACGGAACGGAGAACGGAACTCAGGCCGTAGATTGTGCAGTTTAGACAGGGGTGTGTTCCAGATGGCCCCAAGGGTGGCAACGTGGTGACCACGGGGAAGTAGAGGAGGAAGGTCCCCGACCACAGATCTGCACGCTTAGTGAGGGCAGCACCCCGTGAAATGTGACTTGTCCCCTAAATGCAATTACAAATTGGACTGAAGTGACAACGCTGACAGCTGACACCTAGTGTAGCCAAGCGTAAGCCTGAGGGAAGCTCGCCGTGCTGGCGGGTGGGAGAAAAGGAGATTGTAGGAGTGCGGGGTGGTGGAGGCTGGAGGGACGCCGTGGGCAAGAGGCAGGGGTGTATGGGGCTCGGGGTGTAGTTGATCTCCCGGCTCTTTACCTCCCGGCCTGGAGGCCACGGTGCCGCCTTCCCGGGTGGTTGGCAGCATCTGAAGAACGAGGTTTCACTCTGAAGGCAGAAGCACTTGGTGGTGTTGGTTCCCTTTTCTCTGCGTGAAGTGATCTTTACCTTGAATAGTATTAGGTCACCGGGAAATGTTCCTGGCTCTCAGCCGTGTTTCTGGCCCTACGATAAACCCGGAAAATGCATGTTTCCCTAAATTCTAGTTATGGGGGGGCGAACACGTGTTTCCCATGGCTACCCTTAGAGCCTTGAACTCAGTCATCCGATCTCGCACTGCTCACCTCGGAGTCAGAGCAGTAGAAGGTTGTCGAGCGCTTCTTGGAAAGGCCGTGTTTTCATTCTTTGCAGCCATAATGACCTCAGGCGCCTCCAGGCTCTCGCGGCATGACCCTCCTGCCCAACCGCCCGAATCCAACTTGGCTGTGCAAGGGTTCTGCCCCCGCCTCCCGTCACAGACTTCCCCAGGTTCTCTGGCATCTAGTGTTGAACTTGCTGGCTGGAGGCTCTTGGTTGGTGGCTTTGCCCTTTTAAAAATAATGGGCCTGTGATTTTGCTCTCTTCAGTCCTTCGTGAACCTACTGAACTTTTCAAAATGTCAGAGAGAAAGAGAGGCAGGGAGTCAGTCACTGGGTAACTTTTCTCCTTCTCCAATATTTGGAGGCAATTATCAGGACTAAAAGTTTGTCTTCTCACACTTACTATTCTTTAGGATTCTATCATAGACGCGTTGTCTCATGCTGCATCTGCCATTTCCTGGGTCTCCTTTCCTTTCCCAAGATGGGCAACGGCCTTTCTGGCTTAAACGGGAGGTTGGCGACCCCTGGAGGGGGTGAGGTGGACCCCTGTCACCGTGGTCATACTGACTCTGTGCTCCGGAGGCTGGCTCTGCTCTCGCCCCACTGATACCTGGGATTTACAATTGTGAATGAAGTAGGAGAGAGTAAACCCTTTCCCGTGCCCTGTTGTCAGGTAAGTAATGGACGGAACCCACAACGAAAACCCCAGATTCTGAATGCTTGTCTGGGCTTGGCAAGTTACCGTGTTATTTATCCTATTTAATGAAAGTGTCTTTGCCACGTGGATGCTACGTAAAATAATTTTGTCCACGTGAATTTCTGTGCTGCCTCCATGTTTACCAAGTTGGTTAATTTGGGCCCCTGATTTGATTGTAAACTTGGTTCCATCCATTTCTATTCTCCTTTGATTCCATTTGAGCTAGTGTGTGTCTGTACCCGATGTGGTCGTCGATGTGGTTTCGTTTGTTCCATGCCATTGGCATTGGGGTTTTATTTTCAGGGGGGATGCCTCATCTGAGTTTTGTCCCCCTGCTAGTTTTTCTCCCACTGTCTTTTCAGATAATCAAATATATTTTGCATTCCACTTGAAATTCATTTAAATTTATGTTTTCAAGAACTGTTCATGTTATTTTAGTGTTTCCTTTCTGGGTTACAACCTTGAACACTGTCTACTGAGATTTAACGTTAAGTTACTTTATTTAAATACAGAAAGCTGCTCGTTTTTGTCAAATTTATATTTAAGGATTTTACTATTTTAAGCACAGGGTAAATGAATTTTTTTCAAATTTAATTTTCCATTTTTAGTTGACAGAATGAGAAATAATATTTCATTTTGTGTAGTGACCTCATATCTGTGGCCTTATTCCTTGTAGTTGTTCTGAAGATTCTTTTTCTAGATGATCACAGCAGCCGTGAATAAAGACGGTGTGAGTTCTCTCTTTCCATGTGTTACTTCTTTTTCTTGCCTTATTTCATTAGCCAGGAATCTCCAGTACAGCTCCTGTGTTAGCGGTAGAACACATAGTGTGGCGATAAACATTACTACCTTTAAAATACTGTTTTCATTTTTGCCTTAAGCAGTAATATGCCTTCTAAATAAATTATGAGAAAAGAAAACATATTTGCAATCTTTTATATTTGCTGAAATATCTGCCAGTTCTGATTGGAGCTCTTTATTCCTTCAGTAGGTCCGTGAACTTTAGGCTTGAAGAACTTCCCCTAGCATTTTGAAACAATTGCTTTAATATTTATTTTTATTTATTGAGAGAGAGAGAGGGAGAGAGAGAGAGACAGAGAGAGATGGAGAGAGCACAGCGGGAAAGGGGCAAAGAGAGGGAGAGAGAATCCCAAGCATGCTCCACACTGTCAGCCCAGAGACTGATGTGGGGCTTGAACTCACCAACCGTGAAATCATGACCTGAGCCAAAACCAAGAGTCCGACCTTAAGTGACTGAGCCATCCATGTGCCCCATTCCCCTTAGCATTTTTATAGGTCAGGTCTGTTGATGAAAAAATCTCAGTTTTTAAATCTGATTTGTTTTTTTTTAAATTCTCATTTTCCAAGGATATTTTTTACTGGGTATAGATTTCTTGGTTGCCTTTTTTCTTTTAGCTCCTGAAAATATAGTTTTGTTGTCTTTTGGCTTCTATTGTTTCTGATGAGACATCAGCTGACGTTTCTGTCATTTTTCTTCACCCCTCTATGTGTGCTATGTTGTTTTCCTCTAGGTGCATACGAGATTTTCTCTTTAACTTAGGATTTTAGCAAATTTATGGTTAGCAAGATTTATGATGGGCTTAATTATGGTTTTCTTCTTGTTTATCTTGCCTGGGTTTCATTGAGTTTCTTGGATCCGTTACTGGTATTTATCACCATATTTGGAAATTCTCAGTCATTATTTCTTCAAATATTTTCTGCCCCATTATTTTTTTCCCCTCCTCAGTCTTGGACTACAGTTGCACATATGTTAGGATGCTGGGCGTTCTCCCACAGTTTACTAAAACTGCACTAGCTTTACATCAGCCTTGCTTCTCTCTCTTGTTTAGATCGTATTATTCCTGTTGACCTTTATTCTGCTGCCTTCAGTTTGTCGGTAAGCCTGCTGGTTAACACCTCATCTCGGATACTGGGTTCGTCACTTTCGAGCTTCCATTTGGTTTCCCCATTCATTCATTCATTCATTCCCTATGAGCACATTTTCCTTTAAGTCCTTCAATCCATTTATAAGAGCAGCTCTGGGGTTCTCATCTGCTCTTGTCAAAGTCTGGGACATCTTGAGTTTAGTTTCTGTTGACCTTTTTTTTTTTTTTTTTTAAAGGTTATTTATTTATTTTGAGAGAGAGAGAGGGAGGGAGAGAGAGAGCGAGCAAGCGATCAGGGGAGGGACAGAGAGAGAGGGAGACAGACAAAATCCCAAGCAGGCTCCATGCTGTCGGCCCAGAGCCCAGACGTGGGGCTTGATCTCAACCACGAGATGATGACCTGAGCCTAAATCAAAAGTCAGACACTTAGCAGACTGAGCTGCCCAGACACCCCTCTGTTGACCTGTTTTGGTTTTGATTTTGGGTCTCATTTTTCTATTTGTTTACATGCCTACTGACGTTGTTTACTGTAATCTGAACATTAAGAATGAAACCACATGGAGACTCCGTGTTTGTGCTCCATGGTAGCAATCTGAATTTGCTCCAGGAGGCAGTGCCCGTGTCTGAGTTCAAGCCAACTTGTGTCTTGTCTGTAGCTGGCAGCAGCTGAGATTCAATTCAGTTCCTTCTGCTTTCAGCTGCGGTGTGTTTTGTGGGGCCCTCTGGGCCATCCACCTGCGTATGTGTATCTAGCAATCCCCCCAACAGCTTGGGCAGAATTTATGTGCAGATTTTGTGTTCACTCCCCAGTGGCTCCCTCTCTTTCAGGATTCACTTTAACTTTCCAGATGCCCTGCCTTGGGCCTCATGCAGATGGGATAGTGCCCCTCAGAAAAAAAGGTGCAAATTCATAAATGTCACCGTTGCTTTCCCATGTTTCCAGTGAAGATCTCCTCTGGTTCCTGCCTGCTTCTGAAATATTTTGTCCAAGTTTTATAATTGTTCTCTGAGCGTAGGTCCAAGGACTCTAGTCTTCACTGCTACTGAAAGCTGGCCCTTCCTTCTGGGAGTGTTTGAAGATTAAATTTTTCATATGACATTATTCATCCTACATGATTCCAAAGGTACGATCGTCATCACCGTCAACATCATCATCGTTAACATTTTTTTTAACATTTGTTATTTAGATACACTCAGAAGGATTGTGTGAGGCTCCGTGTTGAATACATAATCAGCTGTAGCAATAATAGCATCACATACTTGCCCCACTGTGGTCAGCCAGAAAAGGCTTTCAAAGGTATCTAGTAAGACGTCCAAATCCCCAGAACGTATGAATATGTCGTCTTACACGGTGAAAGAGACTTTCTAGCTATGATTCGGTTAAGGATCTCAAGATGGGGAGATTTCCTTGGACTGTCCAGGTGAGCCCGATGTGGTTGCGAGGGTTCTTATAAGAGGAGGCAGGAGGGTCGGAGTGGGGAGAGGGTCATTTGATGATGAAGCCAAGGGAAACAGAGTTGGAAACAGAACGTGATCTTTCTGACTCTGAAGCTGGAGGAAGGAGCCATGAGCCAAGGAATGCAGGCAGCCTTTAGAAGCTAGAAAAGGAAGGGCAGTACATCCCTTCTGCAGCCTCCAGAAGGAACACAGCCTTGTGGACTTTGATGTTGGCCTAGAGAGGCCCATTTTGAACTTCTGGCCTCCCAAACTGTAAGGAAACAAATTTCTGTTGTTTTGAGCCATTAAGTATGTCATCATGTGTTACGGCAGCTCTAGCAAACTCATGCCTCCCGAAACGATTTTGTTGTAACTTTCATTTTATAAAAAGGAAACAGGCACATGGACCTTCCCAGGTACAATATGCTTAAAGCAACTCATCAGAGACTTACTTCTATATCGTCACTACTTTCTGTATATTCCTATCGGTCTCTTACTGAAAATGACTCCATTGCGCATTTAGGCTGAACACTTGGAGAGCAATAAGGGGTGACAACGACAGTTTTGAGAAGCGATGCTCCTAGTAAGGAGAGCGAGGGAGCCCCCGAAGAAGCTGTGTTCACCGTCCTCAATGTCCCTACCTACTCTATTGCTGCTGGTAGTGATTTTACATCTCCTCCTAAGGGTTAATGATTAGTGGAAGCTTAGAAACCAGTTAGTATTTCTATCTCGGACTGTTTCGCCTTGAGTTTCCCTTTATGTTATGAACTATTTGTAATAAGCTCAGTGCTAGAATATTTTAGGGTCTAACTGGCAGAAAGAGCTGCGTGCCCTCCAGGGTCACAGGCTAGATATCTGATGACTAGTCCTCGCCAGTGGAACGTGGGAAGAAGTAATATGTCTGTTGCAGACCATGGTGGGCTGTGTGTGTTTTCTTCCCCGTTTGTGGTGACCACGGAGACTGCTCGTCACCTGGGGTGTTAGTGATGGAGGGGTCTGGACTCTGGAGTCACTCGTTGGAGTGGAGTCTGCCAGGGGATCTCTGCTGGACTCTCTCTAACAAGAGGACTTAAATTGTGTTCTGCCATTGACACTCTGGGACCATTAGGGCAGCTGCTCTTATCCACTCATGTTTTTAGCTAGGAAATCACGCAGTCGTTAAATGGAGACAGAAAGGCTAGTTTTTGAGGATCAAAACGTAGCTACGAATTAGGGAGGGAACTCCCGTATGACACTTTAGCATACATCTTTTATATTCCTGTATCATCCCTAGAAGATAAATATTTGGACAGGAGCCCAAGGCTCGAAATGAGTAATGGCTTTCCCCAAAGATAACAACCAGAAGTTGATGGGACTAGGATCTAAAGCCAGACCAGATTTCAAAGTCTAAATCTTATCAGTACAATGCACTACTTTTAAAGTTTCAGAACTAGGGACTGCTATACTAATTTGGTTCAAGCTCTTCTTTTTTCCAGAGGGCCACAGGGAGTAAATGGCAGCATAAGTTGGTTTCCTGAATTTTAAATCTTGTGCACTAGTGCAATTCTCAATGGGGAGAAGGGGCATCTCATAACGTCTGGAGATGGTTTTGGTCGTCACGACGGAAGAGGTGTCACAACGGAAGAGGTGTCACGGTGTCTAGTGGGCGGAGGCCAGGGAGACTGCTGCACATCCTACTTTGCACAAGACATCCTCCACACAAAAGAACGATTCACCCCAACGCCCCTAGTGTTGAGGCCGAGAAACCCTGTTAAGGGGCGTACATCCACTATGTAGCAGAGACAGGACTCAAATGCATGGTACCACCACCGCACAATGTCTTTCTAGAAAGGTTAATTACCGCTGACCAGGGAACTCGGGTTCAGCCTTTTCACTGACCGCTTGGGAAGCCCAAGAGATACGTAACGGAATCACGTCACACTTTGACCTTCGGCAGGCTGTGAGCTCTTGGAGTGCAGGGTCGAAGCCACGCGGTGCTGGTTTTTCAACGCCTACGTTACATAGTAGGTCTTTGATCCCCTGTTTATGAAGTTGCTACACGAATCATTCAGTGATTTTTCTGTCCCCCTGAAGTCGATCCTAACGACAGCCCCTTGTAAAATAACCTGAGAAAACTGCTTCATCAAGCACACATCTTCCCCCCGGTTGACAAATTGCACAGCCGTCCTCAGTCCTCCGTGGAACCGGGGCCTGAAGATTAATCGTGTGGCCGAGTTCTTTGTAGAGCAGGCCCCGTGCGCCCTTAAATTCCGAGGGGTGTTTGCTCTCATCCTGTACATTTATAGCTGCCTCCTCATTTCTTCTGAGTCTTGTAATTCCTGGCAGCTGCTTTCAAAGGACAGTCACCGCTCCAGTGGCCGTTTTTCTGTGCACCGCGCCTTTCTGATTCCCTCTCCCGCTGCTCTGCAGCAGGATCTGAGTTGTTATGATGTCTCGTTTCCATTTGGTACAGAATCTCTTGTGCAGAGGTGTTTCCTTAATTGGCATCTTTGCGTTGGGAGCTTGGAAAGTGGGTGCCTCCCTTGTCCACCTTTGTCTCCACCTGACCCCTGGCTGCCCATCCCAGGCCTCTCTCTCCACTCCTCTGCATTTGGGGCTTATCTGGGGTTCACGGTCCTCCGAAAAAACAATTTCCACAGCCCGTGATCCCACGTTATCTGAGCTGTATCTAAGGTATGTTAACCAATTAGAAAAATAAATGAGTGTGGAAAAGGAGGGGAGAGAGATCATACACAAGAGGTCCCAGCCCCCAAAAAGTGCTTTGTGGTTAGAAAAAAGCCCAGCAGAGGCCCGGCTCAGGGTCGGGGGGGAGGGGGGTGTGGAGCTGGCCCCAAGCGCTGCTGGGCTCTGAGTCTGTTGACCCGGTGACAACTGTTTCTGTGCGGACGCCGTGCAAACAGGTGACATTCATCTGGGTAAGTGACGGAATTTGTAAACTGCCATGGTTTCCTTTAGAAGAAACCCTTGTCCTACATAGACCTTTATTGTTTCCTAAAGAACTGCTGTTTGCACCAGAGAAATTTCGACTCCTGTACTGCGGTCCCATTTCCCACACCAGTGTGCTTACAGTCCAACACCACATCCCCGCGGTGCGGTGGGAACCTTCCTTCACCCACCTGCCGGCCGGGCCCAGAGGACCTCAGACTCGGGTGTGCGTGAAGTACCGTGAAGGGAGAAGGTGGGGGACGTGCTTGTTCTAGAAGGGCCCCAACGCCCTGGGAAAGTCTCCAGCGGCTCTGGGCTTCTTCCTCTTGGTCCAGAACACCTGTACCTCCCACCTTCCCCCCACGCCCAGCCCCACCCGCTGGCACCCACACCCCCAGCCTGGCTCTGCAGATGTCCCTTTGAGGGGTGCTGACGGCAGATAGCTGACACTTACCTGCATCCCTGTCCCGTTCCCTTCTGGGCCCCTGCCCTGCGGGGGGACGGCCTGCCCCTTCAGCCTCCTGGTGTGGCAGCCTCAGGGGCCCAGCCCTTTCGAGGGCAACGAGGTAGGATCCCCTGTAAAAGCCATGGATGCACGTGCAGCTACCCATGCCCCTGCGGACGTGCAAGAACGTGGTGAGGGCGCACTGTAAGGGGACTGGAATAGGGACACGGGGACTGTTTGAGGACTCTGAAAAGGCAGAGGTGGTTATGTGCGTGATGTTTCTGTACCTGCTCCCATCATGTTGTACCGGGTGGGATTCAGAGCAGCCGGCTCGACGGTGCTGACTGGGGAGACTGGGGGGGAGGGGTCTGACGGAGGACAGGTGCGCAGCCAGGACAGGTATGGTTGGGGGAGGGGACGATGACCCCGTGGGGCTGGCCGGAGGGGCTTCCCGAGTTTTATGTCTTGGTGACTGAGACTACTTGGGGCGGTTGGCAGAGCTCATGGCATAGAGTAGCACCCAGCACGATTTGCTGAATCAAGAGTGGAGAAGTACCATCTGAGCACCGATGCTTCTGTTTCTTGGCACTTAAAAACAATTTTTTTTTTAATGTTTATTTAGTTTTGAGAGAGAGAGAGACAGACAGACAGAGAGAGAGACAGAACTCAAACAGGGGAGGGGCAGAGAGAGAGGGAGACACAGAATACGAAGCAGGCTCCAGGCTCTGAGCTGTCAGTACAGAGCCTGACCTGGGGCTCAAACCCACCAACCGTGAGATCATGACCCAACCCAAAGTCAGATGCTCAACCGACTGAGCCACCTGGGCACCCCTATTTTTATTTTTAATTAAAAAAATTTTTAATGTTTATTTATTTTTGAGAGAGAGTGCACAAGCAGGGGAGGGTCAGAGAGAGAGGGAGACACAGAATCCAAAGCAGGATCCAGGCTCCCAGCTCTCAGCATGGAGCCCAACGTGGGGCTCAAACCCATGAACCGTGAGATCATGACCTGAGCTGAAGTCGGATTCTTAACGGACTGAACCACCCAGGCTGTTTCTTGGCACTTTTCAAACATTTGTTTCGGAGTTTCTTATTTTTAAATGACTTAACACATTGTGTACCCTTTTTGGTGTATATCTATCTCCTGGTCATTTGTTTTAATGTACATGTTTATCAGTATATCATGTATATTAAAGTGCAACATGTCGGTGTATTACCGACATGACTATCAGACTGACTGTGGCCATCCTGGCAGAGCGTGTGAAGTTAGTTTCATTATTGACTTAGTAATTTTTGTGGAGATCTAAGTCACTTCAGGCATTCTAGAAAGAGGGGTAAGATTCTTTTGGATAAAAGGAGCTTTGAAGAGACTGTAGGAGAAAAGTTTTCAGGAAATGTTGGACATAGGAATGCAGCCATCAGTGTAAGTAGGAAAATTTTTAAAACTTGGCATCTAACAAAATTAAGGCATAGAGAAGAAGAGCAGAATAGAAAATATGAAAGAAGCTGCCGAAGGGGATGTCGGAATGAACGTCTTGGGCCGTGTTCTCACAGGAAGAGGGGAAACACCATTCGTGTTTCCTAATGGGAAACCTAATGGGAAACAGACCTAATGGGTCTGTCTCCGACGCGTCTACAGAGATACCAAGGGGGCGCTCCCATGTGGGAAACGTGTTCTCCAAGAATCAGAAATCACTCGTTCATGCTTCGCTTCCCTTCCTTCCTTCGTCCAGTGCCCTCTTACTCTGCTCTCATTTTTGTCCACAGTGCTTTTCCCTTCTGAGATGACTCAGGACCCATTTACTGTGGCTGTCGTCAGGCTCTCCCCAGGTAGAGACAAGAGGATGTTTTTCCCCTCCTGGGCTATCGATGAGTGTACCTGTCTCTCCTAGGACAGGTGCAGAGAGGGAATTCGGAGATACTGAAGGAACGAGTACCTCTTCTGTTGCTTCCATCCAGCAAGGAGCTAGAAACACAGGCCTGGTTCTCTGGCCTCAGGCTTCTCTGCACTGGGGACATCAAGTAACAAGTCGGTCTAAACAATAGTGGGAGTATTCTCCAAGGGTTACCGACGAAGGCACTGGGGTCAGGCAGGTGCAATTTTAGGCATATTTGCCAGTCCCGGCCGGCCGCACCTGCACCCTTGCAACAGTCCTAGAGGGTCCAAACGGTTCCTTTCAGAGGAAGCACGATTGTTGTGCAGATTGGTTATAAGATGGGAGTGGGGATGGTCCCTTTTGTCTGGCTAACGCCCACACCCGTCATTTACAGCAAATGTCTACCCGGTGCCTAGAACAAGCCACGTGCCCAGTTGCCGGAATTAAGGTCTCTCGCTTTTGTTTCATTTTGCTTTTGGATCCTGACCCTGTGCCAACCCTGGTTGGAATGGTCTGGAAAGACAGTGCGCAGTGAGATGTTGCCATCAGCGCGGGAGACCGCCTACCCGTGCTACAAGGTAGCACCCACAAGGCCACACCCACAAGGGCAGCGCCGTTGGCCAGCGAGTGAGCTGGGGTTCAGGGCTGTTCAGTCTTGAACCCGGAGTGGCTACTCCAACAAGTGAAGTACAAGAATGGGGGACTTGAGCCTTGGGCACAGTGGGGTTCTGCCACTGACTCGGTCCCTGGCTCTCTCTTTTTGTGTTTCTACCCAGAGGCTGCTGTGATACACACAGTTGTCTTTTTTTCTTTTCTTTTCTTTTCTTTTCTTTTCTTTTCTTTTCTTTTCTTTTCTTTTCTTTTCTTTTCTTTTGTTTTTTCTTTTCTTTTTCTTTTTTCTTTTTTTTGAGATTCAAGTGAAAACCACAACGTGTTATGCCCAAGACATCTTTTGTTCTGTTTTTTAAGATGCATGTACATTTTAGGAGAAACCGTATCGCTGTTTTAGATTCAGTCGCCCGGGAATCACTAGTGTTTTGCATGAGTTCTGTTTGATTTCCTTAAACTTGAGCGAGGTTATGAACTGCCCCTGCGTTTGCTCTCTGTGAACGCAGTTCCGCCACGTTCCAAAGGCCACTGAACCCCACCCCGAGGGCTGGGGGGTCACCGGGGATCAGGGCCGTGCATTTGGACTGGACACACATTCGGTGCACCTGGAGAGCCGCCCCAGGGACACCGTGCCCCCCGCTCGGCCACTTCCTCGTTCCCACAGAGCCGGCCCACGGGGCTGTTCGGTGGGACGCTGTTCCCGGCTGCCGTGTCACATATTCAGGCCTCCGATTTGCTTACTTTTCCTCCTGTTAGAGGGGACTCCCTGTGTTCCCTTCTGCCTCATCTTCTCCCCTCCCCTTCCACTTGGCTCCTCTTTCTGTCTCCCCCCACTGAAAGCCGCTCCGGCTCTGGGACTCCAGGTCTGATGGTGGGAGCTGAAAAGGCTGCCCGGAGCCCCCGGGTGAGGGGCCATGCCCAGTGACAGCGCCTGTGCCCAGATGGGATTGGGGCCAAGTGTGAGCCTTTACCTTGAAACATCGCCTGAGAGGTCTGTGTCGCAGAGCCCGATCTTGCTTGCCTCGTAAGAATGTGCGTCTTTCATGTCTGCAGGGTGAGAACACACAAACAGAAAGCCTGTTGCATAAATGGGGCACTTTCACACTTCCCTAATTAGAGTGTAACTCGGTTGACGTTGTAAAGTGGTTTAGTTGTATGTTTCAAGAGCAGTAATTTGACTTCTGGGAACATACCCCGAGGGAGTAGTCTAAATGCCTCCAATTTACTAGCTGTCCAAGCCCAAGACCGGCTGGGAGCCAGTCCCCCAAGCCAGACCGCGCTCAGATCGCAGCTCCAGCAAGGGTGACGAGGGCAGACCTGGGAAAGCCGCTTAGTGAAGTCCTGCCTCAGTTTCCTCCTCTTTAAAATGGGAGCAGCAAGAATGGCGACAGTCTCATGGAGCAGATGAGAGCATGTAACACACAGAGTATGGGGATTGGACACAGTAGGTGCTCAGTAAATGTTGGATGCTCTTCCTTGACATCTCTCTCCTTTTTAATTTTTAAAATGTTTATTTTTGAGAGAGAGAGAGAACACAAGCCGGGGAGGGGCAGAGTGAGGGGAAGACACAGAATCCAAAGCAGGCTGCAGGCTCCGAACTGTCAGCACAGAGCCTGACACGGGGCTCGAACCCACGACCCGCGAGATCATGACTGGATCCGAAGTCGGACGCTCAACTGACTGAGCCCCCCAGGTGCCCCTTGGTCCTCTCTCTTTGCCTTGATTTCCTTATTTGGAGAATATGAATAACAAGCGTGTTTACCTAGTAAAATTATTGTGGGGATTAAATAAAACGAGGAGTGGTAACCATGGTGCGGGGCGTGCCGTAAACGCACGATAGATGTTATTAGCTATTGCATTTGAGAATGTTAGTTTTGGAAACTAGGGGTGGAGGTAATTCCTTTATGAAAGATCTTTAAATATTTTTTAGGCTTGGGTTTGACAGAATATTTTCCGTCTGTAAGACCATTCAAGAGCAGCGCGGTAATTGGAAGAACCGGGCTACAATAAGTAATTTTACAATGGCTGCCTAATCTCAATTCAAGTAGCAAAGGAAGGTGTTATCTGCCCCCGGGTCCGGGGCACTTGTCCACGCACACCGTGATGGAAATTTAATAATTTATTAAGCACAGACACTGGCCCCCACGTGCTCAATAAATATTTATTAAATAGATGAATGATTGTATTAAAGATGAGGTTTGTCGTTGAAAGGAGGTTGAATCCCCATAACATTATCTGAGGCTCCAAGAGAAGAGATGCCCCCAAGAGGGCTGTTTGAGCAGAAAGAACACGGCTCAGAACCCAGGCGTCCTGGATTCTGCGGACCGTGGAGACGGTGCGTTCCCCTGCTTCGTTTCCTCGTCTGTGTGGTGAGTCGTTTGCAGAGAATGTTTTATCTTGTTTCCTCTCTGCGATTCAAACAATATGAATACAAAATAGTGACGGTTCGCCTTGGGTGAACGTAAGTGTGCAAGGTGGTTAGTACGTTTGATCTGGAGGAGACTTTTTCTCCCCTGTTGTGCCCAGAATGAAGATCAGATGCCTTCTGAGACCTGAATGGTGGACAGGACCTGCTCCCTCTATCTCTTCACCCCTTCTGCTCTGCACCTGCCCGCCCTCCACCCTGTAGCCCTGCACACTAGCTGGTAACGGTTCCAGACAGACTCCTCTCTCCTGCTGCATCTGCAAACACACCCTGGCCCCTCTGTGCAAATGCGCTCTCCCTGCACCCAGACCTGTCCCTCATCCTCCCGCCTGCTCCTCCCACGACCCCTCAGGACGCAGCTCAGATCACTCACCTCTTAGGGAGGAGCCCCCCAGCCCCCTTTCCCAGGCTGGACCTACTTCCTTTCTGTCGTGCTCTTGGAGAGCTGGGTATTCCTCCTTTTGGAATGCCCATCTTGCTTTGTAATTAAGCCTCCACGAGAGTGATTCTTTGATGAGTGCCTCTGTCTCCCACAGTTGTCTGTTTCCTCCATGGGAGCAAGTGTAATCGTTTATTTTTGGTGCTCTGGATATTGAGGATTCTCACTGAGTATTTGTTGACTAAGTGACGGGCTGCTGAAGAAATCAGCTCAAGGGTGAACGTGTATTTATTCATCGACAGGAGAAAGGGAGACTATGAAGTTCGAATGCCGCTTCGAGCTCTCTCTCCCTGAGTCCCCCCTCCCCGGGACAAATAAGCGGGACAGATGAAGTTAGCCGCATCTTACGGTTTGATGAATGAGGCAGGATAAAGTCCAGGCAGGGTGAATAACTTTTTCAAGGGGCACATGGGTGACGGAGCTCCTCTGAGAACCTACAGCTGTTGTCTTGGAGAAGAAACGTGTCGGAAAGAACAGGATTAGGGCATTCTGGCCGAACGCGTGTGGCCTTTGCACACAAAAAGTCATGCATTTTAGGGTGACCCTATTTTTTTTTTCTTTCTCCCTGTGCGGCTTAAGCAGTAAACTCTCTGACACTGTCTTCCTTCTGGTCTCTTCCGGGCTAGGAGAGCAGCCAAAAGATGAAGGCCTGGACCTCAGAGAGAGGGGACACCCATGGGCACGCATCACTCTGGGTTCCTGGCCAGCAAACCGGAACCCTGTGTGGAGTGTCAGAGACCCCATCTGATAACAAAATAGCATTTTGCTTTCCACTGTCACTGTCTTTTTAGGAATATTTCTTTCCCTTGGGGTCTTACGTAGAGGCAGTTGTCCACTGAGGCAAGGTTTGGACGTTCCTGCATCTGAAGGCAAATATCGTTTCCAGGCTGTTCTAGCAGTGCCCTGTTCCATGGTTCTTTCCAACACGAGCCCTTGACAGTAATAATCTCTTCCATTTGTACAGGGTTTTCCCCATCTCGTTTGCTCCTCGTAGGTCTATAGGCGTATTTACGTTCTCCTAAATGTCTTAGGCTTCCAGGTTTATCTCCTGCCCCTTGCAGAGTGATGGACATTCATAGCGCGTATTTGCTGAAGGGACAGATCCCTGACTAACTCTGTGAACCGACGAACAACCCTTTGCAATAAGGACTGTGGTGGTTGCTAGGTCTGATTTGCATACAGCTGGGGAAAGAAAAGATTTAAAATATCAAATGACTTTGTCAAAGATTCACTCTAGGTAATGAATGGAAAGATTTCTGGCTCCTAGTTCAATGCTATTTACATAAGTGAGTTGTTGTGAGATTCTTACATGAGTAGCTTTTTTGGTACTGATGACTTATATTAACTTTTTAAGCAGCTTCGAGGTATAATTTACATGCACAATCTTACCAACTGTCGGCACCCAATTCAATGATTTTTTTTGTGAATTTAAAAAGCTGTGTAACCACCGCTGCCATTGTCCATTTTTGGAATAGTTCCATCCCACAGTGAAGGTGCCATCGTCTTGTTACCACTTAAACCCTGCTCCCAGGCCAGGGGATCCTTTATCCTGTGTCTCTAAGAGACATACTTTTCAAAAAAAAAAAAAAAATTCATGCACATGGAATTATCTGTAGTCCGATTGTATGTAGTACAAGATGTAGTACTTTGAGTCTAGCTCCTTTTTAGGCTTATCCCTGTAATTGTTCATTACTCACAAGTTGGTGGGTGTTTGGTTGGATTCCAGTCTTTGGGTGTGTGGACATTCTACCATGAACATTTGCAAATGTGTCTTTTTGTAGATGCGTGTTTTCATTTCTCTTGGGTAAGTACCTAGGAGTGAATTGCTGCCTTATGGTAAATTTCTGTTTATTTTGTTAAAAAATTGGTGGGAGCGCCTGGGTGGCTCAGTCAGTTGAGCGTCCGACTTCAGCTCACGTCATGATCTCACGGTTCCTGAGTTTGAGCCCCGCGTCGGGCTCCGTGCTGACGGCTCGGAGCCTGGAGCCCGCTTCCGATTCTGTGTCTCCCTCTCTCTCTGCCCCTCTCCTGCTGGCACTTGGTCTCTCTCTGTCTCTCAAAAGTAAACAAACATTAAAAAAAAAAAGAAATTGGTGAACTGTTGTTCAAAGTTCCTGTACCATTTCATACTCCCAGTCTTTTTGATGAAAGCCATTCTGGTTGAGCGTGTGGTGGTGCTCATTGTGTGTGTGTGTGTGTGTGTGTGTGTGTGTGTGTGTGTGTTTCTTTTTGTGGTCTTTCCTTGAGAGGAAGAAGACAGAATAACTGTCATTCACAATTTGTCCTATCAATTTTTTAAAAAGAGATGTAAACTGCAAGTGCAATTGCTGAGTTATTTAATTCTTCATTCAATTCTGTCAATTTTGGTTTAATGTATTTTGGCGTTGTATTGGTAGGTGCATATACATTTATAAGTTTTCTATCTTTTAATATAATGACTCGGCCATTAAGGGATTTCCTTTTTCTTTCTAGTTATATTTCTTGTCTTAAATTTTGTTTTGTCTGATATAACTGTATCTCTTATGGTTAAGGTTTACATGGCATATATTTTTCCACCTTTTTACTTTCAGACTCTTTGTGTTTTTGAAACTAAAATTTGCCTCGTGTAGATGGAATATAGTTGCATCTTGCTTTTTTGTTTTTTTAGTATTTTATTTTTGAGAGACAGAGAGAGAGAGAGAGAGAGAGGCGCGTAGGGGAGGGGCAGAGAGAGAGACACACAGAAACTGAAGCAGGCTCCAGGCACGCAGAGCCTGACACGGGGTTCAAACCCACAAACCGTGAGATCATGACCTGAGCCAAAGTCCAGTGCTTAACCGACTGAGCCACCCAGGTGCCCCTGCATCTTGATTTTTAAACCAGTCTGCCAACCTCTGCCCTTTGGTTGAGGTGTTTAGTCTGTTCTCATTTTATCTAACTGTTGATATAGTTATATTTATATCTGCCATTTGCTATTTGTTTTCTGTATTCTTTCTTTCTCTCTTTTTTTTTGCTCTGATCCTCATTTACTGCTACCTTATTTGTGTTAAGCACATATTTTTTAGTACACCATTTTTATTCATTTTTTTTTGCTATATTTTAAAGTTGTTTTCTAATGATTGCTTTAGGATTACAATATATGTCATATAGTAGGACAATTCAGATTAATGGCACCTTAAATGTAGAATTCTACTCTCATGTCACTGTATTCTCTACCCCTCCTTTGTGCTGTTATTGTCATAAATATTATATCGGTGCATATTATATATATAATATATAATTATATATGTATTATTATATTATTATAAATAATATTATATATATTATATATATAATTATATATTATATTATATAACTAATACTACCCTGTTATAACTTTTTAACCAATCTTATGTCTTTTGAAGAAGAGAAGATATATGTTTGTAGTCTTTTTTATGAAACCTCCTATTTATAATTTCTAATTCTTTTAATTTTTTTTCCAGTGGATTTAAGTTACCATCTATGTCATTGCTCTTCAGCCAGAAAGCTGCCTTCAGTATTTCCTCCAAGGCATGTCTGCTACCACATATTTTCAGTCTTTGTTTGGGAATGTCTTTATTTCACTTTCGTTTTTGAAAGGATAGTTTCACTCAATGTTGAATTCTTGGTTAATATTTGTTCTTAAGCGCTTTGAAGACGTCTCTCCATTACATTGTGGCCTGCCTTGCCTCAGTTGACCAATCAGTCAGTACGTGTATCAGTATTTCTGTGTATGTGATGAAGCATTTTTCTCTGTGCTTTTGAGATTTTCTCTTTGTTTTCGCTCTCCATGGTTAGAGATGTGTGTAGATGTGGATCTCTGTGTTTTACTACGTGGGATTCAACGAACCTCTCGGATCTGCCTATTAGTGTGTTTCACTAAATGTGGGAGGATTCCAGCCTTGTCTCATTATTTTTCTTCCTTTCTCTCACTCTCGACTCCTACTGGAACTCTTGTCGCAGGTGCTGATTTGCTTGATGGTGCCCCTTAGGCCTCTCTCTTCAATTCAGTTTTCTTTATTTTCTTCACACTTTAACTCTGTTGTTCAGATTGGATTCTTTCTACAGATCCTTCTTCACGTTCACGGATTGTTTCCTTTACCAGCTCCTGTCTGCTTGTCGAGCCTCCCAGTAAAATTTCCATTTCAGTTATTGTACTTTATGACTTCAGAATTTCCACTGGCTATTTGTTATGGTTCCTGTGTCTTTATTGAGATTCCCTACTTGTGGAGCCATTTTCATCATATTTTTATTTAATTCTTCAAACACAGCTTCCATCATCCTTTGAGTATCTTTAGCCGCTTTGCATTTTTGTCTGCTAAATTCAACATTTGGGCCCACTCGCGGTTTCTACTGACCGCTTCCTTCTCTCCTCCTGAATATGGGTCACACATCCTTGTTTATGCGAGCCTCATAAGTTCTTACTGAAGACTGGACATTTAGATAACAAATTGTTGCAACTCTGAATTTTTTCTCCAAGGGCGATCGTGTTTATTCTTTTTTGTTTTGTTTTATTGATAGCAACTTGCCTCACCTCAATCTCCTGTCTCTGTCTGCCCTATGATGGGGATCTGGGAAGACCTTTGCTCGCTTTGTTTTCAATTCTTATTTTTAGTTTTTGGTCTGGCTCACTAGGAGTCACTCTTGGGTCTCTACAGGTTATTTTTCAGCCGGTCATTGCTTATAGTTTGGGCTCCAACTCTTGTGGCAATGAAGTTTCCTCCCTCTGCTGATGGGTCCATGTGCACAGGCTGAGGAACATGGGCAACGCTTAGGTGACCTTTGTCTTTCTAAGCTCTACTGGGCTCTCCTGAGCCGGCAGGTAGGGTGAAAGGATCCCCCAGGTAAAGGAGGCTCCAGTGGCTGAAATCCAAAATTCAATCATTTTTCATGAGTAAACACTTATCCATGTATTTTTTTGTTTGTTTGTTTGTTTTGGGTCAATATTCAGAGCTCTTAGAATGGTTGTGTTTGATATTTTTGTTCAGTTTAATATTTGTTTTACCAGGAAGAGGGTTTGCTGACCTTTTCACTTTGATGGCACTGCAGGTCTGTTCCCAGATTTTATCTGTTTTTATAAAGCATGTTAGTATGGATGTTCTAGATAGAAAAAAAGTCAAAATGCAAAAGTTACTCTAGAGAAAAAGATGATATAAGAATGCTACAGTACCTTTTATCTGGTGTCCTCTAATTGTTTCTTAAACTTCCTTCTATGTTATTTTTCTTTTTACGGTGGGAGACGGCAACAGTCCTAGGCAGATGCTTCTCTCTTTGCAAGTGCCCTGACTTCTAGAACGCACGTGATGGGGGAAGAGCTGAACTCGTGGGCTGACGTGCCGTGGGAGCCCCTCCCATTCCGTCGGCATAAACCCATCTTAACTTCCCTCAGGTGTGAACAAGAAATCGGCGGGAGTTTGAGACAAAAGACACCTTATTTCACTTCCCGTCCTGGTTTCATCTGAACTCGGACGGCAGAGCTAAAGCTGGGAGTATGTGCGGCTGTGGTTTTAACCCTGACTTACACAGCCGTGTGACAGCTGGACCGAGTCATCTTGAAATGCTTGGAAAACGTCCAAGACCGAACATTCGGAGGTGCAGACTTTTCCCTCTCTGTGCCCCTCCCCCTCTCAGCCCACGATGGGTGTTCATGCTGACGCGCCGCGGGAGGAGTGTGTGTGTGTGTGTTGGGGGGCACCACGGACACATGCGCACACGAAGGACGTTTCCCAAACGAGGTGGTCTCCTTAAATCGTCATCTTCACAGCACTCATTTTCGATGGTAATCTAATTTTCTGATGAGAGGGGGATCATTTAAATTGACCTGAGCTGTCTTTCAACTCCTTGTCAGAATCCGTCCTGGGGACCCAATTTCCTGGTTCAGCAGGGAGCATTTGTGCGTGGCCAGCGCCGCCGTGGCCCTGGACAAAGGACAGCGATAACAGACTCGCAGGTGGTTATAATAGCTTCAATTATAGCAAACAGAGGCAGCTGGGCTGTTCTCAGCACACGCCAGCTCAGCCAAGTTCTGGCCGCTAGCTCTCAGTTTCTTTTATTTGACAGCAAGAATGTTGAGGTCCCGTGGAGGTGCCCTCTAGGCAAAGGGAAGTCTGTGCCAACTGCTGAGGTTTCTAACGTCTGAACTGTGCTGGCATTTGCTCCTGGGAGAAATCATAGGGCTTGAATGCATGTTCTAATCAAATAAACATTGCTTCTTTCTTTCTCTCTGCCTCCCTCCCTCCCCCTCTCCCTACCCCTTCTCTCCCTCCCTCCCTTCCTCCCTTCCTCCTTCCCTCCCTCCCTCCCTCCCTCCCTTCCTTCCTTTCTCCCTCCCTCCCTCCCTCCCTTCCTTCCTTCCTTCCCTCCCTTCCTTCCCTTCCTCCCTCCCTCCCTCCCTTCCTTCCTTCCCTACTTCCCTCCCTCCCTCCCTTCCTTCCCTACTTCCCTCCCTCCCTCCCTTCCTTCCCTACTTCCCTTCCTCCCTCCCTTCCTTCCCTACTTCCCTCCCTCCCTCCCTTCCTTCCCTCCTTCCCTCCCTCCCTCCCTTCCTTCCCTACTCCCCTCCCTTCCTTCCCTCCTTCCCTCCCTTCCTTCCTTTGTGCTTTTCATTCCAATTTAGCTTTTGATGACTTCAATGGCAGACTGTCTTTTGTAAGTTACTTCTTCTCGCCATTGGGTGACATTTTTACTCCCTTGTTGAGAAAAACTTGGGAAAAAGCAGTTCCTTTCTGCTATACAAATCTTTGTAGCACAGTGTATTAGAAATAAAAAGAGGTGAGAAAGAAAGAACTGTGGTGAGCGGGAAGCTGGGGTTTCTGTCTAATCCGCACGAATTGCAGCAGCCGTTTGCCAATTAAAGTCAAATGCGCGTTTCAGATACATAAAGTATTGAGCAATGGGGAAAAAGGGCATTTTATTTCAAACAGCTTTTATTCCGTTCTTAATGTTTTTTCCACGTTTAAGCTGTTTTGTTTTTTTTTTTAACTTGTAGGGAAACCATTTATGTCAGCATGTTTAATAAAGAAGAAAAGAGCCTGAGAATGATGCATTCATTCATGGGGGTTTAGCTAATTAAGCAGAGCGGAGAAATCACAGTTGGTGGGGGAAGAAGGGATTTAATGGATCAACTACCCATGCGTGCACATGAGCATTTTGTGTAAAGCCAGAGATATAGGTACCATTGCGCAAACCGCACGATAGGATATGCGTGGATTTATTTACACAGGGAAGCATGTTACAGAAATAGGGCTCAAGGCACTTTATAAATTGAGTCTTGTTAATCTTGGCTATACTCTGGGGAGGCAGGTAGTTGGTAAATACCCTTATCCTTCCTTCTGACGGTGGGAGGACCACACATGGGGAAGGGTCAGGAGATTTGTACCAAGGTCATGCAGCAAGTTAATTAGCGAGCTTGAAATAACATGTGTCCCAGCCCAGCTCTCCTTCCAGCAGACCTTGTTGTTCCGTCTCTTCTCTTGGGTGTCTCAGCTTTTAACCATGTTCCCAACACTTGCTGCTAATTAGTAATTTCAGGAGCCTCTTCTTTACAGGAGGCTTAGAAACTGTGTAGGCATGGGAACCAGTTAGTGTTTGTAGTACCTCTGAAGCCTCCTAGCCTCTGAACAAGTATATAGAAAGTGATTCGGAAGCCTGATGAAGATATATTGGTTTGCACTGCTTTTCAGGGATGTCTTTGAAGCTAATGCTTCCCTCCAAGCAAAGGGGGTGGGGTGTGTGTGTTGTGGGGGGGCAGTGGTTGTTGATAAAGGACAGGTGCAGAAGGAACAACAATCCTGTGTTTTAAAGACAGGGCTGCAGACTCACTGATTATTTCTGGGCATCCTGGGGACCGACGCAGGATCTATTCATTCATTTATCCGTTTGTTCATCTGGCTTTCTTCTAGGTGTGCTGGTGGGTGCGATGCCTTTCGGGTGAGGATCAGCTACAACTGAAGGTAATGAGGCAGGCACAGGCCCTACCTCTGAGCCCTTCGCAAGCCATTTATTTCCTCATTGCAACGTCTGTGACTGGCACCTTCTTTCTCTCAGTCGCCCAGCCTTGAGACCACAGAATCGCCCTGGGACCCTTTCTCTCGTTCCTTTCCACACACAGCGACGAAAGCCGCTGTGTCCTGTGTCTATAACACCTCGCAATGTGGCTTCCCTGGTCTCCTCGGGGGCACCACCGGAGTCCAGGCTGTGGCGGCCTCCTGTCCGGCCTGCTCCTGGCTCTGCTCCTGCAGCCGTCCTGCGGGGCCTTGACCCTGCGTGCGTGCGAGCCCGGTGCGCTTCTGCCTCAGCCCCCCTCAGAAACCGTGCGTGCCGCCCTCTGATGACTAACTCTAGAACGATGCATCCAACCACCCGTCAAGACCTTGAACTTGCCCCCACCTGTTTTCCTGTTTCTGTAGCCTAATTATAGGACACTGGTCCCCAAACATCATTGTCATCACCAGAATCCTCGTAACAGCTATGTTTTTTTTTAAAGCTATTAATTTGTGCAAATCACTGTTTTTAGCTCTAAAGTGTATAATCTTATTTAATCTTTGCAATGAGCACCACCTGAGACGACTTCCTTGCTCAAGCCTTGTGTTGTGATGAGCCCTTAGTAACCTTGCCTCGTTCAAGCCGTCATGGCACATTCTTGGTAACTCTAAAGAGGCAATTATAATCTGTTATCACTTTTTGTATTTTCATCTCATTTCCTGCTTCTGAGCTGTGAGCACCCTCATTCACGGAGAGAGAATATTTGCAAAGTAGAGGGTGGCAGGGGTGTAGCTGGGAGTACAGGGTTGTACAAAAAGTTGTACCTTGACCACATTTTCAGTGTTTTGATTTTTTTTTTCTGGGAACAGCTCAGCCAAAAGCTTTGCTAAAGTCAAAGAGGTTGTATTTATTGATTTTTTTATGCATTAATCCAATTGTTCGCACATAGGAGATTAAGTTAGTATGATAAGTCTTGTTAGACAACTTGATTTTGATGGATTGGGAGAGTTTCTGATGTTTTTTCAGAAGCAGAATTTAAATTTATAATTTTATATTCTTTTTTCTAAAGTTTATGTATTTTGAGAGACAGTGAGCAAGAGAATGGGGGAGGGGCAGAGAAAGAGGGAGAGAAAGAATTCCGAGCAGGATCTGCACTGCCAGCATCGCCCTATGCGGGGCTCAAACTCCCCAACTGTGAGATCGTGACCTGAGCCTAAACTGAGAACTGGACACTTAACCGACTGAGCCACCCAGGTGCCCCTATAATTTTATATTCACAATACCCATCCTTTTCCTTATTTGAGAAGATAAACTTTGTATCATATGACATTTTTTTTTTGCAATAGTGATTGACGTCCCTTGCCATGATATTGAAATTTTGTAAGATTTTAAAATAAATTGACAAAGATTCAAGTCATACGCAGTAGAGTCAAAGACACGTTTTTGTGTTGTTTTTTTCCTTGAGAAACATCTAAAATGACTTTTTTGGGAATGTTTTATTGATTTATTTATTTTGAGAGAGAGGGAGACACTCAACTGACTGATCTGCCCAGACACCCCTAAATGACTTCCATGTGCCTAGACTCTGCTGGTGTTTGGGATATAGTAAGGCACAAGCAAGGATCTGGGGCCTGCCCTCAGGGAGCTGAGGATCTAATGGGATGTTCTGTTCATGCGCATTTGCCACTATCCTACCTCAGAACAGGTGAGTAGACAACGTTGAGACTTTTCAAAGAAGCTACCAAGACGGAATCAACCACGCCTTGTGTCCGTGATTTCATCAGTCAGAAGCCAACAGGTGAGCCCCAGGGGAACCAGTCCCTTCACCTAGTGCTCCCTACTTCATCCCCTGGCCCGACTGTTAATGGTTTCCTACTCCTAACTGGTCCCTCTGCCATCCAGAAATGCTT